>NC_045030.1:116987011-117011659 GCF_008632895.1 Mastomys coucha
CCTACTTTTCAGAACCTCATGGATCCTACTACAAATTGACTATATATAGTCAGTCAGAAAGCAAGCATCAACAGATACAAGAAAATTGAAATAATGCCTTGTATTTTATCAGGCGACCATGGACTTCTACAACAACAGAAGACTCAGAAAGACTACACAAGCAAGGAAGTTGCACAACTGTCTAGTAACTGATGTGATCTCTGGATCAGGGAAGAAATTTAAGGCTTTCTAGAATTCAATGAAAATGCAGTAACAACACACCCAATTTATGAGACATAATGAAAGTACTTCAGACTGATTTCTATTATGAACATTGATGCAAAAATACTCAATGAAATACTCATAAACTGGATCCAGGAACACATCAAAACATCATCCATTATGATCAAGTAGGCTTCATCCTAGAAATGCAGGTATGGTTCAGTAAACAAAATCCTTCAAGGTAATCTACCATCTAAACATACTGAAAGAAAAAACAAATCACACTATCATCTCATTACATGCTGAAAAAGCCTGTGACAAAATCTAACACCCCTTCATGTTAAAAGTATTAGTGAGATGAGTGATATAAACCATATACTTAATCATAATCAAAGCAATGTACAACAATTCAGTTGCCAACATCAAGCAAAATGAAAAGAAATATAAAGCAATTCCTCCAAAATCAAGAATAAGACAAGGCTGCCCATTATTTCCCTATCAATTTAATATAGTACTTGATATTCTAGCCAGAGCAATAAGACAACTACCAGAGATCAATGAGATACATATTCAAAAGGAAGAAGTCAAAATATAGCTATTTGTGGGGCCTGGGAAGCTTGCTGCTGTAGCCTAGGTCTCTCACTCTGCTGCCTGGTGGCTCGCTCTCTCTCTCTCTGCACTTGAGGTCTGTGGTGGTGAGTGTTAGTCAAAAAGGAGGAAATGTATAAATGAGATATATTATTATAGGAAAGAGAAAATAGGCCGGTCAAGTAGAGAGAAGGAATCTACAAATTCAATGCAATCCCCATTAAAATTACAACACATTGTTTTATGTACCATGAAAGTGAAATTCCCAACTTCATGTGGAAAAAAAAAACCAAAAAATCAAAACAGGATACCGCAAACAATCCTGAACAATAAAAGAATGTCTGGAGAAATCATCATCCCTCACCTCAACCTGTACTATAGAGCAATAGTGTTAAAAACTACATGTCATTGGCCAGAAATGGACATGTTGATTAGTAGAATCAAGTCAGAGACTCAGAAATAAATATACACACCTAGTGACACTTGATTTTTGATAACGACACTGAGTCCATACCAAAGGTGGGGGCGGAACTTCAACAAATGGTGCTGGTCTAAATGGATATCCGCATGTAGAAGAATGCAAATAGATCCATATTCATCACTCAAATGATGAAAAGTCAAGTTCAAGTAGATCAAAGACCTTAACATATAACCCAACACACCAAACTTCATAGAAGAGAAAGTGGGAAATATGCATGTAAGCATTGGTACAGGAGAAAATTTGCTGAACAGAACACCAATGGTCTGAGAAGCCATACCTACTTCATCACGGGACTTACCTCCATCTTAAGAGAAACTTGACATATACTTAAACTCAAGCTACAGTAAATCACCAGAAATGATCACATGGTTTGGTTTTGGCCTATACTCTAGAGTTACTCGCTAGCTACTTCCTAGCAACAGTCAATCAAAGATTAGCCTGTTTCAGACATACCTTCAGAACATTTGTGATTGTTCATGGTTTTGCTTCAGAGTACCCACATATTGACTTACAATAATCATTCAATTGGATATTTGTCAGTCTGAAAAACCCTTTGGCTTGCTCACCACTTCCTATAAAACTTGTCTCATTGAGCGCTCAGGGCTGCTTCACCAACCTGTCCTGCTATGTCAGGGTTGGCAGTGAATAAGCCCAAGCTTGAGCTTGCAATGAAGAAATACTGGTATGATTGCATTGGAATCAGCTTTTGGTGGACGTTTGGGATTATAAAATATGTACAACTGTTCAGGCTCTAAAATAAACAATTGATAAATGGTAACTTTTGAAACTGAAAAGCTTGTATAAGGCAACAACACTGTCAAAAAGACTAAACAGCAGTATACAAATTTGGAAATTATCTTCACCAACCTTACATCTGACAGAGTACTAATATCCAACATTTATAAAGAACACAAGGAGGTACACACCAACAATATAAATAACCCACTTAAAAATTAGGGCCCAGAGCTACATAGACAATTCTCAATATAGGAATCTTGAATAGCCAAGAGGCACTAAAAGAAATGTTGAAAATCTTGAGCCATCTGGGAAATGTAACTCAAAACAACTCTGAGATTCCATATTATACCCATCAGAATGGCTAAGATCAAAAACTTAAGTGATAACACATATTGGCAAGGATGTAAAGCAAGGAGAACATTTCTTCTTTGCTGGTGGGAGTGAAAACTTGTACAATCACTTTGGAAATCAATTTGTCAGTTTCTCAGGAAACTGCGAATAGTTCTACCTCAGGACCCAGCTATACCACTCCTCAGCATATACACAAAAGATTATCCAAAATCCCACAAAGACAGTTGTTCAACTATTTTCATAGCAGGTTCATACATAATAGCCATTAACTGGAAACAATTGAGGTGTCCATCAACTGAAAAATTGATAAAGACCTGTGATACATTTATACAGTGGAAAACTACTCAGCCATGAAAAAACAAGACATTATGAATCTTGCAAGCAAATGGATGGAACTTGAAAATATCAAACTGAGTGAGGTATCCCAGTCCCCCCAAAACATGCATGGTATGTATTTATTTATAAATGGATATTAACTATAAAATATAGGATGCCCATTCTCTACTCCATAGACCAAGGGGGCTCTACACGAAGAATGGCATAAGCAAGGATGCTTAAGATGCTGAGATCAGGAGGGGTGTGAGGGTTTTAGGGTAGGATGTTGGAAGAAGTAGGGGGCATACCCATGAAAATTAATGGAAAGATAGGGACTATCTCCAAGAAGAGAGGAAGACCTGAGATAGGGGAGGCACACAAGAAAAAAAATGGGGATTTAAGTTTGACTTTTCACATTGGGGATATTGATTCTGGGGTGGTTACCTCCTGTGAGTTACCTCAAAAGATCTATATGGAAATCGACACACACACAAAACTTTTGAGCTCAAATGTATTCTGTCTACAAGAAATGCAGAGATTGTAGATGGGGCAGAGGTTGAGGAAATGGCAAAACAATAACCAGCCCAACTTGATACCCATCCCATGGGCAAGCACCAATCCCTAGCTATTAGTTATACTCTGCTATGTTTGCATACAGAAGAATAGCATGGCTGTCCTCTAGGAGGCTTCAACCACCAGATGACTCAGACAAATTTGGACACCCATAGCTAAACAGTGGATAGAACTTGGAAACACTTATGGAAGAATAAGAGAAAAGAATTGCAGCCTGTAAGTGTTTAGGAACTCCATAGCAAGACCAACAGAATCAACTAAATTAGAAACTTAGTGTTCTTAGATACTGAATAACCAACCAAAGGACATACACGGGGTAGTTCTAGGCCTCTCAGCATATATGTAGCAGATGTGCAACTTGGTCTTCATATGGGTTCTAAACAAAAGCAGAAACTATCCCAAAAGAATTTGCCTATATGAGATATATATTCATATAGCTGGCCTGTTTTGTCTGGCCTCATTTAAAGAGTAAGCACCTAGCCTAGCAGAGAGTTGAAGGTTGGAAAGATACACAGGGTATTCCCCACCTGCTCAGAGAAGGCGAGGGAGGAGGGGGTCAGTGTTTTGGTAAAAGCTGACTGGGATAGGGGCAGTGATTAGGATGTAAAGTGAGAAATAATAAATAAATAAACTAACAAATAAAAAAAGTGTACACCATCGTGCCTGGGGCAAGGTTTTTCATGGACACTGCTCCTCAAGATCTGGATCAAAAGCCTGTGTCTTACAATGTCAAGATCTGTGGAAAACCTCTACTAATTAAGGTTAATATCTACCATTGAATGGGTAGCCTTCTGCAGATTGGCACTTAATGGAGGACTCCCTTTGTTAGCAGAGTTCCTCTTTCTCTTACCTTGTCCAGGGAATTCTATGCCCCCATACTTATCTTTATCTGAGGAAAGTCAAATAGCCTAAATTAGTTTATAGGACCAATTTCATTTCTCCTCACAAAACATGTTCAGCCAGCACTTGTCATTCCTGAAATGATTCAACACATGAATGAGGCATTCCAGGTACCCTAAGTCCCCATGTAATGACCTTTGCCCATCCTGAACCACCTTACCTTCAATCCTCCAAAACTTTGTAAGCCTTTGATCACACTAAGTAAAGTTGATCTGCCTACTAACTGTGGGCTCTGTGTTTATTTACATTAAGTACTCATAGAGCTTCCAAGCCTCCTATTTGATGTCTCTGCTCCCACTGTCCTCATAGATTTTATCAGCTGAAAATCCTGAAAAGCAAGGAGACCAACAGTTGATGACAAAAATGTGGAGCACAAGTCACACTGGAGATTAATGAGTATACCCTCAAATAATGCAGGTTGTGGAATCTTGCCAGACCATCCTGCTTTGAGAGTGGGAGACCCACAAAAGTATGGGTATGTTCTGTGGATCACAAGTGTGCCATCCATTTTAGGATTGTAGTTCATTTCAGATTAAAATTCAAAATGAAGACACTAACCAAGTAATAACACTTAAGATACCATAAATATTCCCTGTTCAAATAAAATACAAACAATTATATAGCTAGAAGGGATCTTGTCCTGAGGTCACAACTCTTTTCTTTTCATCTCCTTGAACACAGGATTTAGTTCCCTTTCATGTCCTGGTGCCCTTTTATAACTTGAACACCTTTATTACTTCCTCTGTTTCATATGTCATTGTAAAACATACTTCATTAAAGCATTGCTTCTTAAGAGTGAACTTTAGTAATCACACAAAAGAAGTTTTACCAGTCTGTATTGATACTTATTATGTCAAATCAACTAGTCCAAATCTCTACCTTAACCTCAGGCAGACATTTTGGACAAGGACAAAGAGCACCACCATACTTCACCAAAAAATCACAAAAATGATCCCCAGAGTTCAAATGAGCCTCAATATTTCCATATTCCTATTATTATGACCCATTGTGACCCACTTAAAGCATTCCATGGCTTTTAAAATGAATAGTTCCCAAACCCATATTCCTCCAAGCAAAAGCATGGTCAGGCCTATCACTGCAATATCCCAGTTACTGGTACAAACTTCTATCTTAGTTAGGGTTTTCCTGCTGTGAGTAGACAGCATGACCAAGTCAATTCTTATGAAGGACAACATTTAATTGAGGCTAGCTTGCATGTACAGAAATTCAGTCTATTATCATCAAGGCAAGAAGCCTTGTAGTTTTCAGAGAAACATGCTGCTGGAGGATCTGAGAGTTCTACATTTTGTGGAGAACATCACCAGGAAGAGGACGACGAAAGCCCATGCCTGCAGGGACACACTTCCTCTTACAAGACCACATCTACTCCAATAAGGCCACACCTCCTAGTAATGCTACTCCCTGGGCCAAACTTGCTCAAACTACCACAACAAGAGTCCAGACTTGTAGTGCAGTGGTCTGTTCAGGCAACTTAGGCTCAGTTGCGTAACAGGCCTTGAACCCTGGAGCCCTAGTGGGAAGTTTCTGCTTTCAGAGGGAAGAAGGTGTTTGACTATAACTCCTGAGTCTTTGGCTCCTGTTTCAGTCACAACCTCTCACAGATGCCCCTGCAGGAGATATGTGCTCTATCAGGCAGACAATGGCCCCAAGCTCCCAGCATTCTAGCTGGACCCTAACTCAAATCATCTGACTACAGCCAGGTATGCCATGCCCCACAGATAACCATGCCCCATACAATAAAAATGGTGGTATTCACCCTCTTCTTTCTTGCTCTCTGTCTCTTCTCTTGCTTCCTTTCTTCCTCTCTTGTTCTCTGCTCTCTCTTGCTCTTTGTCTCCTCTCTTGTCCTCTTCCTTTCCTTCCTGCTTTTTGTTCTCTTCTCTTGCCTTCTCTGTTGCTTTCTCTCTTTCCTTTCTCTCTCTCTCTTCTTCTCTTCTCCTCTCCTTCCTCTCATTTCTTTCTCTCTACATAACTGGCTTATTTTCTCTTTCCTATAATAAAATATCTCATTTATCCATTGCCTCCTTTTTGAATAATGCACCCCACCCCGGCACAGGCCTCAGCTGCAGAGAGAAAGCTCTAGGCCACAGCAGCGAGCCACCAGGCCCCACACAGACTAGTTGATTATTTTGTGAATTTTCATCATTTTCTAGAATTTGTTGAGTAACTGTGAAAGCTACTGTGGATGACCACCTTTCCTAAATTTTATTAAAAGGTGGCATTATGGGTACAATGGTCAGTCTATCTTTATCCTGATTTCATTATGCACCATAGGTTCACAATGAAGCACTTCCTGTTCTTACTTCCTCTGTATTTTTTACTATGATAGTCATTTTTCTTATTTTATAGCCATTTTTTCAACACTTTTGAGAGCAATATATAAAAATTGAAATTGAAAGTACAGAGGGGCTTACTCCAGTAGTTACAATTGTGATACGTACTCCAATGGCTTTTTCAAGTACCATTTCTGTCCTCTCATGTTCTATCTTTGCTACCATTTTTTCATGCAGGAAGAATCTGTATATATTAATTATTATCTTTTGTGATGCCTTACTGTGATTTGTGATGCCATAAGCTTCAGTGATGTTCCTGGCTCTGCATTTGAGGTTTCCTTGGCTCCTGCAGCTCCAGTGTCTCCTCAGTCTCTATAGGCATCCAGTTGAACTTGAAGAACTGATTCTTATGATGGACAAAATCCCAGGTAAATTTTTCCTCTGTAGCTCTATTTCAGATGTCTCCTATCCACTGCAATGTTTCTTTCTGCTGCACTCGGCTTTCTATACAATAGTGGGCTTTTCTCAGATGACTCCTGTCCTCTGCATCATTTGCTTTCTAGGTCTTTCTGAACTCTGGCTGGCTTGTTCAACTCAGCTGTTTTTGTTCAAACTTCTTTCCAAATTGGCTTCTCTCACCTTCTCACTGAATTTATCTGCTTGGATATAAAATCTAATTCTGGAAATTTGTCCTAATAACCTGGCTGCCTCTCATTTTCTGGCGTATTCTGTCTTTACCTGCATTGTGTCTCTGTAAAACTTTCCTGGTCAAACTGCCTTCTCCTCTTTCTCTTTCTGTCTTTGTGTCTCTGTCTCTGTCTATCTCTCTGTCTCTGTCTCTCTGTCTGTCTCTGTCTTTCTGTCTGTCTGTCTCTTTCTCATTCTGTCTTATTCTCTCTCTCTCTCTCTCTCTCTCTCTCTCTCTCTCTTTCTCTTTCCCACTCTCTCTTCTGGTTTTATAATTTGCCACCTTTTCTTGTCTGTTCTCATGAATATTGGTCATATACAATCTCTGACTCATCAAGTTAAATAATTCTCTGAGTAGTCACTTTGCCACTCAATTAGATGTCACTTCAAACATGGCTACATCATACAGAACTAAAAGGTTTTTGTATGTGATCCTTTGCCAAAGCAGCCATGTTGTTGGTTTAAAATCCCTCTACATCCAGGAATCTTCAGACTTTATAAACCAGGCAGCTTCTAGTAACATACCTCTTCCAAAAAGTCATACCTCCTAAACATTGCCAAAGATCACCACCAATCTTGGACCACATATTCATATACATGAACAAATAGGTGATCTTTCCCACTCACCTATACCCACATACACAAATGCACAATTTCCACAACAGAAAGTTGTTTCATAAGAGACTGAAGAAGTACTAAAGTGTCTATAGAAAAAAACATATATTCAGAAGACTTCACCTTGTTCATTTGATTGACAGTTAACTGTTATGTTGGGTTACTTCAAGTAAGTAAATGATTCATGTATATATTGTTTTATATGATATTATAAGAACCACATTTCATATGTCTACTCTATTTAAACTAACTTTGTCAGTCTAGAAAAGTGAACCATTATTTATAAATCATTGTAGATTAATATTTAATATATCTTTATTCAAAATACATAGCTAAATTGTACCCAGAAAAATTCTTTTCCTTACCATTACCTTTTACATATTTACCTTAATGAGACTGTGGTGTAGTTATTATGCATGTGGATAGACTGTGTTGAAAATCTGGATATAAAACAGAATTTTTTTCATTAGATGTCAAAAATTCAATTTTAAATTTTCATCTTAATTTGTTTGGTATCAGTTTCACTTTGTCATTTAATGTGAAAACACATTAAGACATAATTTCCACTAGAAGATACCTTGGCATCTTGGGAGAAAAACAGTGAAGTCATTAGGATCTCCCTGATGGTTGCTGCTATTCTATCAAAGAGGCCTTAAATAGATTTTTGTGGTTTTTCTATAAAGCAGTTCATCAATTTAAGACTGTTCTTCTCTACCACCAGAGAAAAGGATTTATTTTAGTCACTTTTATATTTTTGTGCTAAAAAACATTATTGCTGAACTGTCTCAGATTTGTCATTCCTGAATAACTACAGAGACTTATTATTATTTATTATAGCTTATGCCCTATAGGTGGGTACCACCTACCTAACTATAACCTAATTCTAGTTTACATCCTAACAAATGACCCATTACCTCTAATTCAGTCATGGTACATGCTCTGTCCAACTCCTTGTGAACTGATGACTCTCTCCCCTCTCAATTTTTCTGCAGAGAACCTTTTTCTGCCTCAAAGTCCCACCTTTCCTCTCCTGCCTCAGCTATTGATCATCAGATGTTTATTAAACAAATAAGTCAAGGAGGTATACATTTACAAAATCCTAAAGAAGGTGATGGTCCATAAAAAGATTACCAAAGTCTGACCCATACTCACCTCTCCACCTGTATAGAAATCAACAGTTGACTAAAAGAAAAAACAAAACAAACAAAATAAAAAATAAACTAACAAAAAACCCAACAAAACAAAAACTTTACACAGAGAACAATAAGAGTATTCCAACATATTAAGACCAAAGGAAGTTATAGAAGGAAGCGTATATTGGTGGGGGAGCTTTAAAAGAGTCTAGAGCAGGGCAAGAAGGGAGGAAAGAAGTGGGTTTTCAGAGGGGAAACTACAAAAGGGGATAACATTTAAATTTAAACAAGGAAAATAACTAATAAAAAAGGGGGGAGAGTCTATCACCATTATTTTGGGGAAGCATAGAGGTCTGCATGATAAGAATGCAAATTAACCCATATTTATAACCTTGTACAAAGTTTAAATCCAAGTGGATCAAGGGCATCAACATAAAATCAGATTCACTGAATTTAATAGAAGAGAAAATAGGATAACCTCAAAATCATGGCCACATGGGAGAAATTTTCTGAATAAAACATCAATTTTTCAGTCTCTAAAGTCAAAAATTGACAAATGGGACCTCATCTATGAAAAGCTTTAAGGTAAAAGGCATAGTCAATAGGGCAAAAGGGCAACATAAAGGTTGGGAAAAGATCTTCAGTAACTCTATATCCAATGAAGGGCTAATATCCAAAATATAGAAAGAGACGGGCAGTGGTGGCACATGTGTTTAATCCCAGAACTGGGGAGGCAGAGGCAGGTGAATTTCTGAGTTCAAGGCTAGCCTGGTCTACAGAGTGAATTCCAGGACAGCCAGGGGTACACAGAGAAACCTTGTCTTGAAAAACAAACAAATAAACAAAAGAAACAGACAATGAAACAAAAAAGAAAATCCAATATAAATAAAGAACCCAAGAAGTTAACCTCTAGAAAACCAAATAACTAAAATTAAAAAATGGGCTATACAACTAAATAGAGAATTATCAACTGAGGATTCTTGAATGCCCAAGAAGCACCTAAAGAAATGTTCAACATCCTTAGTCATCAGGGACATGCAAATAAAACCACCCTGAGATTCCACCTTAAACACCGATCAAAATGGCTAAGATAAAAACTCTGGTGAGAGCGCATATTGGTGAGAATGCAAAGGACACTCCTCCATTGCTGGTGGGATTTCAAAGTGGCACAACCACTTGGGAAATCAATCTGAAGGTTCCTCAGAAAATTGGAAATAGATCTACCTGAAGACACAGCTATACCACACCCGGACATATATCCAAAAAGATGCCCAACCATGCCACAAGGACACATGCTCCACTATGTTCATAGCAGCCTTATTTGTGATAACCAGAAGTTGGAAACAACTCAGGGTGCCCACAACAGAGAATGGATACAGAAAATGTGGTACATTTACACAATGGAGTACTACTCAGCTATTAAAAACAAGGACATCATGAATTTTTCAGGTAACTGGATGAACTAGAAAATATTATCCTGAGTGAGGTAACCCAGACACAAAATGTATATACATGGTATGTACTCACCTATAAGTAGATATTAGACCAAATGCTCAGAATACCCAAGATACATCTCACAGACCATATAAAGCTTAACATGAAGGAAGGCCCAAGTGTAGATACTTCAATCCCACTTAGAACAGGGAACCAAGTAATCATGGGAAACAGAGGGAGGGAGGGACCTGGGTGAGAGAGGAGAAGGGGAGGAAAAATGTGGGCAGGATCGGGTATGAAGGGAGCCAGGAGATAAACCCCAGAGGCCCAGGAGTATTAATAGAAATATGTAGCAATATCGGGTATAGGACAGGGGAAAGCACTAGAAAGTCCTAGAAACCAGGGATGTGAGAAGGTCCCAGGACCCAAAGGAGATGATATTAGCTTAAATGCCCAAAATGGGGAAATGGAACGTGAAGAGGCCACCTCCAGTCAATAGACATGGCTCACAGTTAAGGGATGGGGTTACCCACCCATCTCAAAAATTTGACCCAGAATTGTTCGTGTCTAAAGAAAATATAGGGACAAAACTGAAGTAGAGATTGAAGGAAAGGCCATCCACAGACTGCCCCAACTTGAGGTTAATCCCCTGTACAGACACCAAACACCAACAGTATTGCTGAGGTCAAGGTGTGCTTGCAGATAGGTGCCTGGAATGGCTGACCTCTAAGAGGCTCTATCAGTATTTGATGGATACAAATGCAGATACTTACAGCCAACCATTTGACTGAGCCCAGGGACCCATATTAAAGAGTTGGAGGAAGGACTGAAGGAGTTGAAGGGGATTGGAACTCCATAGGAAGAATAACAGTATCAACTAACTGGACTTCTCAGAGCTTCCAGGGACTAAGTGACTAACCAAAGGACACAAATGTGATACTTTGTGGCCCCTGACCCATATGTAGCAGAGTATTGCCCTGTCTAGTCTCAGTGGAAGGGGATGTGTTTGGTACTGTGGAGCCTTGATGCCCCTGGGAAGAGTGGTGTTAGAGGAGTGAGGCAGAAGTGAGTGGGTAGAGGTGTGCACTCTAGAAGCAGCATGGAGGGGCATGGTGTGGGAGGATCATGGAGAGGGTCCCAGGAAGGGGAACAATACTCGAAATGTAAAATAATAATAATAATAAAATAAAATAAAGAATAAGAGTCCATCAAAATTACAGTGGAGAAGCACAGCATCAGGCATACAGGACAACTGTGTGCTTGTTTCTTGGCACTCTACTTTGTTTCATTTGTTTACATGTCTGGTGTTGTGTTAGTAATATGCTATCATTTTTACACTGGTTCTAATAGTGTAAGTACTTGTTGTTTTACTTTCCTTTCTATTGCCATGATAAAACATCATGACCCAAAAGACCTTGAGAAGAAAAGGAGATTTTGTCTTACATTCCCATGCGATAATAGTCAGTCATGAAGGGAAGTCAGGACAGGACCTCAAGGCAGGAACCTGGAGGCAAGAATGGAAGCAGAGATTATGGAGTGATACAACTTACTGATTTTCTCCTAATGACATTTTCATCCTTTTTTCATATACAATCCAGAACCCTTTGCCCATGTATTGCAATGTGCAAATTGAAGTAGGCCTTCTCATATCAATTACTGAGAAAATGTGTTACATGTCAATTTGACAGGAGCAGTTTCTCATTTGAATTTCCCCTTTCTGACATTACCTTGGGTTGTGTCTAGGTGACAAAATTTAACCAACATATTATTGCCATTTACAACATGTTATTTCTGCCATTGTAGGAACACCAAAGATTTTTAAACACCATTCAGAATCCTGCTCAACTTCTCTTTTCTTTGTATTAAATTTTTGATGTAAATGTCTTTCACATCCTTGCATAAGATTATTTCTCTGGACTTGTAACATTGAGGTTGTTGTAAATTGGATCCTTTTTCTAAGTTCTTTATAAAAAAATTTATTATTTGTATATATGAAAACTTGTGATATTTTAATGTTGATTTTACAACTTTATTGAAAGTCTTAACTGACATTGAGTTTGGAAGTGTTTGCAATATATTTTAGCTGTATATATCATTTTCAAAAGGGGAATTTTTCTTCCTTACAGTTTTTCTTTTTAATTTTTTTCTTTTCTCATATAATACATCTTTACAGCAGCCTCCCTTTCCTCTATTCCTCCCAATTCCTACCCACCTCTTCTGTCCTCAAGATCCACTACTCTAGAACACATTCCACAGGGAAAACACATTATGAAAAAAACAATAACACAGGCACAAAGATTAACAATTAATAAATGGCACCTCATAAAATTGAAAAGCCTCTGTACAGCAAAAGACATTATCAAGATAAGACAGCAGTCTACAGAATGGGAAAAAAAATACCAACTTCATATCTAAGTGTGCTAATATCTAAAATATATAAAGAACTCAAGAAACTTAATATATAAAATTAAAATAACTAAATTGAAATGGGGTAGAGATCTAAACAGAGAAGAGAGGGAACTCAAATGTTTAGGAAACATTTAAAGACATGTTCAACATACTTAGCCATCAAGGGAATGCAAATCAAAACTATTTTAAGATTCCATCTTATACCTATCAGAATAGCTAACATTAAAAATAAAAGTGACACTTTATGCTGGCATGGATGCTGGGCAAAGAACAGACATGTCCATTGTTGGTAGGAATACAAACTTGTAATGACACTATGAAAATTATTATGGCCATTCCTAATAAAATCCAATTGGTATACCTCACGATCCAGGTATACTAACACATCCAACAGACCATTCATCCTACCACATAGATACTTGTTCAACCACATTCATTGTTGCTCTCTTCATGATACCCAGAAAATGCAAGCAATTTAGATGTCCCTCTATAGATAAATGGATAAAAATATGCTATATTTACTCACTGAAATATTGGACATCTCATTTTTCTAAAAAATACATGATAAAATATTCAAATAAATCTATGGAACAAGAAAAAGTAATCCTGAGTGAGGCAACACATATCCCGAAAGATAAATGTGACATGCATTTGTTTATATCTGGACAATAGCCATTAAATAAATGATAGTCAAGCTAATATCCATAGACCCAGTGAGGTCAGTTATAGTATGGTGGGGAGGGTAGAGTTTGGGGAAATAAAATCGATTGTATTTTTATTTTATTTTATGTTCTTTTTAGAACAGTACAATTTGTTTTTACAGTAGGAATCTGGGCCTATATAACTTCTGGTTCATAGTCACCTAAGCAGTGTCAAGTATGGGTTCCATCTCAAAAGAGTGTGCCTTAAGCCAAGGTAGACTTTGGTTGGTTAACCAATTGCTGGTGGACGCTGCAGAGGTGGGGGTTAAGAACTTGAGAATAAAATTGGAAGGGGCAAGTCATATAGAATTGAGGGGACAATGAGAGGAGTGACAGATAAAATTGAAGGGCATTTGAGAGGCAGTATGGAAAACTGTTGCAATGGAAACTTCTAATAATATATGAAAACAATCCTTAATGAAGTCTCCAAATAATAAAGGAGATGGAGCCCTTGCTACCCATCTTTTGTCACCATATAAAGATTCCAGTACCGTGATTGGGTTTAAATAACCTGAGATTTTTGGGTCAAAATGATACCATGGAAATTCCCAAACAATCTAGGCCATTGACAAGAGAATAAGTTGCTGTGAACAAACTGACAGCAAGATCTCATTACTGAAGAGAACACCCAAACAACTCATTGAACATGAAGATGTGAAGGACGTGACTACATAAAACCTACACTGTGTTTTGGTGTCTATGGCACGGAAAGTTACTTTGCATGCTAATGAAAGCAAAAAAGTAAATATGAAGTCAAACACAAAACCTTTGATCTACAATCTGTCCTGCTTGCAAAATATGGAAGGGTAATGTTGATATAAACCTTGTGGAAGTAACCAACCAATTTCTAGCTTGACTTATTGCACAGTCTTTGAGATGGAACCCATACTTGATACTGCTTTGGTAGCCAAGAACAGAACAAAGTTCATATGAACTCACAGACCCCCAGAGAGAAAGTACAGAACCTCTATGTTTCTGCCACAGGTCCTCTGTATACATAGTATAGCTTTCAGATTAGTATTGTTATTTGATCCTTAGATGTATAAACAGGTGGGTCTATAACTCTTGTGCCTTTTCTTGGTCACTTTTATTTTTCTGTTGGCTTGTCTTCCCAATTTCAAAACGGTAACTTTCATTTGATTTGTTATATTTTATTTGGTTGTGTTTTACTTTTACCTCCTAGAACTCTGTGTTTTTCTAATGAGTGACAGAAAAGTGTGGATACAGATAGGATATGAAATTGGAGGAAATGAGAATAGTAGAGGGACAGGGAACTGTATACAGATGTATGAAAAAAAGCTATGATTAATAAAAGGAGAAAATGTCTTATTAATCATTTTCCTCATTTACATTTCAAAATATATCCCCTTTCCAGGTTACGCCTCCTTGACCCCCCTATATTATCCACTTCTCCCCCTATCCCAATCCTTTTGCCTCTATGATGATGCTCCTCCACCTATTCACCCATTCCCACCTTTCCCCTCTAGCATCCTCCTAAACAGCGACCTCAAGCTTTCCTCCCCTCACATTAATGTCAGGAAAGGCCATCCTCTGCTATATATGTATCTTGAGCCATGGATCTCATAATTTATACTCACTGGTTTGTGGTTTGGTAGTCTCTGGGAGCTCTGGGTAGTCCTGTTAGTTGATTTTGTTCTTCTTATTCTGTTGCAATCCCCTAGCTCTTCAATTGGGGTTCCCAGGCTCAGACAAATGTTAGGTGCTTGTATAACCTTTCAGGGAACAGTTATATCAGGCTCCTGTCAGCAAGTGCCTCTTGGCATCAGCAATAGCTTGGGGGTTTGGTGCCTGTAGATGGGAAAGATCTGTAGATGGGATGGTCTCTGGATGGCCTTTCATTCTGTTTCTGTTCTAATTTTTGTCCTGTCTTTCTTTGGACAGGAAAATTTCTGGGTTAAAATTTTGAGATGCATGGGTGGCCCTATAGATCAACTGAGGGCTTTGCCTATCAGTTGTAGGTGTTCTCAACAGGTTGTATTTCCATTTGTTGGATATTTCAGATAAATTAATCCCCATTGACTCCTGGGAGCCTCGTGCTTCCCTGCCATCTGGGACTTTCTAGTGGCTACCCCCAGTTCTCCATTCCCCACTGCCACATGTTCTTATTCAATTCCCTGATCATCTGTATTTCTCTCCTATCCCTTCCAATCCCTGTCTCTGCTGCCCTCTTTGCTCCTCTGCCTCTTCTCTCCCTCCCAAATCTACCACACCCTCTACCTGCTGTGATTATTTTCTTCCCCTTTCCATGTAGGACTAAAGCAGGTACACTATTGGCCTTCCTTCTCCTTAAGCTACATATGGTTTGTGGGTTGTATCATGGGTATTTTGAGATTTGGGGTTAAAATACTCATATCATTGTACACATACAATGTGTGTTCTTTTGTGTAAGGGTTATATCAGTCAGGATGATATTTTCTAGTTCCATCCATTTACCTGTGAATTTCATGTAGTCATTGTTTTTAATAGCTGAGTTGTACTCCATCATGTAAGTGTACCACAATAGCTGTATCAGTTCTTCTGTTCAGAGACATCTGGGTTATTTCCAGCTTCTGAGTATTATAGATAAGGATGTTATAAACAAAGTGGAGCATGTGACCTTGTTATATATAGGAGCATCTTTTGAGTTCATGTACAGTAGTGGAATAGCTGGGTCTGAAGGTAGAGTTCTTTCTACTTTTGTACAGAACCAGCAGATTGATTTCCAAAGTGGTTTTACCAACTTGTAGTCCCACCAGCAATGGAGGAATGCTCCTCTTTTGTCACATACTTGCCAGCATCTGCTGTTGCCTGTGTTTTTGATCTTAGTAAGTCTAATAGGTATGAGGTGGAATATCTGGGTCATTTTGCTTGCATTTCTTTGACAATTAGGGATGATGACCATTTCTTTAAGTGCTTCTCAGCCATTCAAGATTATTCAGTTTAGAATTCTTTGTTGAGCTCTATACCCCAATTTTTAGTAGGGTTATTTGGTTCACTGGAGTCTAACTTCTTGAGTTCTTTGTATATATTGGATATTAGCACTCTGTCCATTGTAGAATTGGTAAAGATCTTTTCCCAGTTTGTTGGTTGCCATTTTGTCCTATTGACAGTGTCCTTTGCTTTATAGAAGCTTTGCAATTTTATGAGGTCTCATTTGTCAAATCTTGACATTAGAGCATAAGCTGTTGGTGTTCTGTTTAGTAAATTTTCCACAATGCCAATGAGTTCCAGGTTCTTTCCCACTTTGTCTTCTACTAGATTCAGTAGTACATCTGGTTTTACATGGAGGTTCTTGACCCACCTGAACTTGGTCTTTGTACAAGGAGATAAGAATGGACCAATTTGTATTTTTCTACATGCCATCTATGAGTTGAAGCAGCACCATTTGTTGAAAAATGCTGAGTTTTCCCCACATTGTGGTTTTGGCTTCTTTGTCAAAACCATAGTTGTGGGGTTTTATTTCTGGGTCTTCACTCTATAACATTTATCTACCTGCCTGTCTCTCTACCAATGCCATTCATTTTTTAACTATTGCTCTGTAGTACAGATTGAGTTCAGGGATGGTTTTTCCCCTAGAAGCACTTTTATTGTTGAGACTGGTTTTTGCTATCTTTTTTTGCTGTTGTTCTTATTCCAGATGAATTTTAGAATTGCTTCTTATATCTCTGTGAAGAATTGAGTTAGGATTTTGATTGGTATTACATTGATTCTGTAGATTGCTTTTGGTAAGATGTCCATTTTTGCTATGTTATTCCAGCTGATCTATGAGTATGGAAGAACTTTCCAACTTCTTTCTTTAGAGACTTGAAATTCCTGTCATACAGATCTATTACTTGCTTGTTTAGAGTCACACCAAGATATTTTGTATTATTTGTGAGTATTTTGAAGGCTGTTATTACCCTAACTTCTTTCTCAGCCACTTTATCAGCCTTCTTGAGTAGTGGAAGACTACTGATTTGACTGAATTAATTTTATATCCAGCTACTTTGCTGAAGTTGTTTCTCAGCTGTAGATGTTCTCTGGTGGATTTTGGGGGGTTGTTTATGTATATAGTGCTATCATCTACAAATAGTGATATCATGATTTCCTCCTTTCCAATTTGCATCCCTTTGATATCCTTTTGTTGCCAAAGTTCTCTGGCTAGAACTTGGAATATTATATTGAATAGATAATTGGAAAATGGGCAGCCTTGTCCCTGATTTTAGTATAATAGCTTCAAGTTTCTCTCCATTGGCTATGGGTTTGTTGTATACTGCTTTCATTATGTTTAGGTATGGACCTTGAATTCATGATCTTTCCAATATTTTTAACATGAAGGAGTGTTTATTTTGTCACCAGCCTTTTCAGTATCTAATGAGATAATCATGTGTTTTTTTTTCCTTTGAGTTTATTTATATAATGGATTACATTGCTAGATTTCTGTATATTGAACCATCCCAGCATCCCTGAGATGAAGCCTACTTGATTGTGGTAAATGTTCATTTTGACATCTTCTTGGGAATTCAAGAATTTTATTTAGTAGATTTTCATCAATATTCATGAGGGATGTTAGTCTGAAGTTCTCTTTCTTTTTTGTTTCTTTGTGTTATATATGTATCAGTGTAACTGTGGCTTCATAGAATTTACTGGATTGTCTTCCTTCTATTTCTGTTTTGTGTAATAGTTGGACAAGAATCGGTAATAGGTTTTCTTTGATGGTCTGATAGAATTCTACACTAAAACTATCTGGTCATGGGCTTTTTTGGTTGGGAGCATTTTAGTGAGTGCTTTTATTTCTTTAGGGGTTATGGGGAGATTTAGATGGTTTAGCTGTTCCTGATTTAACTTTGGTACGTGATATGTGTCAAGAAAATCATTCATTTAATCTATATTTTCTACTTTTGTTGAACATATGCTTCTATACTAGGATCTCATGAGGTTTTTAATTTCTTAAGTTTCTATTGTTATATCTTATTATTGTTTTTGATTTTGTTAATTTAGATACTATTTCTGTGCCCTCTGGCTAGTCTAGCTAAGGATTTATCTATTTTGTTGATTTTCCCAAAGAACCAGCTCCTGGTCCTGTTGATTCTTTATATAGTTCTCTTTGCTTCTCCTCAGTTGATTTCAGCTTTGAGTTTGATTATTTCTTTCAGTCTACTCCTCTTGGGTATATTTGTTTCTTTTTGTTCTAGTGCTTTGAGATATGCTGTTAAGCTGCTAGTGTAGGCTTTCATCAATTTCTTTATGGAGGCACTCAGAGCTTTGAGTTTTTCTCATAGTACTGCTTTCATTGTGTCTCATAACTTTAGGTACGTTATGCCTTCATTTTTGTTAAATTCTACAAATTCTTTAATTTCTTTGTTTCTTCCCTGACTAAGAGTTGTTCAGCTTCCATGTGTATGTGAGCTTTATGTTGTTTTGGTTGTTATTGAAGACCAACCTTAGTCAGTGATGATCTGATAGGATGCATGGGATAACTTCAATCTTCTTGTATTGGTTGAATTTTATTTTGTGTCCAATCATATGATCAATTATGGAGAAGATACCATGAGGTGTTAAGAAGAAGGTATATTCTTTTGTTTTAGGGTGAAATGTTCAATAGATATCTCTTAAATCCATTTGGTTCATAATGTCTGTTAGTTTCAGTGTGTCTCTGTTTAGGTTCTGTTTCTATGATCTGTCTATTGCTGAGAACGGGAGTCTTCCACTATTACCATTTAAGGTTTAATGGGTGGTTTGTTGTTTAGTAATATTTTTTTACAAATCTGGGTGACCTTTCATTTAGGTATTGATGTTCAGAATTTAGAGTTCATCTTGGTGGATTTTTCTTTTGATGAATATGTAGTGTCCTTCACCATATTTTTTGATAACTTTTGGTTGAAATTCTATTTTATTAGATACTAGCATTGCTAGTCCAATGTGGTTTTGGGACCATTTTTTTTTTTTTTTTGGAAATGTTTTTTCCAAACTTTTACTTTGAGGTACTATCTGTCTTTGTCACTGAGGTGTATTTTCTATATGCAGCAAAATGCTAGGTCCTGATGGTGTACCCAGTCATTTACCCTATGTTGTTTTATAGGGGAATCGAGTCCATTGATGTTGAGAGATATTAAGGACCAATGATTGTTGCTTCCTCTCATTTTTTTCTTTTTATGTTAGAAATGGAATAATGTTTGTGTGGTTATCCTCTTGATTTTGTTGTGAAAAGATTAGTATCTTGCTTTTACTTGGTATAGTTTCATTCCTTGTGTTTGATTTTTCCTTTTATTATGTGTAGAACAAGATTAGTATAAAGCCATTATTTAAATTTGATTTTATCTTGGAAAATCTTGGTCTCTTCATGTATGATAAATGAGAGTTTTGTTGGATCTAGTAGCCTGGGACAGCATTTTTGTTCTCTAAGTGTCTGTATGACATTTTCCCCAGATCTTCTGATTTTTAGAGTCTCTGTTGTGAAGCCTGGTACAATTCTCATAATTCTGCCTTTATATGTTGTTTGACATTTTTCTCTTACAGCTTTTAATATTATTTTTGTTCTGTGTATTTGGTCTTTTGATTATTATGCAATGGGTGAAATTTCTTTTCTGATCCCATCTGTTTGGTATTCTGTAGTCTTCTTGTATGTTCATGGGCATCTCTTTCCTTAGGTTAGGGAAGTTTTCTTCTACAATTTTGTTGAAGATATTTACTGGCCTTTTGAGTTTGGAAACTTCACTCTCTTCTATTCCTATTATTCTTAGATTTAGTCTTTTTATTGTGTCCTGGATTTCTTGAATGTTTTTGGCCTAGGAACTTTTTGTTTTGTGTATTTTCTTTGACTGTTGTGTCAAGGTCTTCTACTGTATCTTCTACAGCTGATATTCTCTTTTCTATCTCTTATCTTCTGTTGGTGACACTTGCAACTGTGATCTCGTTCCTGATCTCCTATCTATGACTCCTGATCTCTTTCTTAGGATTTCTATCTCCAGGGTTGCCTCCCTTTGTGTTTTCTTTAATGTTTCTATTTCCAGATTTAGATCCTGGATGGTTTTGTTCAATTCTTTTACCTGTTTGACTGTATTTTCCTATATTTCTTTAAGAAATTTATGAGTTTCCTTTTTATGTATTTCTATTTGTTTACCTATGTTCTGTATTTCTTTAAGAAGTTATTTATGTCTTTCTTAATCGTCTATCATCTTCAAGAGATGAGATTTGGATCTGAGTCTTGCTTTTGGGGTGTTTTGGGATATCTAGGATTAGCCATGATGGGAGAACTGTGTTCTGCTTTGGTTTTCAAGTAGCATTGGTTTCTGTTGTTTATGTTCTTGTGCTAGCCTCTTGCCATCTGGTTATCTTAGTTCTAACCTTGCTGTCTTAGACTGAAGCTTGTCCCTCCTATGAGCCTGTGAGACTGTGGGCCTGGTTCTGTCAGAAGTCTTAGGAGTCCAACTGTCTCTGTGATCCTATGATCCTTTGATACTGAGATCCTGTATAGAACAAGATTAGTACAAAGCCATTATTTGTTAGAGCTGCTGGAAGTAAAGCTGCCCCTGGTTGTGGGCGAAGTGGATGGAGAACCAACCAGAGCCTAGGGTCTTCTCATGGGAATAGGTACAAACCGAAAGGAAAGTGTGCCTCTGCCTGGGAAGGGCTTCTTTCATCTCCTGGGTCAGGATGTTCCTAGTTACTCTGTGTACTGCGGCAGATGTTGGGACCTCACTTGTGATCCTAGTTGTGTCAGAGCTCTAGGAAGTCAAGCTCGAATTTTTTTTTTAAAGAATTATGGTTGTATTGCACAAGCTCAGATAACTAAGTGTTCTGAAATTTCCCTGTGCACCACCCCTCTTACTTTGTTTAGGACCAGTCAGCTTAACGGTTTGCTGATAATAATTTGTCAAGTTAGCCAAAAATGTTGTTCCACTTCCCTGTTTGCCTTTTAAACTTTTGAACCTGGTTTTTCCTTTAAAAAGCCAGCTATGAGAACAGACTGGTTTTCCTATAAAAAGCCTGTTGTAAAATCAGATTGGTACCACAAAATTAGGTTTCTGTGTACTTTCTGTGGTTCTGATTAGTCTGAATCAAGCCATCAATAAATGTTCCTCATTTGAGAATGATGCTTGAGCATTCATTGTGTAGCTAATCTCAAACCTTAATACATCTAATTTTTGTTGTTTTACATACATGTGAAGATTTCCTACTGTAATTTACTAAATATGATATTTCCCTATTGTGTTCTCTCAATAACCTAACAAAAGCTCATTCTGTGAAATAACTGGGGGAAATTTGCTGTTGTTGTTGTTGTTTTACAATAAGTTCCCTTCCTCTGTTTTCTTGGGTTTATATCTGTTTTACTGTTCTACTGGTTGGATACTGTCTTTGTAATATATTTTATTTTCTGAGAATGTAATACCTCCAGATTTGATCTCTATCTCTAAACCCCTTTCTTCATTTTGTGGATCTACATACATTTATTGACTTTTTGTAATAAAAGATAGTACTGAGATTTTAGTAGTGATTACATTCAATCTGTGGATTTTCACCCTTCCGATAAGCATTTCGAATATATTACTTCTCCTAATAACATGAACATAGGATATTCTACTAATTTATTTGTATTACTATAAATTTTTATCATCTATATATTATTTTTTTATAAAATAGGGCTGTGTTACTTTGGATAAAGTTGCTCCAATGTCTTTTGATTTATAATTGAACTAAAAATAGCTTTCTTATTTTTCTTTTGGATGTTAATTTTCTTTGTATGAAATGTAACTAATTTTTTAGATTTTATATGTTCCACAGTTTTATAAAAACTCATTTTAGCACATGATTTTGTGATTATATGATTTATGTATGATTTTGTGGATACCATAGAAATTTCACAAATCTGAAAACTTCATCTAATAATAAAGATGACTTTTCTTCTTTGTGTATGGTTTGTATGTCATTTATGTGTTCTGTCTTCCAATTTCTCTGAGTAGAAGTTAAAATACTATGCTGAGTAACAGAGGTGACAATAATCTCCTTTTCTTTATAGTAACTAGATTATTAGGAGAAAAGCTTATACTTTTTCATTGATTATGATGTTGTTGTGAGATTTCTATGTATTATCTTTCTTGTATTATGTTTATTCTTTGATATATGTTGCTTTAAGGAATATATATATATATATATATATATATATGTGTGTGTGTGTGTGTGTGTGTAGGTGTGTGTATATATATGTGTGTATATATATATATATATATCCTGAAGGCATGTTGAGTTTTATCAAAAGCCATTTTCATAGATGTTAGCATGAACATACATTTTTTTATTTTTTTATTTTTTTAATAAACACTGCTGTATAAATATAACACACCAAATTTAATCAAACTCAAAGTCTATACATCTTAATGAATTTTAACATATTTATTCATTTAATTTGATATTATAGTAAGAATGCTGATATTAGCTAAGTTCATTCCTTGGGACAGGTAAAGAAGCATTTGCCTGTAAGTGACCTAAGACTAGATGGTGTAAAGGTCAATGTAGCATCTTCTCTCAGGATGGAAAAGTGTCAATCACTTAATTAGAAAGTCTATAAAGGCTCTTGGGTCCTCCAAATTTCTTTACTATCCTTTCCCAAATTTTTGTCCATGAGTAGGCCTTTTCTTCTCTGTGGTTTTTCCCATGAGAAAGTATAGAGGAATTTTAATCAAGCAGCATGCCTTCTCTGGCAATGGATCTCAACCAAAGACCATCTAGATATATGTGATTGAGCTGGAGATCAGACACCTTTAATCCTAGGAGACAGATGCAGGAAGATTTCTAAGTTCAAGACCAGCCTGGTACAAAGCAAACTTCCAGTAAAGAAAAGCTTAGGTTCACATGGGGTGGTACAAGACTTTAATCACAATATTCAAGAGAAAGAGGCATACAGATTTTTGAGTATGAATCAGGCAGTACCATTGAGTCAGGGAGTTGAGAGGCACTGTAATGGAGTAGAGTTTGTTGAAGTTCATTTTGGAATTCAGAGGCAGTTTTTACTAAAACAGTTTTATAGACAGGAAGTACAAAGAACAGGAAAGGCACAGGTAAAGACAGAACAAGTCAGAGATTGAGCAGGGGCCAGAAGATTAGAACAGATTACTAGTGTTACTTTGAGGCTAAGAAGAGCAATTCCGGGAGAAGCTGAGGAAAGTCAGATTGAATTGGTCAAGAAAGGAGTTTGGGCCAGGATAGCTAAATTGAACCAGCTAGCCAGAATTCAGAACAACAACAACAACAACAACAAAAATCTAGAAAGGGTGACCTTACTCAGCATGAAGCCTCTGAAACAGCAATTTTTTACATCAGGGGAATGAAAGTTACTTTTATAAGAAAGGAAGTCCTCTATTTAGGTAGCCCATCCCTCTTTTTCTTACCTGCCTACAGTCTTTTAACATTATTTCAGTCTCCTTTATCAAAGATCAACTAAGACAGAGAGCAGATGAAGGAGATTCATCCAGAGAGTCTCTAATAAAAGTCAATATAAATAGCTACAATAAAACTTAGTTTATGGCACAGATAGGAAGGACAGGACAGCACATTGATGAGAGTGTATGTTCTTGGACATATGTAGGCTAGATAACATGGAAAATAGGATTGTTACTATTACTATAATTTATATTGAAAATGGAGTTAAGAAAATAGTTGTACTTGTTTTGCATATCAGAGGATAAGAATAAGCAAGAAAACTATCAGAAGAATCCTTTGTATGTGTTGAGAAATAAATAGCTGTTGAGAAATAAAAATTTTCGTTTTTCTTGTCATCAATATGTGTGTTTGATGTGTGTGCAAGATATATACTACGAAGAGGAACATTAGTCTGCCTTAAGTACTAGAGTTTTTTAAATATTCAAATTTAGAGGTTCGCCTTTAGGTCTCTTCCATTACAACGTGCTGGGAAATATTAAGAGTTAAGAACTTAAGCAAGTTATTTACCACTGAACTATATTATTAATCCTGAAATAATACTACTATTGGCAAAATACAAAACCATACATGATTTTTATGTTTTTATTCTCCTTCCATGTTTTACAATATTGTCTTAATCATTTCTTTTAAATAATTTTAACACTACACTCAGTGTACATTTTTAAATCAACAAGCATGACTTAAAAATTCATCAGAAGGGTATTGTATCACATTTACTTGTGTTTTGCTCAGCTTGCTTATTTTGTTTCTGAAGTTCAAAGGCTCATTTTATTATCACTATCTTTCTTTTCGTTTTTTTTTTTTTTTTT
>NC_045030.1:117017098-117017861 GCF_008632895.1 Mastomys coucha
TGCTCTGGCTAAGACTTCAAGTACAATATTGGATAGGTAGGGAGAGAGTGGGCAACCTTGTTTAGTCCCTGATTTTAGTGGGATTGTTTCAAGTTTCTCTCCATTTTCTTTGATGTTGGCTACTGGTTTTCTGTGTATTGCTTTTACTATGTTTAAGTATGGGTCTTAAATTCCTGATCTTTCCAAGACTTTTATCACGAAGGGATGTTGGATTGTGTCAAATGCTTTCTCAGCATCTAATGAGATGATCATAACAACCTAGATGTCCCTCAACAGAGGAAGGGATACAGAAATTGTGGTATAGGTACACAATGGAGTACTACTCAGCTATTAATAAGAATGAATTTATGAAATTCTTAGGGAAATGGATGAATCTGGAGAATGTCATCCTGAGTGAGGTAACCCAATCACAAAAGAACACACATGGTATGCACTCTCTGATAAGTCTCTGATTAGCCCAGAACTTCAGAATAAAAGAAGAACAACCCACAAACCACAAAAGAACTCAAGAAGAAGGAAGACCAAATTGTGGACATTTCATTCCTTCTTAAAAGGGGGAATAAAATACACATGGAAGGAGTTGCTGAGACTAACTATGGAGCAGAGACTGAAGGAAGGACAAGCCAGCCTGATATAACTATTTCCTGAGAGGCTGTGACAGTATCTGACTAATACAGATATAGAGGCTCACAGCTATCCATTGAATTGAGTACAGGGTCCCCAGTGAAGGAGTTAGAGAAAGGACCAAAGGAGCTGAAGGGTT
>NC_045030.1:117018032-117031262 GCF_008632895.1 Mastomys coucha
TTTTTTGAGGGAAAACTGGAAAGGAGAAATCATATGGTATGTAAGTAAACAAAATATCTAATAAAAAATCAGCCAGACAAGGGATGAGAGAAGGAAAAATAAGGACAGAATGGGGAAATTCTTAGAGGACTTATGAAACACCACTAGATATTTAAAAGAAATAATGGAGTTCTTTGATTCTAAATGAAAGGTTCTAATGGACAACATCAAAATAAGCCAGTGCGTAAGTCCACTAAAAAGGCAGACCTACAGTCAAATCTCAATCGGAGTGAAGAGAATGCTCGACTTTGTAGTGGTGGCTTATAAGTCAGCTGTTACTCTAGCCTAAAATTTAAGGGACAAGAAAGATACAGATGCAAAATATTTAAAAATAACTGCATTACCCATGTTTAAACAACTACACAATAGACAAAATTCAGGGATGTAGATTATGATATCAGTAAGACAGAAAGTTGAAGGACAAGTTAATTTTCAATGCATACAATTTGTCACCAGCTTAAAATACTCTGTCACACCTATGGGATATTTTATGTAAACTTTGTGTTAATTACAAGGGAAAAGCAATGTGTAGCAGGAAGAAAGATGAAAAAACTGGGGACAAAGAGATGTATCAGTAGGTAAAAGTTCTTGTTCTGCAACCACAGACACCTGAACTTTAAAGAAAAAAAAGAAAAGAAAGCTGTTCCAAGAGAAAAATAAATAAAGCCACTATACAATGAAAAGAAATACAGTGGAACACAGGTAAACAAGTACAAGCACTGAAAGAGATAACACAAAAATCCTTTAAAGAATTATAGGAAAACACAAACAAACAGGTGAAGGAATTGAACAAAACCATCTAGGATCTAAAAATGGAAATAGAAACAAGAAAGAAATCACAAAGGGATACAAACCTGGAGATAAGAAACCAAGAAAAGAAAGAAATCAGGAGTCATAGACTCAAGCATCTCCAACGGAAGAGATAGAAGTGGGAATCTCAAGTGTAGAAGATACCATAGAAAACATTGACCTAACAGTTAAAGAAAATGCAAAATGTAAAAAGCTCTTAACCCAAAATATCCAGGAAGTTCAGCACATAAAGAGAAGACCAAACCTAATGAAAATTAGTATAGAAGAGAGCAAATATTTCCAAATTAAAGTGCCAGTAAATATCCTCAACAAAATTAAAGAAGAAAACTTCCCTAACCTAAAGAAAGAGATGCTCATAAATATCAAAGGAAAATTCTACCAAGATAATCTCTCAATTCTGAACATCTATGTTCCAAATGAAAGGGCACCCATAAGTATAAAAGAAACTTTACAAAAGCTCAAAGCACACATTGCAACTCACACAATAATAGTGGGAGACTTCATCACCCAACTCTCATCAATGGACAGATGATGGAAACATAAATTACAGACACAATGAAACTAATTGAAGAATGGAACCTAATGGATTTAACTGTTATTTATAGAATATTGCATCCTAAAACAAAAGAATATACCTTCAAGGAAGACCTAATACCCAAATTCTTCAAACTATTCCACAAAAGAGAAACAAAAGAAACACTACCCAATTTGTTTTATGAAACTACAGTTACACTGGTACCAAAACCACACAAAGACACAACAAAGAAAAAGAACTTCAGACCAATTTCCCTCATGAATATTGATGTAAAACTACTCAATGAAATTCCTGAAAACTGAATCTATGAACACATTAAAATGGTCATTCACCAAGATTAACTAGGATTCATCCCAGGGATGCAAGGATGGTCCAATATACAGAAATCTATCTGTGCAATCCACTACATGAATTCAAAGAAAAAAAAAAAAACACACGACCAACCATTTCATTAGTTCTAAAAAAGCATTGGAAAAAATTTCAGCATCCCTTCATGTTAAAAGTCTCTGAAAGATCAGGAATTCATGGCCCATATCTAAACATAGTAAAAGCAATATAAACAAACCAGTAATCAACATCAAAATAAATGGGGAGAATCTTAAAGCAATTAAACTAAAATCAGATATTAGACAAGGCTGCCCACTCTCTTCCTATCTATTCAATATAGTACTTGAAGTTCTAGCAGGAGTGATTAGATAACAAGGGGATGTCAATGGGATACAAATTGGAAAGAAAGAAGTCAAAATATCACTATTTGCAGATGATATGATAGTATACTTAAGGGACCCCAAAAATTTCTCCAGAGAATGCCTAAACCTGATAAAAAATAAAGTGGCTGGATATAAAATTAACTCAAACAAATAAGTACCCTTTACTTACTCAAAGGATAAACAGACTGAGAAAGAAATTAGGGATAGGAAGAGAGGTCCTTGGTCCAATTAAGGCTCAACGGATACCCCAGTGTAGGGGAATTGAGGGTGGGGAGATGGGAGTGGGTGGGTGCTTGGAGGAGCATCTTCAAAGAAGCAGTGGGAAGTAGGATGTGATAGAGTGTTTCTGGGAGGGAAGGAGGGAAACAGGGAAAGGAGATAACATTTGAAATGTAAATAAAGAAAATATACAATAAAAATGGGGTACAGAGCTAAACAGAGAATTTTCAACTGAGGAAAATCAAATGACAGAGAAAGGTTCACCATCTTTGTCATTCAGGAAATTCAAATCAAAACAACCCTGAGATTCTGCCTCACACCAGTCAGAATGGCTAAAATCAAAACTCAGTTGACAGCACATGCTTGTGAAGATGTAGAAAAAGAGGAACACTCCTCCATTGTTGGTGGAATTGAAAGCTTGTAGAACCACTCTGTAAATCAGTCTGGCAGTTCTGCAGAAAATTGGACATAGTACTACCTGAGGTCCCAGCTACACTACTTCTGGGTATATCCCTTGTGTCATGGCCAGCCTCTACTTCTCTATTCTCTCCCTCTCTCTGACTTTCTCTGCCTCTACTACCTTCTTAACTCCCCTCCCCATGCCCTGCCCATAAGTTCTATTATATACTATACCATTGTGTGATTGGCCCTTCAGGGGAAAGGGATGCCTTGGCATGGGTCTGCTGAGGCACCTGGTTCCCACAAACCTCACCACACCCCTATAGAACATATCTTAATATTACTTTATCTTTTTGTAATCACAACAGCTAGAACTTGAAAATATCATCCTGAGTGATGTAGTTGCAAAAGAATACACATGGTATGCACTCTCTGATAAGTGAATATTAGTCCAAAAGTTGGGAATACCCAAGATACAATTCACAGACCATATGATGCTCAAGAAGAAAGACCAAAGTGTAGATGCTTAAATGCTTCTTATAAGGGGGAACAAAATACACACAGGAAGAAATAGGAGACAAAATGTGGAGCAGAAACTGAAGGAAAGGCCATCCAGGGACTGCCACACCTGGGGATACATCCCAAATACAGTTGCCAAACCTGGATGCTGCTGTGGATGAGTGGAAGTGCTTGCTGAAAGGAGCCTGATGTGCCTCTCTCCTGTGAGGCTTTGCCAGAGCCTGAAAAATACAGAGGTGGATGCTCGCAATTAACCATTGAACTGAACATGGTGACCCTGATGTAGGAGTTGGAGATGGGACTGAAGGAGCTGAGGGGGTTTACAGTCCTATGGTGGGAGCAACAGTATAAACTGGCCATTCCTCCAGGAGCTCTTGGGGACTGAAACACCAACCAAAGAAAACATATGGAGGAACCCATGGCTCAGGCTATGAATGTGGCAGATTATGGTCTTCTTGGAAAACAATAGGAGAAGTGGTCCTTAGGCCTGAGGAGTTTCAATGCTCCAGAGTAGGGGAATGCCAGGGTGAGAAGATGGGAGTGGGTTGGTGGGTGGAGGAGCATCCTCATAAAAGCAGAGGGAGGGGGATGGGATAAGGGCAAAGGGGAGACCTGGAAAGAAGAAAAGATTTGAAATGTAAATAAAGAAAATACCCAATAAACAAAAAATAAATAAAACAAAATGTATGCTGGTATAATCTAATACTAACTTGTAGAAAAATTTGACTATTTTAAAATTCCCCTGTAATGATTACTATTGATTGTTAACTTCATAGGATCTAGGATCACCAAAGGGAAAAGCCACTTAAAATGTCTATGGAAGATAATCATTAACAGGTTAGCCTCTGAGATTTTTTTGTGAGGATTATTACATTAGTTTAATTGAAGTATGAAAATTCATGCTAAATTTGAACAATATAATCCCTTGGCCTTCGACCTTGGACTGTACAAAAAAAATCTACTTGAATAACAAGGTTCTTCTGTTTTTGACTCAAATATTCATATAACAATGGAATGTCCCCTTGATCTGTATGCTCAAAACGACCTTTTCTCTCTTAAATTGTTTCTTTTAAAATATTTTAAGATAAAAACCTAAAATATTTCCCTTTTCCAATTTCATTCCCTCTCACTTAAACACTCAAACACTGATATTTTTACTATCTACATACTTTTGACTTTTATAAAATGGAATATTGTTGAAACCACATGACATGTAGAATTTTTAGATTGACTTCAAATTTTAATTCACATATAGTTATCATGACTCCATTTACTTTAATGGGTTGAAAGCTCATTTATTTTGTGTAGAGCAATATTCTATTATACAGATGAATTTGTTTAACAATTCACTTACACCAAATTGCAAGATGCTATGAACAAATCTGTGCAAGCTATTATGTGTGTAGGTTTTTGGCTTTTTCATCATGTTAGGAAAATTCAAGCTTTGTTTTAAAAAACTGTCTTACAAAGTAGTAGTATCATTTTAAATTTTTCACACCAGCAATAAGTAGAAGTTTCTACTGTACCAGATACAAGCCAAATTAAGGAACCGTTAATCATACCTTGCTGTAGGGCAGTGGTCTGTTCAGGCAACCTGTGCCCAGTCGAGTAATATGTCTGGAATTCTGGAGGCCCAGTGGGCAATGTCTGCCTGCAAGGGACAGAAGGAGATCAGCCACACCTCCTAGGTCCCTGGATCCTGTTTCAGTCATAACCTTTCACAGCCCCTGCCTGTCACATAGACAATTCCCCAAGCTCCCAGCATTCTAGCTGGACCCTACCCTGAGCCATCTGACCATAGCCAGGCATGGCCTGCCCCACAGACAGAGAGCTACATATCACACAATATAAGGGTCTGTTTGCCCCCTCCCCTCTCTCTTGCTCTTTGTTCTCTCTTGTCTTCTTCCTTTCTTGCTCTCCTCTCTTGCTCTTGCTTCCTCTCCTGCTCTCTTGCTCTCTTCCTCTTTTCTTTTGCTCTCTTCCTTTCTTGACCCCCTCTCCTTCTCTTCTCCTCTCCATTCTTTCTCCACACATGGCCATCCGGCCTCTCTTCTCTTTCCTATAATAAAATATCTCACAATTATGTATTGCCTCCTTTTAACTAACAAGCTGTGCAGCCCAGGCATCTGCAGTAGAGAGACCCAGGCCCAACACCTTACTTTGGTTTTAATTTCTATTTCCTTATGATTTAAATGTGGAATATATTCCAAGTGCTTAGTATTCAACTCTATGTTTTCTTTAATGCTGTCTTACAATGTACATGCATGTCAGTGTAGGGTATATGGATGCCAGAGGATAATGCCAAGTGTTTTCCTCTATCTTGCTACCTTATGTTTTTGAGACAAAATTGTTTTCTAATCTTGGAGATCACAGGTATGAAAAGACTTAAAGGTAAAATCTTCCTGTCTCTAGTACCAGGATAATAAGCATATACTTATGTACTCAGATTTTTTGTGAGAGTTTTGGAGTTCTGAACTCACACTGGGTACTTGTATACCAAGTATGTCACCCACATAGACCTCAGCATTGCTTTTAGGAAACTTTTATGTTTGAATGTTTAACTTATGATTATTTAAGAAAATTTTATAGACTGAATAATAATTCTATGTCAGATTATTTTTTTAATATCTGCTCACAATTTCTGACTTGTCTTCTCACTTCATTAACTTTTATGCTGATATAACAGAAATGGTTAAGTTCTAACATTTTCTCTAGAAATCCAATACATTTTTGTCTTACCTTATGAAAGTTTCATAGTGTCAAGTTGAATACTTAGGTACATGATCACTTTCAGGTAATTTTATTAATGATGTAACACCTGTTTCAAAATTATTTTTGCATGTAAATATCCAGTTGTTTAAGCATCACGTAATGATATATAATTATTGTACCATTGGATTATTCCTAAACATACTGATTGGTTTTGTGTTTCGTGTTGACACAAGCTAGAATCATCAGAATAGAAGGAGTATCAGGTGAGGAATTCCCTTCTCCATAATATACAATTGTAAGGAATTTTTTGAATTAGCGATCAATGCAGGAAGGGCCAAGCACATTGTGGGCACTACCACCCTGGGCTGAGGGATGTTGTTTTATAATAAAGCAGGCTGAGCAAGCCATACAATACAAGTCAGTAAGATGCACCCCTCTGTAGAGGAATTTTAATCCAGCAGTATCACATCCATGTGATCCAGTGATGCCATATACTTTTTTTTTTAACCTCTGGTTGGAATACAAAACTTTAATCCCTTTGGCTGTAACATAGACATGCATTTAGTTCACACATTTAATTCTAGACAATGATGTATAATTGAGGGCCAGACAAAGTAATGAATCAGAGACAGGTTTGACAGAATGAGATAGAAATAGTATATGGCTTAATCTCATGAGAAAAGATAGGAAAAGCTCCTTAACTAGCAGCGGGGGGGGGCAGTTAAATGGAATTCAATTTGGTTCAGTTCAGTTCAGTTCAGTTCAGTTCAGTCAAGTTCAGTTTAGTTCATCCTGATTCAGTCAGTTTGGCTCAGTTCAGTTCAGTTCAGAACAGTAAGGTCCAAGAAGTTCAGAGGCAATTTTTCTAAGCAGGGCAATTCAGTCAAAAGCTGAGAAAAGCCAATTTAAATCAGTCAACATGGAGAGGAACTTAAGCCAGAAGAACTATGTTGAACCAGCCAGGCTGTTCAAAGGAGCTAGAAAATGAGAATTTCTTAAGCATTAAGTCTTGGAGGCTGAGCATTAAGCCTCTAGGCCTAGGTTAGCAGACAGTTCAGAAGAAGGCTAAGCTGGAAGATGAAGCCTTCAAGGTCTGGACTTCCTGTATAGATTGTATGGAGGCTAGAATCTTCGATGCCTAGTACCAGGGATAGATTGATAGAAATGCTCTAGGTTCAGGCCAGCCATGTATTCATTTGAACAGCTTGGGTATAGCTTTCACATCATCACTTCCTCTGAGGAAATAAAGGTGACATTTACACTTATATCCTTCCCTATCCTTTGTATAAGCTCTTACCTATATTATTCTGCCCTGCTTGTGTTCCTGTCCTGTCCTCCTTGTTGGAGAACGGTAATGTGGAAGTGTAAGCTGAATAACCCCATCCCCTTCCCCAAATTGCATTTTGGTCATGATGTTTTATTGCAGCAGTCAAAACCCTAATAAACTAAAACATTGTCACAATTCAGTTAACCATATTACTGCAAGTCCAGTCAAAACTATAGCTGGTTCTATCGACCTACTTGTCTACTCCTTCACCAATACTATAACCTCTGCATTAATAAAGACAGCATTATAATAATTCTTGAAGTTAGATAGCATCTATACTTAACCTTAGTCTTTTATTCAAAATTATATTGATCCTTGTAATTATTTTGACAAATCATATAAACATTCAGTTTATTGATATGCATAAAAGAGCACTCTAAGTTTCCAATCTGGATAGAATTTTATCTGTAGATCAATTTTTGCAGAGCTACTTCCTTGAGACTACTGAATGTTCCTATGTAAACACAGGGAATTTCTCTCTATTTAATTTTTTCTTTAATTGTAGTTTTTCTTAGAACTATCTTACAAATTATGTGTTAAATTCATATTTAAGCATTTAAGTCATGTGAGTGTTTATACAAGGGATACTCTATTTTTTTTTCATTTGAAATTCTGTTTCTCCATTGCAGACATATAGAAAATATAATTTTCTTTTGTATATATAATTTTGCTTTCAGTATTCTGAATATTATCATTTATGTTATATGATGTATTTCTTTGAATCTTGCAAACTTTCAATGTAGATTTTCATGATATCAATGAACAAAAGAATTGTGGTAAGTCTTTCCCTATTCAAATTCCTTTTTCTTTTCTTTTCTTACTATATTAGCTAACTCTTTCAATAAGATGCCCCAAAAAGGATGATAAAATGTGATATTATCAACTTTCTGCTAATCATAGTGACTTAAAGTACATTTTTGAACTGATTGATGTTTCAGGTATTCTGTTTATTGCTGTCTGAGTTAAAACAATTTAAGTAATTCATTCATTTTTCTACAAGGTTTTAAATTTGTTGGTACAGAGGATGTTATCATTCTTTTAATGTTCAGAGTATATGTAATAATGTTCCCTCTTTCCTCATATATGATAAGGTGTAAATATTTTTTTATTTTCTCATATTGCTTTGACTTTTTTCTTTTGGCTTAGATCTTATATTTTGAAAATAGGCATATCTTTTTACAGCTATTTTTGCATGTATATGTATATACCTGAGATGTGTTCAAAATACACTTTATTCTGTTTTTCATTAGAGTATGCACAGATTTTCATTTTTCCCTTATTTCCTAAACAATACCATAAAGCTATTATAGAATGATTGTTATATATATTAAATCTTATTAGCAATCTAGAGATGACTTGAACTACATGCGAAGTTAGTCATAATTTTTGTGCAAATAATTTATGAGCCCATGTTCAAACTTAGGGAGGCCCTAGGGCCAATCTCCTGCAAATCATCTAGGTTTGATGGATTAAAAACACTCGATTTTCCATTCCCTCTACCAGAACCATTTTAAAACTTCTCTCTAATTTTGTTTTGGAATTTAAATGACTGTAGATAGCACTTAAAACATGATGTCACCAGGGGATTTTTCAGCCTAGAGTTTTTACCTCTTCAACTTGTCCAAACTGAGCCTCCAGATATTTGTCAATTACAAATCATATTTTCTTGTCAGAGAAAACTTTTGAAAACTGGTTTGTGATTTTCAGGCTGCTCTGGTAAGGTATTGCCTTTATTAAGTTATCTGTGTCTACACTCATTGAGCAGTGCCTTTTCCTGTGACTTCATCTCTCTTCAAGATCAAAAAGAATTATTGATTTCTCACTATTTCATTTCAATTTCTTTGGCAACTTCTGAGGCCCTTATACACAGAATAAAATGTGTGATATTGGCAGCCTTATTAGTAAGGGAATTTCAGGAAAAGTCTTTATTTTTTGGCTTATCTTTTGTCATAGTAACATTTTAGACAATTACTTTTTAGAAAAATAGTTTCTGTATGGGTCATAGGTTTAGAAAAGAACTAGTTGAAGAAATTTCCAAGCTTTTAATAGAGGCAAATATATGCCACCACATTTTGGTAGATGAAACAGAAAGATCTTGAGTTCAGATTCCACCTGGAATAAACAACAGGATTGCATACCCACATCACTCCTCACCCTACACACACACACCACACATATTTCTTCAAATCATTAGTCATATTCCTAAACTTCATGATATGTTATTTTAAGTATAAAATGAATGAGCACTATAATATATATAAAGAAGCATTTATAGATTATATGTATATTTTCTGTCATACATTTTGATATATAATATTTAGAGTTAAATATGTTTCTACTTTCCCCAAAATATTAATATAAAAGGGTAAAATTGGAAATAATGTAAATGACTACATTTTGCTCTATTAGTAATAATAAGTAAACAAATGTAATTAAGTGTGACAAATACAATTAAATATTATTTTTCCTTGTGGTGTGATTGACTAATTCATGATTGAATAATCTATATATGCTCATGTTTGTGATAAATTTTCTTGTTATTGAAATATTTAACTTATTAATTTATATACATTCATAAAAGACTTGAACAATTAATAAAAGTCTCATTCATTGTAGAAATAGAGACTATTTTCAAATACATTTATGGATATATGCACATTAATTAGGCTTTTGTTATAGTATTATCTAAGTGTAAAATTAATTTGTCATTTTTGTGACTCATGGAGCTCTAATGGAACAGTCATTGTGCTGTGAGAACCATGTCTTACATTTTATAGTGACTAAATATATTTAGAGGCATTTCAAAACAAACAATTCTGATCAAATGTATATTGTAATTATAATTGCCATCACAGTTCTACAAATGTAGCATGTACAATTAAATTAAGCAATTAAGCTCTGTCGTATCTCTAGAAATAAATATTTAGTTATACTAGAACAATGTCTCATTAGAGTGCAGATTATCACATATTCAATTATACTATCTCTTCATTTAGAGATTAAACACATAATCAAGGACTCTACCTTCAAGTGGTATATGTAAGATAAGTAATAATAATAATAATAATAATAATAATAGCAATAATGACGATTGATAATAATACTAATAATTTATATTTGCTCTTAATTTATTATATATAACACATTGTACTACTCACTATGCATTTTTATTTAATCTTCATTACAACTTTAAATATTCAGTAATCTCAGGCTACTTTCATAAAATGATCTGTACATAAATCAAACAACAACAAAATCTAATATTCTAACAGTTCTGAAAACCACAAGTCTGCTACTACAGTGTCCACATGCTGAGCTTCTGGTGATGGCACTGGCTTGGTGGGGCACGGCTGTTTTGTTATTTCATGTCAATAAAGGGAAGATAGAATGTAAACTCACTGGTTTGGGGGTGAGTGAATCAAGTACCCTTGTCACAATGAAATGATAAACTCATCATGTTCACTCTCACTAATCAGCTAATTATCTCTGAAAGGCTTCATCTTCAAATGACATTACATTAGGAACCTGCACTTCAAGTATGAGTCTAGGGACAATGTCATGGTTTAGTTCATAAGAACTTTCACCATTTGCATTTTTTCAGATGATGAAACATATACAAAAGATTGAGGGATTGTCCAAAAGATGTATCATGCAGCTTTTTCATGCCCATCCTTGTATTAAAATACACAGAATCTGAAGATGTATTGAAAGGTCTTATTCAGCAAAATGATTAGGAATTCAGAGTTATTCTGGAATTATAGTTATTATTTGAAAAGGATCTTCAGAATCATTTTCTTAAACTAGTCAATCTGTATAATGCAAGGAAACATATTTGACTAGTTTTTTTTTTTAAGCTTGAACATTATTCTTGAAATGTTTCCTTTTAGAGAAATTATGGTTTTATCCTGAATTAAAGATACTTATACTAAAATTTCATCAGTTTAAATGTCTATTGTATTTATCATATGTGTCATATTGAACACTATGACACTTCTGGGAACTTTCTGAGGGAAAGTCAAAGACAATATTTTTCAGTGATTTGACCTTGCATTAATAATATGGATTATGCATCATCTTTCATCTGCACAAAATTAAAATGAAAAAAGTACATTGGCTTACATTTTGAGTAGAGGAACCAAGAATTCTGTAAGTTATTGCTGTGAAATCCTTAGTTGGAAAAACAGAGACCAATTATAATCCCATATGATTATAATGCTTCATAACATTTAACAAAACTACTTATTTATATATTTGTATAACTTCAATGCACAATTTTAGGTCATGAATATTTATATTATATTTTCTAAATATTTTACAATTGTAAATGTCAATTTAATTTGATAAAATTTATGATTCAGAAATGTCTAAACTGTAAAGTTCAGTTAAAATTATCTTTTTGTTTTGTTGTCTTTTGCTTTTTGTTCTTGCTTTTAGAAATCCAGTTGTACTATTTCCATTAGCTGAAAGTCCATCAATTTTCTAATAAATTGTATCAATGCCTATGTTACATTTACCTTAAATTTTAATTGAATGCATTTTTGTAGTGTTGATTCTGTTTCATAGATATGGGTGTACATACTCTTACTCAAAATATATTCTTTATTACTGTAGGTTATAAAATATTAAACAGTCTTGAATATCATAATACTTTATTGTTTTAAGTATTATTGTGTACTAAGCTCATTAATGGAGAAAACCTACACACAAACACACACACACATACACTACCACAAACTACTCCAACATGAATAAAAATGTATTTACTAATTAACATAGTAATAAATATTTTGAATCAATAGTGTGAATTTAGTTTTTATAATTTTAGTTCTTGTTTGATACCTGTCAAAATTCTCAACCACTTATTAACTAATATTTTCTATAAATGTTATATGAATGTGAGCACTTTATCACTTTTGTTTCTTATTTATGCTTAATTTTCATTGCATGGTCTAATTCATAGGGGCATGTTCATCTATATTTAATATTTTTTTTACATTACAAGTTTCTGGTTTTAATTAAGCTTTCTTATTTAAGCATATTTCATTTTAGCTTCATTAGATTATTTTAATAATTCTATGAATTATTAATAAAATAAAGTTTATTTACAAAAATGATTTTATTTTCATTCTAAAAGGAATACGTTTCACTCTTAAATAATTTAGTCATGAAGAAAAATAGGAAATGAAAGAAACTCATACAAATAATAGCTCAGAAACAAGTGCCATCTTGAATTACATTCTTTCTCTTTTCATTCTTTCTGTATTCATCGAGTGATCATTCATGTCTTTATGCATTATAATACAATGAGAAAGAAATATACAGAAAGGCTGAAGAGGTGGATTACTTAAGAGTACTGGCTGCATTTTCACAAGACAGAAGACCCAAGTGTGATTCCCAGTACCCATATGATAGATTATGATTATCTGAAACTTGAGTCTAAATGTATTCATGCCTTTTCTGGCCTCCATAAGATCTATGGACATATATGGACCATAGATGTATACACAAGAAAAAATATCCAAATACATAAAAATAACATAAGTAAACAATGTGAAAATAAATAGACCAAAATAGAAAAGTAATCATAATTTTATGTAGATTCCATATCTGAATATTATTGATGATTGATGCTAATACTTTGATTTAATCAGAAGTCTGCATGTACAAATGCTGAAGGTCCTTGTACCCAACTTATTTTTTTATTGATCAATAAAGATGCTAGTGTCCAATGATTGGGCAAAGAGACAGGACAGGATGTTTAGTTTTGTGAGGCAAAAGGAGACAAAGAATTGACATGACTACAGGTAGAAGGATGGGACATAAATGCTGCTGGAAAGAAAGCCAATCAGCTATGCGAGAATTTGGGTGGGTAGCTACTGGCCACTTCCCCAATTGGGCCTAGGGTAGCAGGGAAAGGTTTAGGAGTTCCCAGCCTTCTTTGAGATGGCCAAGGCATTTAA
>NC_045030.1:117031485-117033731 GCF_008632895.1 Mastomys coucha
AAAATAACAAAATGAATTAGTTATCTTTAAACAGAAATACAAGGAAAATTATTTAGCTACTTATCAAGCTGAGAGAGTGTGGTGGTACACTCCTATAGCCTAAGCACTCAAGAGACAGATGTAGAAAGACTTCTGTAAGTTCAAGAAAAGCCTCATTAACATAGTTCCAGGCCATCAGGGTGATGAAATGGTACTCAGATTCAAAAACGTCATCGGAGTAGTTTTTAATAGTTTATTAATATACTCATAGAAACTTAATCAGAGATTTCTTCTCAAAGTCATAGGTCAGATGTCATTAATTAATCTTTTATGAAAATGTTATATAGTAAAATTTCAAGCATAACTTAAAGTAGGTTCAACTCTTTCCATACCAGTGTGGTAATTAGAATAATACAATGTCATGAGTTACATGATTTTTGAGAATTACAGTACATATTCACTTTAGGAATGCTTATTTGATATTCTAATGTGTATACAATGGGGTTGTATAGCTTTAAATATTTAATTTTATCCTTATGAGTGATATGCCTAAATGTATGAGGAGCACATACATGCAGTGACTGTAGAAGTCAGATGACATTAGATTTCCTAAAAATGGGATACAGACATTTGTGAGCCAACATGAGAGTTCTGAGAACGGAATCAAGGTCCTTTACAAGAACAGCAGGCAACCTTAACGTCTGAGCTAACTCTCTACTCCCTATATTATATATTTAAAACTTAATCTAATATATTTGTTGCTTTTAATGCTAACTTCTATTGGTAAATTCAATGAGTTCTATTTTTTTATGCAATGTCTAGCCTCATTCAGTGACTTGTAATAATCACTAAATGGTCTTGATAGTTTTTGTTGAAAGTTATGGTTATTGTAGTAATATGTCTTAAAATCAGTCAGCACTGGAAATTATGTTAGTAATTGATTTCCAATGTTTCTTGATAGTATAAGATACTCTTCTAAGTCATTTTATCCACAGTGGATAAAATTCTAAAAATATAGCCAAGTTTTGAAAATCTGTCATTGCTTTAGCAAATAAATGGATATAATATCTGAAATCTTTTATTGCTATGCTAATATTCTTCACAACATCTTCACCAGAACTAATTTCCTTCTTATGAATCCACTTTCTGCATCTCTATTATAATAGAATCGTGAAGTTAGTCATCCTATTTGTATACATTTCTAATTCTATTTCTAACATTATTTCCATCATGTCTGCATTATGTCTTCACGTTAAGACTCAATTCTTTCAAAGTTATCTATGAAGGTTGGAGACATTTTTTTCTAAATTACTGATGTTCATATTTTGTTCCCATCCCATAAATTTTCATTAATGAATGTAGAATTGTGAATCTGTTATAGGAGGTTTCCTCAAACTGTTTTGCTCAGATTCAATCAAGAAACCCCTAGCTACAAAGTTATAGACTTGAAATGTGTTTCTTAAGAAATGTTAAATGACTCCTTGATCTGTGGGTTTCAGGATGTGTGTTGTGTTATGGAACTAATGTTCAATAGAGCTAATTTTTAATTTTTATTTATTTTATATGATACAATGTTAATATTATGTATTTAAGAATTTAAGGAATAATGAAAAGGAAAAATTACATATTCAATTATGCTTCAATATTCCCTCTAATTCCTCTTTCCCTACTGTACCTTCTGTCTACAGTAACACCCCTTTTCCCATTGATATCTTTTTACTACTATTCCTATAATTGCATGCCTTCATTCTCCATGGGCTTTTTTCTTGTTTTCTGATTTTTACCTATATTTAATCTCACTTAATTACACATGTGTAATTGTCTTAATAATTTACTATAGTTGTGACACAACACCAAAACGAAGGGTACATATTAAAAAATCATTTATTTTCTAACTCACAATTCCAGAAAGTTAGAATCCATGACCATTATGAACGGAAGCACAGCAGCAGGCATATAGTCATGGCTCCGGAGCAGTAGTTGAGAGCTCATATCTTAAATCACAAGCAGAGAGAGCAAACTGGATATGGCTTGGGTTTTGGAAACCTCTAAGCCTTCCCCTAATGAAATACCTCTTACAAAATAACCTTATCTCCTAATCCTTCCCAAATATTTTCATTTTACAGGAGATGAAATATTCAAATATATGAGCCTAAAAATGGGACATTTTTATCCAAAACATTACAAGAATATTTAGATAGTAGAATTCAAGTCCAAGATAGAATATAACACTATTTGCTTTTTATAGCCTGTATTATCTTAATATC
>NC_045030.1:117033741-117036486 GCF_008632895.1 Mastomys coucha
GTTCTCCTCATTTCCTTGGTGTTCTGGAGATGGGGTAGAAATAAATATATGTCTCTACAGTTGAATATGGAATGGTTCCCCTTGAGAATATGCTCAAGAGTGTAATGTCTGGGTCATATGATAAGTCTATTTTTAGTTTTCACATAGATTTTTGTAGTTACTATACCAGTGTACACTAATACCAATAATCTTTTCTCTTTCTTTCCTAACACACTGGCATTTGTTGCCTTTAGATTTCTTGATAATATGTATTCTGAATAGAAGAAAATGTAATTTGAAAACATTCTCACGAGAACACCAAGCTACTTGGTTATATATTTGGAGGATCTCAGTCACACCACTACAGGCTGCCTGATTTGCTTGAGTTAATTTTATATCCAGCAACTTTGCTGGAGTTGTTTATCAGGTTTAGGAACTCTCTGATGGAATTTTTGGGGTCACTTAAGTATACTATCATATCATCAGCAAATAGTGATAATTTGACTTCTTCCTTTCTAATTTGTATCCCCTTGATCTTCTTTTGTTGTCTAATTGCTCTGGCTAGGACTTCAAGTACAATATTCAATAGGTATGGAGAGGTACCCCATTTTTAATAGTGTTATTTCATTCTCTGGAGTCTCAAAAGATCTTTTCCCATTCTGTTGGTTGCTGTTTTGTCCTATTGACAGTGTCCTTTGCCTTACAGAAGCTTTGCAATTTTTATTAGGTTCCATTTGTCAATTCTTGATCTTAGAGCATAAGCTACTGGAGTTCTGTTCAGGAAATTTTCCCTTGTGCCCATGTGCTCGAGGCTCTTACCCACTTTCTTTTCTATTAGTTTTTAGTGTATCTGGTTTAAGCAAATCAGTGGCCTTCCTCTACAGAAAAGATAAACAGGCTGAGAAAAAAATTAGGGAAACAACACCCTTCACAATAGTCTCAAGTGATAAAATAACTTGGTGTGACTCTAACTAAGCAAGTGAAAGATCTGTATGACAAGAACTTCAAGTCTCTGAAGAAGGAAATTGAGGAAGATCTCAAATGATGGAAAGAGCTCCCATGCTCATGGATTGGCAGGATCAATATACTAAAAATGGCCATCCTGCTAAAAACAATCGACAGGTTCAATGCAATCCCCATCAAAATTCCAACCCTATTCTTCACAGAGATGGAAATAACAATTTGCAAATTCATCTGGAACAAGAAAAAACCTAGGATAGACAAAACTATTCTCAACAATAAAGGATCCTCTGGTGGAATCACCATCCTGTACCTTAAGCTGTACTACAGAGCAATTGTGATAAAACTGCATGGTATTGGTACAGTGACAGGCAGGTAGATGAATGGAACAGAATTGAAGACCCAGAAATGAACCCACACACCCATGGTCACTTGAACTTTGACAAAAATGCTAAAACCGTCCAGTGGGGAAAAAGGCAGCATTTTCAACAAATGGTGCTGGCTCAACTGGTTATTAGCATGTAGAAGAATGCAAATAGATCCATTTCTATCTCTTTGTACAAAGCTCAAGTCCAAGTGGATCAAGGACCTCCTCATAAAACCAGATTGTTTTCTTATATTAATATCTACTGACTATATTTATCCAGAAAAGTTTCTGTATGAAATCTACCTTTTCATATATTAAAATTTCTATGTCAGCTAGTTTAAAGTTTCCGTTTCCTTGTTAATTTTATTTCTGACTTTTGATTTTTAGTTTATAAATGACTGTTTTAGTTATGTGAGTTTCTTAGACACCAGATAGTTGAAGGCCATTATTATAGTCTTCAATTGTTAATGGGTGAGTTAAGGATATTTATGAAAGTACCTATACACTGTGGGGTGATGCCCTCTGAAGCCCCAGATTAGGCACAGAACACAGGCAAACACCAATTTTCAAAATAAAGAAATCTTGTTTTTCTTAAGCAAGGCTAAGAAATAAAGTGGCTGTATTTTAATATCATAGAAATAGCAATAAATATCTTCACAGGATTGATATTTCAAAAACAAAACAAAACAAAACAACAACAACAACAAAAAACAGAAGTCTGTGTTAGATTGAACTAGGACAAGTTGGTAAATTCTGTTTGGGCATATTAATCAGGATACCCAAAATGCAATTTTTATTTTTTGATTGGGGACCTTGATGCCTTGATGCCTCATAGTAGTTTTGGCTTAAAGACAATTCCACCAGGCTCCTCTGGGGAAACCTATGAAGAGAGACTTAACAATATCCTGTGTCATCAACTGCCTCCATAACATGCTAGGTATGAGACAGGTACAGAAGGGGCAACTTGAAAAGAGGACCTCTTCCTACCCTAGACCTCTCTCTCTCTTCATCTCCCTCTCTTCTCCTTCCCTCCCTCTTTCTCTATCTACATCTTTATCACTGTTTCTCACTCCTTTTATCTCTGTTTCAACATATTCTCAGACAGACTCTCTTTCTGGCTTCTTTCACAGTTTTCTCTGGCTTGGTGGCTCTGTCTACCTCTACCCCTTCTCCAGGTCCTCATTCCCCTCCTTTCCCCCACAATAAACCTCCCTTATACCAGATCTATCACATGGAGTGATTTCTCAGGGGAATACCTTGGCATAGGTCCACCAAGTACCTCCCTTACCTCTGCCACAATTGCATTATATTTTATAACACTGGTTCTGAAACAGATTGAACAGGCTCTCCTGGTGCTTGTGCTGCTCTTCTCAGGTTAAGTTCACATATGCTGGGATTAGACAACCCTATCTACCTGCAAAGCAATTTCTTTCCTGCTA
>NC_045030.1:117036868-117065456 GCF_008632895.1 Mastomys coucha
GGAACTACTGTAAATAACTGCCAGCACTCCAGTAAATGAAATGTGATTGCCAGCCCCCTTTCTTCACTACCTGACCCCCCACCTACATTCACTCTATAACTTACAATACATTAACTGTAGGGTAGGACACATCTCCTGCCAACTGCTCCTGAGCTTAGTTGCTGATCTCATAAGTTTTGTGGATCATTTGTTTGTGGATCTGATTTCAAATTCTACCAAGATTTCTATTGCTGCACTCTCTACTTGCCCATAAGGACCCACATACTTCTCCCTTCCTTCAGCTGCCCTGCACTATGAGCATTCTGCCTTTCTCCACAGACTCAGACTTTTTTTCCTGATTTCTGGTTTCTCTCCCACAGACAAATGATTCTCAAACATATCATATTTAAACTAACTCTGCTATACACTTAAAGCTTTACCTCCCCACTCTTAAAAATCTTTTATCTCTGATTTCTTTACATTCTGTTCTCAAAATAAACAAATAAAATCATACAGTAAGATTATGCTGTAAACTCTGATCTAAGGATTTATGAATTGCTCATTGGATATGGATTTCAGTCTATCTAATCTGCAATATTTGGCTTTATTCAGCACTTGTGTGTGTAAATAATTCTAACTAATCACCATGTGTGTGTAACTTGAATTTAACTCTGTGTATATGTACATATAATAAGACAACTAGAAAAAATGTTTTAAATATTAGCAGCCATTGTATAGACTGAGGTAGCAGAACAAACTCCATGTTGTTTTTAAGACTCCAATCTAAGTTAACTTGCCCTTAGAGAGGCATGGCCCCTACCCTTGAGGTCTGAGAAAATCAAGAAATGTCCCTAGCAGTTATAAAATAGGCACAACTACTGCAGTTATCTGATAACAACAGAGTGGGCTAAGAAAACATAAGTCATTCACAGGACAAGATATTTCCTTTCAGTGTATGCTCCTTCCTTATGGTTTAACCAGGTGTTGTAAACCAATTAGTTTAAAGGCCAACAGTCCTTTATGCTCTCATATAATGGCAAGTCTTGGAATCCCCCACTTGTGGGTATTTTTTTTTCCTTTTTAATCCCCCTTTTCCTAGACCTTGGGCTATTCTTCTATCCTGTTGCAACAGGAAGGTTTGTAGCTCAAGCTTAAGCTTGAATACAGACTCTCACATGCTTACATCAGAGTTGTGTTTCTTGGGGCTTTTGTGATCTGGGCAAAACACCACGCTGGCTACATGGCTTCCATGCAACCTCCTATGGACATCACTATCCTAAGAGATAACCTCATGGAATGAACCGACAATTATAAAACCTCTTAGTCCTAATGAAGTGTTGATTAATATGTCTCCTTTTAGACTAAGTAAGTAACAAGTCTCATATTTTAAGTTGGTATAGATTTTTATACAATAGTGAGAGATTCAAAGTTATGTTTTTACAACATGCTATGTATGCAATTCAATCTTGAATGTTTATTATATGAAGATGAAATTTCAAGATCATGGAACTCTATACAGATGAACAAAATCTAGTTTAGAATTTTTATCTAAGCACTTGTGTTTTTACTATTTTACGGCCATTATATGTTTCTGTAAATCACTGCCATTTATTTTCCTGCTGCAACAACCTAGGCTCAATTCACTTCTTCATTTCTGGCTAACAGATCTAATATAACAAAGACTCAGATGTTAGGAAGAGGAAACAATCTTGTAGAATTGTCTAGGTAGCAGACTATGTCCTAATTTCTGTCATTTTAATTACTATATGGCATCTAGATTATAATTTTTCCTTCTTGCATCTCTGATCATGTTGCTAGCTGATAGTAGCTTAGCAGCTACAGAAAAAACAAACAACTGGCTCCATTCTCCAAGGTAATCAACCACCAGGTTAATTCATTAGTCAATTCCCTAGGTAGTTAAAACGACCATATCTCTTATTAGAATGGCAAACAGGTCTGCCTTGCTCACAGGGTTCATGTTAGAAGATAAAGAGATTTCAGATGTAAACTTTTGCTATTCCCTTTGATACATTAACTCATGATAAAGGACCCTACCTACATTGTGATATCCCAGCCATTGGACAAGAGTGCCCCAATCAATGTCATGCCCACTCCCAGGTCAGTGACTACTCCCTATGATCAACAACCTGTATCTTATGGTGAACAAGTTAATAGGAAAGCTTATATAAAGTATAAACATATGAAAATTGAGTTATAAGTATTTAAGGTCTAAAGAAATGCTGTGAGGTTGGCAAATGAAGGTGGAGCATATGAAAACCATTGATAGTGATAGTAAAATGATGTAAGTTACATAAAAGGATCAAAAAAGGCTTCCGATTTCTTCCCCTCACTATGATGTTCTATGAGGACATCAAGAGTTCAGAGTTCTAACATTAATCAATGGAGTTCTGATAAATTATTAGCCTAACTCTGCTAAAACATCCCATTATATGATCAACTCTCATAGTCATAAGTTCAAGATTTTAAGTTTCCTTTGGTTGTCTTTTAACAAAAGACGTTAAAGTTTAGGACTTACAAGTTTTTCTCATTACGCTAAATTTATATTATACACTATCATAATTACAAAGTTTAATATTTTTAAGTTTTCTTTGTCTGTCTCTACACTTTCTTTTGGTCTTTACTGCCCTCCCTGCCCCAAGAATAAACCTCCCTTATACCAGAGCTATTGTATGATGTAACTTCTTCTCAAGAGGACACCTTGCCGTAGGCTTAACAACACCATGCTCATATCACCAGTGTATTATAGTTCATAAAAAAAGTAGGACCTTGGTGAGCAGCCTCAGGCATCAGACAAATAATGTAGAAGCATCTAAATAAGGGAATTTAATGGTTTAGAAATGGAAAGGAAACGAGGGAAGGCAAAACCTGCTGCATCATATTTGCCAGGCTTGGTCCTGGTTGAGCCCTTCTCTTTACATTCAAAATTACACCTAAGGAGGGGTCATTACTATTTATGGTTTTGTTATTTGTTCATTGGTAAATGAGAAAATGTTCTGCTGCTACTAGATGTTTGTAGGTTTGTTCTTATTTGATTTTCTTTATTTTTTGTTTTATTCAATGAAATAGAGTGTTTTTAATAGCAATAATAGATAAAACAGTAGACAAAAAAGACAAAATCTTCTTTAAGTACCTGTGCTCAGTTATTTTTATATCTTACCATAGGCTTCACCATTCATTACATGACCATCAAATCCCTAGTAAAGCTACATAGAGGAACAAACCTCTAATCCATGGACATACCAAATTCACCAACCTGATTTAAGCATAGAATTACTTCCACTTCTTTACAACATCAAAATTTTACTCATTATTTACTTTTCTCTGGCAAGATATGCATGCCAGATTCCCTTTTTCACTTGAGTTTATGTATCCCTCACTGACTGCACTATTATAATTTATGACTTGTTGTTTGTCAGAATATTATAGAATTTTCTATCCATACCCTCATAAAATAAGTCTGGCTTTCAAATGTAACACAATATGCAAATAGCATTTATTTATTTATTTATTTATTTATTTATTTATTCATTTATTTATTTATGTGTGTAGCGGTGTGTGTGTGTGTGTGTGTGTGTGTGTGTGTCAGTGTGTGTGTCACATTGAGAATTGGGAAGACAGAAGACAACTTTCTAGAATAAATTTTCTCCTGCCATGTTTTGATTTTGTTTTGCTTTGTTTATTTTGTTCTGATTTGCTTTTTAAGGCAGTTCTCTTGCTTCATATTCCAGTTTAGCTAGCATGAGAGCTTCCAGTTGATTCACTTGCCTCTGCCTCCAATTTCACATTATTATGGCTGGGGTTATAAATGGGTACTATTATATCTGTCTTTTTTTGCATGAATTCTAGGAATTTAATTTAGGCCATCAGATTTGTGTGGCAAATACTTACACCTGTTAAGTTGCATTAACAACCCTCCAATTATTTTTACATCTATATCAGAACATAGATCAAGCAAATTCACGATTGTCTCTGAGATGACGGATTTTGCTTGTCATATTATATTATTGAATATCCATATCACTGGTACATATTCTGGCTATAAGCTGGGCAGTGGTGGCGCACTCCTTTAATCCCAGCACTTGGGAGGCAGAGGCAGGTGGACTTCGGTGTTTGAGCCCAGCCTGGTCTACAGAGTGCATTCCAGGACAGCCAGGGCTATACACAGAAACCCTGTCTCAAAAACCAAAAAAACAAAACAAAACAAAACAAATTTTGGCTGTGTCTGTTATATATGAGTATATATATTACAAGTCTATAAGTACATACATGCTTATATTATATACATATACTCTATTTTGTTAAATATATCATAAGTATATATGACAAAGTCCATAAAAATTATTGTGATAATTGTGGAATTTTGTTTTGTTTTATATTCTGAGATATTTTGTAAGATCTCTCTTTGTAGCCCTGGATAACCTAGAACTTGCTATGTAGTTCAGGCTCCCGTGAAACTCATAGAATTCCACCTGCCCCTGATTCTGGAGGCTTAGAATTAAAGATGTGTGCAGTCACAAATGCTGCTTAGTTTTAGTTGAAATATTGATATGGTCTAGAATCCTCAGTGAAGAAAGTATCAATTAAGGATTCTTTAGATCAGTCTGACCTTATTCATGTCTCTGGAGTTTTATCTTAATTATGTTAACTTAAGTAGAAAGACACCACCAAAAAGTAGGTGGTATTATATCATAAAATGCACATATATTTCATCTATATAAATTACACACAAAAAATACACACAAATACATAAACATATGCACACACACAGACACACACAAAGACACACAACACACACACACTGTACAAGAAACCTTTTCCATCTCTCTGGAGAACATTGGCTAACAGAATCTATAAATGAGAAATCCCTGATGATTTAACAAATTCCTTCTTGAGAAGCACATCTTTGTAAATACATTTGTTCAATCTAAACTTTTTGGTTTTGCTAGTTTATGAGAAGACTTCATCTAGGCAGGAAATATATTCTTAGCCTACTCAGGAGAACCAGAACTCTGACTTTTTTAAAAAATATTTCTGGTCATGTTTTCCTTCATGAATTTTCAAGTATCACACTCATTTCTCTATCAATCTGGCAGTCATATTAATTTCTTATTAATAGGAATTGGAATGAGTACAAATAGAACTCTTAAACCAATTATAATTCTAATCAGCATAATCTAGGTCACGCGCAATTAACACAACAAATTAATTTAGAAACATCTCAGACCCAATATATACTGCATTCTGTTTACTGCCTCTAAAACCTGTGTTAGATATTTGCTGTAATATTTTTACAATATTTGGCCTAACACTACCATAAACATAGCTCTCTCAGTGTTCCTACCCTCTTTTATAATTAATGTGTTTAATAATGGGAATGGATCTGTATCTCTATTTATGAGTGCCAAATGTGTGGATTCCTGCAGAAGCCAGAAGAAGGTGTTAAGTTCCCAAAGCTGGAGTTACAGTTCTTAGCAGCAAAACTTGATCTGAATTTGAGTCCTCTGGAAAAGCAGAAAGTACCCTTAACTACAAAGCCATCTTCCCAATTACATCTTAGCCTCTTTTAATTCATACAGAATGCAAAACAAAGAACCTCATTGACTTTTCTAATCTTTTATTTTCTCACTGCCCTTTATTTAACCTCTTCTTTATTTAATTCTGCTCCAAATCTTATATTGATTTCTCTGGTCTCCTTTACAAATTTGTTTTGCAACTGATAAATGACACTAAATACCTTTATCAAACAACATTATACACATAATACCTTTCTGTCCTGTCTTACTCAAATCTCTACAAGGAAATCTCTTTTCTCCTGAATTTGAGTTTAGGAAAAAATATGACAGATGCATACTCGCTCAATATTTGGCCATAGCATACATCTCTTAGATGGCTTGTTGCTCTTTATAGTTCATTAATTATACAGACTTACACATTTCCACCCTTTTTTCAATTTGGATAATATGCATGTAACTGAAATAATTGTAACATTCTCCTCAAAGAGAGGATAAGTACACTTCTCTACCTGGGTGCAACTTGCAATTGCTTAGGTAAGCCTCCAGTATTATGAACAAACAAAAGCTCTTTTATTGCTATCAAAATTATTTGTAATTACACAAAATAAATATGACATGAAATGACATAATAAATTTATAACAAGGCTTAACTAATTCAGGACAGTGGAAATCAGAACACAATTTTATGGTATAAAAGTATATTTTTACCTTAATATCCCTTTAAAAATATATATCTACTGCTAGCTATGATAATATTTTGCTGTTTACATAATTTTTTAATTGTTTTCATTGGTTGTATTGCTGCTATAAGCATACACAGTTTGACTTGATTCTGACTCAGAATTAGCTAATGAATTAATCAGTTAGAAGAAGCTAATCAATTGCTTCTTCTGTGACAGGACTTCAAAGGATTCTATTGATCCACTGCTTGACAATTTTATATTCATTCAAATTCCTGAATATGCAGAACTAATCCAGATATCCAATCACTGTTCAGTATAAAAAAACACATCATGGCAGAGTTTTTATACAAATCATTAATATATTATAGATGAGGTATTAGATAATTGTCAGTCCAATGCAGATGGATATAGACTACCTAGATAAGTAATAACATTTAATTTCCTAAAATGGATATCAGCAAATATTCACTAGCTGTAAGCTACTTGTATTTTTAATTAGTTCCAGAAACCTGACTAGGCAAGGACTAAGCTCTTCCCATAGAGTAACATATAGTGTAATGGATTCATCTGGAACCATAAAAGCTTGATCACTTCAACTCACTGTGGGACACTTTGGCTGGCTATATATACTTCAGTGATTCAATGGAGTTACTTAAGCTTTCATTGTGCCTATATTGCAGTTTAACTTACCCAATTCTTCTTTATCATATATAGACAAAATACATGTCAATACCAACATTAAAAGAGCCCAAATTGTGAAAGTGTGTGCCCCAAATTTTCCAAGTCATCAGCTAAGTGGTAGTTAAATATGGCAATGAAATTGATCATTGGTATTCTAGGCCCTAGGATAAGATTAGTGATGCACTCCTCATTCAGATAATAAGCCATTGCAAAAGTTACCTTGGACAATACCAAATGGAAACATTAGAAAACAATCTAAGAGTCCAGAATGGTAGAGACTCAGCATATGATCCTAGTATGAGAAACTTGGAAGTATATGACCCCAACTCACATGATTGGTAAACCACAAGGACAAGGTTGCTTGGATGCTTGAAAATTCAAATTCAGCTCAGAAATATTACAGAAATGGAACATTTACCTGTTTAAATGTGAAAGGTAAAAATTGCATGTAAAAATTCTTTATGAGGAATATGATTTCAAGGTTTTTCCTCTTAGCTGTTTTGCCTTTTATAACCCTGCCATTTCTGTATCCTGGTCTGTTCCTTCTTATTTCACTTATAACACTAAATTTTGCAAGCATAAAATGTTTGATTTGACTCACGATACCTCATATATGTAATCTTACACATATCTTATTTAAGAGAAATTTCAACAAAATTTTTGCCTTAAACTATACATATGAGAACAAGTTAAAATTGTGTACCTGTGTTAGTGTAATTAGTTAGTTAGTGTAGTAGTGTTAGTTAGTTGCTGTGACAAAATACCATAACCAAAGATACTTGGTGAGGAAATATTTATGTGATATGAAGGTGCCAAATCACTGTTCATCATTGAATTCAGGGTTGGAACTCAAATAGGGCAGGATCCTAGAGGCAAGAACTGATATAGAGTCTATAAAGGAGTTCTGCTTATTGGCTTGTTCCTCATGGCTTGCTCATCCTGCTTTCTCATAGATATCACTATACCCAGCATACTTGTGTCCCCTCTATAATAAGCTAGCCCTCCCATATCAATCACTAATTAATGAAATACCCTATAGACTTGGCTACAGACTGATATTATAGAATCATTTCATCATTTCAGGATCTCAACTATTCAGTGAATCTAGCATATGCCAAGTTGATACAAAACTAGCCATCAAAGGGCCACCTATATTTTGCATGTGGAAATGAAAAGCATTTGTAGTAAAAAGTAAATATTATTATAGGTTGAATCTTTATGACCCTAGAAAGACATATATTTAAGTCTTAATAAATAAATAAATAAATAAATAAATAAATAGTATTGCAAAACTCTAGAGAAAGATAAAATAGTCAACAAGGCTGATATTAGGCAAAAACCAGAGCCTTACCTAGGAAGATACAAATCTTGAATTCTTTGAATGGAGATCCCTGAGAATCACTAGGTTTTATTGCTTGGGTCAAATCTATATAATGGCTGCCTACCCTATTAATATCTTCTATGAATCCATTCAAAAGAGAATTTCTCTAGAAGGTATTGTATATATTTTCACTCCATATATGCCTTGTCTAGCCACTAGACTATATTTTTGAGTCAATTTGTAATATAAGGTCCACATTAAGCTTGAAAAAGAAGGAGCTTCACATTTTCTATAAAAATTGTCAGACAACAATAGAATATACCAGGGAAATATAACCAGTAATATATGTATATTACTATCTTAGTTAGGGTTTCTATTGTTATAAAGAGACACTATGATCACCGAACCTCTCATAAAAGAAAATATTTAATTGGAGCTGTATTAGAGTTCATAGGTTTAGTCCATTGTCATCATGGCAAAAAGCATAGCAACATTAAGACAGACATGTTGCTGGTAAAAGAGTTGAGAGTTCTAAGTCTTGATCCACAGGTAGCAGGCAGAGAGTGTCATGCAACACTGGGCCTAGTGTGAGCATCTGAGATGTCTAAATCCTCACCTAGTAACACATTTCCTCCAACAAATCTACACCTCCTCCTACAAGGCCACAACTCCTAATACTGCCACTCCCTATGGCCCTGTGAAACTATTTTCAAATTTGATAGATATACGCTGAATACTTATAACAAAAATATGCATTTATTGACTTGAGTGTATGTTCCTATGATTGTGAGTATTTTCCTAGCATATAAGATTTAGTACTTTGATCAATATCTTAGAAGTGATGCCAAACACATCGATGTTGATGTCTAGGAATGTGGTTTATATATTGGCAGAATGCTGAGAGATATAGAAGCCATGAAAAGTTTAGAATAAGTGATATACACAGGACATATAAATTCTGAAGTCATTTTAAAAGGCAGGTTGCCCTAGTGCAGGCTTAGAACTTTTAGACTATTAAGAAGGAATGCTTCTGTCTTAGTTAGGGTTCTGCTGCTATGAACAGAAACCATGACCAAGGCAAGCCATATAAAGGCATGATGCAGGCAGAGCTGAGAGTTCTACATTTTCATCTGAAGGCTGCTAGTGGAAGACTGGCTTCCAAGCAGCTAGAATGAGGGTCTTCATGCCCACACTCACAGTAACACATCTGCTCCAACAAGGCCATAAGTACTCCAAAATATTCACACCTTCTAATAGGGCCACTCCCTGAGCCAAGTACATAAAACCTATCACATTCCATTTTCTGGCCCCCGTATGCTTGTTAAAACAATGAGTTTATAGGGGCCATAACTAAACATAGCATAATGCAAAAATACATTTAGTCTAACTTCCAAGGTCCCCATAGTCTATAACAATCTCAACAATGTTGAAAGTCCAAAGTTCAAAGTCTCTTCTAAAATTCATCCACTTAACTCTAATCCCCAAAGCAAGACAAGAAACCAGCTTAGCAAAATCTAAACTCTGCAACTCTATAGCTGATGTCAAGGCAGTCTTCATATCTCCAATTAATTTTTTAATCTTTGTTGACTGCAACAAATTTCTTTCTCCTAGGCTGGTTCCACTCACCTTTAGCAGCTTTCCTCAGCAGATAGCCCATGGCTCTGGCATCTTAAACATCTTGGGGTCTCCAAGGCAGCTTCAATGTTACAGCTTCTTGTCAAAATTTCTGAGATCCACACATTATCTTCTGGGGTCCTCCAAAGAGTGGTGTCATTTCTCCATCTCTGCTCTCTGCAGCACTTTAAACTCAGGTTGATCTACTCCAGTGCTGATGCTGTTCTTGTTGATCATTTCATGGTGCTGGTGTCTCTCATATACTGAGTACTGCAAATAGGCTTCACCAATAGCCTCTCATATGCTCTCTTCAAGCATCAGCTGTTCCTTATGATGCCTTCATGCCTTCAAAACCCCTACTACCTGGGTGACTCTTACACATTACCAAGTAAAACTGCTGCAGGAGTTACAACCTTTGCTCCCTCTGGAATACAGCTTCTTTGTGTTCTCAGAAAAGTTTTCAGAAGATTTCACCTCAGTGATGCTGATCTCTTCTTAATCACCACTGATTTCTTAGCTCCAGCTAACCACCACCAATTGTCCCAGTAGTCCCTTCTATTCTAGACTCTAAAGTCAGAGTCACATGGCTAAAGCTGCCAAGCTCTGCTGCTTTCTGGGGCTGGAACATCACCCCCTTGTTCTATTATATTATCACCAGCTTTCTGTTTTCCAACTCCTTCACTGTGTAAGCTTGGCTGTCCTGGCACTTGCTCTATAAACTGACTTTGAACTCAGAGTTCTGCATGTCTGTCTCCTAAGTACTGTGATTAAAAGTGTGGTCCACCCAGCCTGGATTTAAGTAATTCTCTCACTAGAACTTGCTCTAGGCTGGCCTTGAACTCAGAGAATTGCTTGCCTTTGCCTCTTGGCATTAAAGGCTTGTACTATCATGCCTGGATTTAAATTTAGCCGGGTAGGATCTTGCCCCAAAGTCCCACTCCCTTAATCTGCTATCTCCTAGAACACAGGATTCAGCCCCATTTCATCTACTGGTGCCCCTTTAATATTCAAACCATATATCTTATATTTTTTCCTTTCTAAGTTTGCTACACTTGTTCAAAATGCTCTTTTTGAGACTTAACCAGAGAACAGTCTACTGGGCTTTTTTGAGACATATTTTGTCAATGTAATTCATATAAGTTATCTTAGCCCCAGGTAGACTCTTCTGACCAGGGCAAAAAGCATACAGATTCTTCACCAATATTCCACCAAAATAGTCTCTAGGCCACATTCTGAAATTCTTTTCCACTGAAAACTCTTGGTCCAGGTATGTACATTTCAAACCACATTCAGTAACAAAATCTTCCATATTCCTACTGGGATAGCCCATTAAGCCCAACTTAAAACATTCTACTGTGTTCCAAAGTCCTCAAATCCAAATTCCTCTAAACAAAAGCATGGTCAGGCCTATCAGCAATACCCCAACCCCCGGTATTAACTTCAATCTTAGTTATGGTTTTTATACAGTGAACAGACACCATGACCAAGACAACTCTTATAAGGACAACATTTAATTGGGCTGCCTACAGGTTCAGATGTTTACTCCATCATCATCAAAGTGGGAGTGAGCAGCATCTAAGTAGGCATGATGTAGGCAGAGCTGAGAGTTCTACATCTTCATCTGAAGGCTGCTAGTGGAAGACTGGCCTCCAGGCAGCTAGGACTAGGATCTTAATGCCCATACCCACAGTGACATACCTATTCCAACAAGGCCATACATACTCCAAAAGTTCCACACCTTCTAATAATGCCATTTCCTGGTCTCCACATATACAAACCATCACAGCCTCATTAAATTTTCTGTTCTAAGAATTTAATTATCTTTATACTACCTTAGGACTTCCTCATGTATGATAATGTAGGTATAATGTATAAAGCTTCAAAATATACCGATTACATACCATGGGAAAGTTTTAAATAACAAAAAATTACTATAGTTATAAGAAGGGACATTCATGACTACAACAGCAATATCAGTAGTAACTTCAATCAGAATACTAGAGATGAGAGAGGATTTGGTCAAGAAAATACAATCTCTTTTGGATACCTAACATTCCAGCCAGGCATCCTCATTCACACGGCCAAAAAGCCACCTCTAAGAATGCCAGATCATTTTAAGATATGCTAAGGTAAGGGCACAATAAATAGTCCTTTAAAGAGATACTGTATTTTTCCACCCAGAATCCCTGCCCATAGAACAGTAGCTTATCAAGCCAGAGGGTCTCAGAACATAGCTTTTAAATTTGCCTTCTCTTAAAGGCAGACTATTTTCTTTCCTCTGCGATATTACTTTTCTAAGTGTGCTTTATCCCCAGCAGTTTGGATTTTTTTTTGTACTTTCTCTAAAGTCTCCTTTCCACTGTGTGGCTGCTTGTCTATCGTTTATCTGACCTGCACCTGAGGTCTTGGCTTCAGAAGTTTCATGAGAAGAAAGTCTGCATTGAAAAAGCTAATGAGTCAGACCAAGGTTGAGGGAGTTCATGGTTGAAACTGCTACTGAAGTGGCTGAAGTCAGTTTGAGAATAGAGTAACAGAATAAAACTTTGAGGTGAAAAAAGTGAACCAAGTCTGAAGTAGAAAATGTATCAGGAGCAAGAAATGACTCATAAGCAGAAAATAGCTAATCATGTCCAGGTGGAGACACATAGCTGGACAGGTAGTTCAAACAAGTAAATTGCAGGTAGTATGCAGACTGTATCAAAAGTGAGAGAACAGTAATTCTCTGAAACTTTCTGTCCCTTCTCCTGAAATATTCTTTGAGCCTTAGATGCAGTTGTTTTATTCATTCTGAAGATCAATACCAAATGGTTGTCAATAAAATTTACACACAGTTAATATTACACAGACTGAGCAAATTTTATTCATAATTTTACATATATACATATATGTTTATATGTATATAACAATAATTAATGAAAAAGATGTCATTACAAAAATACCAAGGAGGGCTATATTGAAGGGATTTTAGGTAAGAAACTATCTTAACCTACACAGAAAGGGAATGGAGAAATGATATAATTATAGTACATTCTCAAAATATAAAAGACTAAAAACACAAACATTTTCAGTACAGTAACCCAGAACAAAAAATGCAAATGACCTTGTTCTCTTTTTTTGTCAGTGGTCCTAGCTCTAAATTTTTTTTTATGTGTGTATATAATGTTATTTTAAAAAGTGGAGAGACAAGTGTAGTCTCTCCAGACTTGCTGTATCCTGTTTGAGCATCTCTTAGCCAAACTCTATACTGTTAGGATTCAGCATCTTAATGAAGAACAAAGGTACAATTTCTGTCTTATTCTTCCCCACCACAACCTTGTTCAGTCAATCCTTCCCGCACATTTCCATTCCATTGTGAGTCTCCAATGACCTACAGAACCAATTCTTAACAGGATTCCACAACTCCCATGCTAGGCTGGGACTCAAGTAAGGCAATATTTATCTTTCTCTCTACTCTGGTCTCTCTAACCTTACCCTTAGACATGGTGCTGCCTACCCTACTGAATTCTTCCTCCCAAACTACTTTCAAGCCTGCCTCTTTCATCTTGGAACTTGGCTTCTTCTTATGGACCCAGGAAATACCTAGTTCTTCCCTGACTCTTCCTTCAATGTACCTTTTAGCTGATTTCTTTATTATTATTTTATTATTTATTATTATTATTATTATTAATCACTTTAGCCATTTATATTTAAAAAGATATCCTTCTTCCTTATCTTCTCTCTGCAACCCACCTGTCTTAGTCAGGGTTTCTATTGCTGCACAAAACACCATGACCAAGATGCAAGTTGGGGAGGAAATGATTTATTCAGCTTACACTTCCAAATTGTTGTTTATCACCAAAGGAAGTCAGGACTGGAACTCAAGCAGGTCAGGATAGAGGAGCTGATGCAGAGGCCACAGAAGGATGCTTCTTACTGGTTTGCTTCCGCTGGCTTGCTCAGCTTGCTCTCTTAAAGGACCCAAGACTAGCAGCCCAGGGATGGGACCACCCATAATGAGCCCTGTCCACTTGATGACTAATTGAGAAAATGCTTTACAGCTGGATCTCATGAAGGCATTTCCTCACCTTAAGCTCCTTTCTCTGTGATAACCCTAGCTTCTTTCAAGTTGATACACAAAACCAGCCAGAACAACCCCATAATATCCCCCCTTCTCTTTGCCTCTATTAGGGTGCTGTTCCTCCCAGGTACCCACTCCTGCCTCACTGCTCTAGCATTCTTCTCCACTGGGCCATCAATCCTCCACAGAACCAAAGGCCTCTCTCCTCTGATTTATGCCAGATAAGGCCATCCTCTGCTTCATATGTAGCTGGAGCCATGGGTCCCCCCCCCTCTGTATATACTCTTTAGTTGGTGGTTCAGTCCCTGGGAGCTTTGGGTGGGCCAGATAGTTGATAATGTTCTGCTCATGAGGTTGAAGTCCCCATCAGCTTTTTCAGTTTGTCCCCTAAATCTTCATCGGTGTCCCTGGGCTCAGTCTGATGGCTGGTTGTGTGTATCTGTATTGGTCAGATGATGGTAGAACCTCTAAGGGTACAGCTATATCAGGCTTCTGTCTGCAAGCTTTTCTTGGCATCAGCAAGAGTGTATTTACAGATGAGGTGGATCCCTAGTGGAGCAGTCCTCTGGGTGACCTTTTCTTCAGTCTCTGCTCATCTTTTTTTTGCCCTTGCATTTCTTTTAGACAGGAACAATTCTAGGTTAAAATTTTCTACATGGGTAAATCACCCTATCCCTCAACAAATGGCAGAACCTATCTACTGGAGGCTGTCTCTTCAGGTTCTATCTCCCCTTTGTTGGTTACTATTCTTCCTTTATTTCAAAAGTTACCTTTTGGTAAATTTTTCCTTTTCCCTAAGTTATTTTGCCAGCAACCTTCTTCATTTAGGTGTAATGTGTGTAAACTTTTTCAGTCATCCAAACTACAATGGCTGTGGTAAGTAGCATCAGAAAGGGTGCCTCCCTTTCATTTTAGTACTTATTCATAGAATGAAAGCTTATATTTTCATATTAAAATGTCTCTTCTTTTTGATCCCTTCAACCATATATTCACATCTTTCTCAAGAATTACATGTCGCACACAGATCTTCTTTTTTTCTTAGTAGGGAGTGAAAGAGGAATGCAGGGAACAGATGGACCTGAAGTTAGTATAGAAGTTGAAGCAGCAGGCACTGTGGCTTCTACTACCAGAGGAGCATGGGGCTCTTCAAATCAATACCATAAAAAGTGGATTCTTTTCTAGTTTACTTGGTAAGTATCTCCCCTTTTCCAGCATACTACATCATGTGTTTCCACAAGGCATTTTTCTTTAATTTACTCTAGGAGAGATTACATATTCAATTTTTATTTGGATTTTCCTTTTTGTCCCTTTTCAGAGATAATCCCCTAAATATTGGACCGGGTGCTCCAGAAGACTATCTGGAAGAATCACATTCTTTTTTTTTTATTGAATATTTTTTTATTTACATTTCAAATGTTATCTCCTTTCCTGGTCCTCCCTCCCCAGAAATCAGAAATCTCCTATCCCATCCCACCTTCTCCTGCTTCTATGAGGGTATTCCTCGATCCACCCACCCACTCCCACCTCCACACCCTAAATTCCCCTACACTGGGGCATCTATTGAGCCTTCATAGGACCATAGTACCTCTCCTCCCATTGATGCATGGCAAGGCCAACTTGTGCAATGTATGCTGCTGAAGCCATGTGTAATCCTTGGTTGATCACTTAGTTCCTGGGAGCTCTGAGGGGACGGGTTGGTTGATATTGTTGTTCTCCTGTGGGGTTCAATCCCCTTCACCTCCTTAGGTCATTTCTCTAACTCCTCTATTGGGGACCAATGGTTGGCTACAAGGATCCATCTCTGTCTCTGTATTTGTAAGGCTGTGGCAGGGCTTCTCAGGCCATATCAGGCTCCTTTCAGCATGTACTTCTTGGCATCCACAATAGAGTCTGGTTTTGGTAACTGTATAAGGGATGAATTTCCAGGTGGGACAGTCTATGAATGACCTTTCCTTCAGTCTCTGCTCTACACTTTGTCTCCATATTTATTCCTGTGGGTATTTTGTTCCCCTTCTAAGAAGGACCAAAGCACCCACAGTTTGGTCTTCCTTCTTCTTAAGCTTCATGTGGTCTGTGAATTGTATCTTAGTTATTTGGAGCTTTGGGGCTAATATCCACTTATCATTGAGTGCATATCATGTGTGTTCTTTTGGGATTATGTTAGCTTATTTAGGATGATGTGGTACATTTACACAATGGAGTACTACCCAGCTATTAAAAATGAACAATTCATGAAATTCTTAGGCAAATGGATAGAACTATGAGTCTTATTCTTATTAGTCTCACGTCTTTTATGTTTTCCCTTAATCAAAGAAGAAGTCTAACTTTTCATCCTTCTCATATGTTTGTAGTATTATGATCACAGGCTCAATCTTTCCCTTTTCTATCATGACAAGCACTGGAATTATGGAGGCCCTTTTTTGGCTACTGGTATATCTATAATAACTGCCAACTAGGTTGCTCCTGAATAAAATCTTTGTAAAACAAGTCATGTTGTGTAAAGCTGTCATCCTGATCAACTTATTAGGTTCCACACAGAGGTTTCTTATATTCTGCCCAAAGTGCTTCCTTCATCATCAACCAGATCCCTCACTGGAAACTGAGCAGCAAACTGTCTATACTAGCTTTTCATGTAGATAATATTCTCATTCATACCACATAACCCCTGTACTATCCCAGTCACTAAAGCAGAACTATAAATTTAATTACTTTTCCTTCTCTGTTCTTCTTCCCAGAACCTTAATATCCATTCTCATGGACAGTTGACAGAATGTAGAATGGAGATCCTCGTTTCTCCCTTGTTTGGTCCTCCTTGGAGTTACTCCACAACCACCTATGTAGGAGGTCTCTATAACTTTGCTATCTTAATATCTTTATGAAGTTAAGTCTCACCTATATGAGAGAATATGAAGGAGAATACTGAATCTCTTGTTTGTCATTTTTGGAGTGATCTCATGACTGACATCTCATTCACATCCTCTGAAAATATCCAACCAGCAAGGTAGTATTTTCATAGTACATTTTCTTTTTCTTTTACTTTGTGGGAGGGGGTATTTGTTTTATAATCTTGATTAAACAGTTTCCTATATCTCTCTGTGTATTCAGAGTTCAGCTTTACTTTCTGACATGATAAGCTGATACAAAGAGATGCAGTTGATAGGCTGAATACAATTTTGAGAAAGTGAAACATTCAGCACATATTGTGATATCAAGAAAAGTTGATCCTAGAGGAATCTGAATGCCTTCCAAATTATTTCAAATTTTTAATAGAATTTTGTCATTTAAAATTTTTAATAGAAAGATGTTATATTTTACTAATATTTTCCACTTGATATCTTTAAATTAATTCTTTTGCTCTATCGCTCTGGATAGATTCTTCAGTAAAATTTTGAAAATTTGCACAGATGGACAGTTATGACTGCTTGTGTATCTGAAGGAAAAAGCTTTGAGTTTTTCACCACTGACTTAAGTGTTTGTGTGCTTTCCATCTGTGACCTTTATTAGCTTGATGAAGTTACTAATATATTGAATGCATCAAGGGATTGAACATATAATCTCAAATTATTCTGATCATAGTTCATTTAGGAAAATACTATCATTATCCTAAGTATATGGATATGAAATTTGATATGCAAAAAGATAAATGAGACATGTTGGTTTAGTTCTGTGATTTCAATACTTCAGAGGTTGAAGCATTATGAATGCTACAACGTTAAGATCAGTCTGGCTACATTATGAGTTCTACACAAGCCTGGCCTACAGAGTGCATCCTTTACGAAAAACAAATGGAGTTAAAAGTTCAATTACTTGCATAACCTAGCATTGATAATAACTTCAGAGAATGAATTTAATCATATGTTATATAATTTTGGTCTATGCTTCTAGTAACTAATGTTACACTGAAAACACATGATTAAAATTCTAGGAGTACCTATTAATAGATATTTCTATTGTCACATAAGAGAACAGATTTATATATTATTTCAGGATAAAGAAAGCTCTTACTATTAACACACTGTAATCATATTTATTTTTAGTAGTAAAATGAGATAGCATTTTTATTGATTCATGTAAGTTTCTATCCTGGGACATATTTTAGCATTACATATATTGACACCATTGAAATGGAGTTTAGCAGAAACTACTACACAAAGTTATTCCTTCATAAGTCATCAGCAGTATTATGTTAACACAAATCAAAACTATGTTCAAGAGCTATCTGGAAATCCTGAAGAGAATCAGCTAATTCAAGATATAGACAGAATAGATGGCACTGTCAAACAAGTGTATAAGTTCTGCTAGCTCCAGATTTTAGAATGGAAATTAAAAAGTTATGAAAGCTTTTTGTAAAAATTAATATATGAGAAACTGCTCTTTTTAGTTATTTCATCTTATTTTGAGTTTTGTTAATGTAGTGCAAAATGTGATATTATCACATAAGTCAAGTACATATTAAAATTCCTTTAAAATTGATGTATGTTTATGAAGTATTTTCTTGGATATGATTGTATAAACCTATATTCTAAGCACTCCATGCCGAGACAGAAGGATAGTTGCTGTAGGCCTGTGGTCTTGATGCTGCTGATGCCTGTGGCTGCATGGAGCATTAATTAGTTAAAAGGAAGCAATGCATAATCATGTGATATTTTATTATAGGAAAGAGAAAAGAAGGCTGGGCTTGTAGAGAGAAAGAAAGGAGAGGAGAAGAGGAGAGAGAGAAAGAAGAGATAGAAAGTAAGAGGACAAAAGAAGAAGAGAGGGCAAGAGAGAGGACAAAATGCAAGAGAGAAAGGAACAAGGAAAGAGTGAGGGGAAGGGGCGAACTGACCCTTATGTAGTGTAAGGCATGGCTATCTGTCTGTGGGGCAGGACATGCCTGGTTGTGGTCAGATGACTGGGCGTAGGGTCCAGCTAGAATGCTGGGATCTTGGGGCATTGTCTATATGACAGAACACACATCTCCTGTGGGGGGCTGTGAGAGGTTGTGACTGAAACAGGAATCAGGGTCCCAGGAGTCATGGCAGAACTCCTTCTGTCCCTTGCAGGCAGAAACTATCTCCCACTGTGGTTCCAGGGTTCCAGACCTATTACTCAACTGGGCCCAGGTTGCCTGAACAGACCACTGCCCCACGAGTTAGTGTGAAGGTAATCTGTGATATAGAGTAAAAAACTGTAACTAACTAATCTTGATATTTTATGCCCTTACTCCTAAGTTCTTTCTTAAAGAATTGTAATCAATTCAGTATGTCAGTATGAATGTAAAGAAAAACAAAGGAAAAAACAAAAAACAAACCTTTTAACTAGTGTCCTTAAGTCTTCTGTTAGAACTTTAATTAGTTAGAATAAATCAGTTAATATTCTTACAAATCTCTTTCAAAGACCATTTAAATGAATATTTCCTAAGTTTAATATATATTAAATTCATAAAATCAGTATGTAATCTTTCCTCTACTTACTGGCTTCATTTGGCAATCTGTAAATGATAATAGTATAAATGATGACATATGTGCAAATTCAGGGAGATAATAATTTTGTAATTAAAATATCATGTAGATTCTACATAATATTTTTCAATTTTATTAGTGTTTCCCTAGGCATATTAAATGCAAACGTTGTTTTCCTTTGTTGAAGTTCTTAACACACACACACACACAAACACACCTTGAAATATGGGTTACTGAAAATTAGAATATTTATTGTGAAAATTGAATATAGAATTTTATGACAGCTCCCTGGTGTTTGCATCCTTGTGTGTAATTTCTGTTTCTGGTAAAGAAGGACGTTTGGTTGATTAAGAATTTGATTATCTCTCATTTCTAATGCAAAGGTTTCTTGCTTAGTATAGCCTTCATATCCTCAAGGAAATCAAATTGATACTGTATTGAAAGTCAGAGAGACATTCTATCACAACTGTTGTGTTACCTTGTTCATTTTCATTTCTCTATAGATTATCATCTTTGAAAGCAATTAAAAGAAATGCATTGAGCCTGATTTCTCTCTTTTCTCTTGGGAAGACTAATGCTGTCAGCAGCAGAGATGTGATTGAGTCCTTATTCTGGGACTCTTTAGAAGTCATTTTAATATAGGAGAATTCAGATGTATGCAAAGTTGAATGTGAAAAAAGTTCTATTTCTTCATTAATATGAATTTTAACATCTCCCCCCAATTATTGATTCAAGCATATTCAGTCATCAATAAAAACTACAAGTATATGTTTGTCTTTTAATTATATATTATTTTATACTCTAGATTTTACTCTGCCCCTGTCCACTCTCCAACTGTTCCCTATCACATATTACCCTCTCCCCAATCCCCACCCCATTTCCATGAGGATGTCCCCACTACCCACCCCACCCCACCTGACCTATAAACTCCCTAGGGCCTCCAGTCTCTTGAGGGTTAGGTATATCTTCTCTGATAGAACTAAGACCCGGCAGTCCTCTGCTGTATATGTGTTAGGGGCCTCATATCAGCTAGAGTATGCTGCCTGGTTCATGGTCCAGTGCTTGAGAGATCTCGGGGGTTCAGGTTAATTGAGAATGCTGGTCCTCCTACAGGGTTCCCTTCCTCCTCATCTTCTTCCATCCTTTCCCTAATTCAACCACAGGGGTCAGCAGTTTCTGTCCATTGATTAGGTGCAAATATCTGCATGCGACTTTCAGCTGTTTGTTGACTTTACTGGAGTGTGGTCATGATAGGTCTCTTTTTGTGAATGCTCCATAGCCTCAGTACTAGTGTCAGGACTTGGGCCATCCTCTTGAGATGGATCCCTCTTTGGTCCTGTCACTGGACCTTCTTTTCCTCAGGCTCCTCTCCATTTCCATCCCTGTAATTCATTCAGACAGAGCATCAAGTGAGGGAGGAGGTTGCCAACTCACAGTCAAAATTTGAAAGTATTTTTATATAACTTTTTTTGCATTAAAGAATATGAAACAAGATTAATATGCACTACTTCTTCAAAATAATGCTGCATATTAAATCTTGTGCTTTTATTAGACTGGCATAATTGTATTAAAAATTTTAAGAACAATTTGTATAACTGTATTTCTGTATACCTTACTTTGTTTATAACTATATAAATGATTGTACCCAGTTAATGTGATAGACTAATAGTAAATCCATGGGTTTCACAAGGGTATCAAATGGGGTTCATGGCATGTAATATATCAAGTAGCTCTCCAATAGAGGAAGAAAATTTGCCAAAGGCCAGAACCATTTTACCAATGTCAGTTTTTCATGACTTTCATTCTGATCATGACTTGCTCTGCCATTCTTACTATGATTTGAAGCTTGAATGACATTTACAAAGCAACTTTCTAAAATTCAGAATATACAAAGAACTCAAGAAGTTAGCCTCCAGAGAACCAAATAATCCCATTAAAAATGGGGCACAGAGCTAAACAAAGAATTCTCAAGTGAAGAATACTGAATTGCTGGGAAGCACCTAAAGAAATGTTCAATATCCTTAGTCATAAGGGAAATGCCAAACAAAACAACACTGAGATTCCAACTCACATCATTCAGAATGGCTAGGATAAAAATATCAGGTGACAGCAGATGCTGGCAAGGTTTGGAGAAAGAGGAATACTCCTTCATTGCTGGTGGGACTGCACACTGCTACAATCACTCTGGAAATCAGTTTGGTGGTTCCTCAGGAAATTGGACATAGTACTACCAGAGGACCCAGCTATATCACTCCTGGGCATGTACCTAGAAGATGCTCCAACGTGTAATAAGGGCACATGCTCCACTATGTTCATGGCAGCCTTGTTTATAATAGCCAGAAACTGGAAACAAACCAGATGTCCCTCAATAAAGGAAAGGATACTGAAAATGTGGTACATCTACACAATGGAGGACTACTCAGCTATTTAAAAAATGAATTTATGAAATTCTTAGGGAAATGGATGAATCTGGAGAATATCATCCTCAGTGTGGTAACCCAATCACAAAAGAACACACATGGTATGCACTCACTGATAAGTGGATATTAGTCCAGAAGATCGGAATACACAAAGTACAATTGACAAACCACAAGAAACACAAAAAGAAGGAAGACCAAAGTATGGATACTTTGTTCCTTCTTAAAAGGGGGAAAATTATGCATGAAAGGAGTTGAAGAGACAAACTATGGAGCAGACACTGAAGGAAGGACAATCTAGAAACTGTTCCACCTTGGAATCCTTCTCATATTCAACCATCAAATACAGACACTATTGTGGATGCCAGCAAGTACTGGATGACAGGAGCCTGATATAGCTATCTTCAGAGAGGCTCTGACAGTACCCAACTAATAGAGATGTAAAGATTCACAGCCATCCATTGGACTGAGTACAGGGTCCACAATGAAGGAGTGAGAAAAGACTCAAGGACCTGAACGGTTTGCAGTCCCTTAAGACAAATAATAATATGAACTATCTAGTAACCTCAGAGTTCCCAGGACTAAACCACCAACCAAAGAGTACACATGGTGGGACTCATGGCTCCAGTTGCATATGTAGTAGAGGATGGCCTACTCGGTCACCAAAACGAGGAGAGGCCCTTGGCCTTGTGAAGTTTCTATGCCCCATTGTAGGGGAATGCCAGGGCCAGTAAGCAGGAGAGGATGGGTTGGTGAGCAGGGTTTTTTGTTTGTTTGTTTGTTTGTTTGTTTTTGTTTTAATTTAATTTTACTTTTTACTTTTTTTCAGAGGGGAAACTGGAAAAGGAAATATCATATGACATGTAAATAAAGAAAATATCTAATAAAAATAAAAAAAATGATGTTGAACATGTAACAATTAAAGCAAGTAATTAAAAATAAAATATATAAGGTATTTGAAATGGTTTTTGTCAGAGTCACATGTCTGGATTACATTATAAACTTTCATGGAAGCCTTTGTATTTGTGTATGTGTGTGTATCTCTGTGTGTAGATATGAATATATAAATGTTTGTATCTGTATATGTATATATATGTATATATGTACATATATATGTATATATATGTATGCCATCATTTTTATGGCAGGGGTTCTTTGTTGTTCTGTACTGTATATACAAGCCTAGCTGGTCTCCATGTTTCCAGAGATTCTTCTGTCTCTGTCTCTCATTTTGCTGAGAAAGCATGTTGATTACACATGTTATCATGTCAAGCTTTACATGGACTCTAGCAATTCGAACTTAGGTTTTCACAGTTTTGTAGTAAATACTTTATTCATTGAGCCATCTCACTAAACCCAAGTTTTATTTTGAATGTATAGTAGGTATTTTGAATGTATGAAGCATATTGTGATACCAAAATCTATCAACCTATGCTACTTGAAATATCTTAGGTGAGATTTCAATCAATTATATGTTGTGAATTATATTGTTTTACTGCATATATATATTTATATCTTTAGTATAAGAATCATGATTTAAAAATGGAATACAAAGACTTCTAATATTTGCTTATCATTATATCCCAGCATATAAGTATCAAAATGGTATATCACTGCAGTTTATTTTGTCAGAATACTCCATTTTATAAATTACTGTTTAGGTTAGTGACTTGACTTCCATTAAAAAATCACTAAATCATCATAGTTAGATTTAAAGAGAATGTCCAATAATTTTTGAAATGCATTTAATATATTTCTTCCAAACTGTACTATGCTTAAATATTCGATGTTTTCAACATTAACAATTACAAAACCAAAACATTAATCAACTCTGAATTAAATCAATTTTTTGAGACTTGCCTTCTCTGTGTCATTCTGGTTGTTCTGGAACTCAATATCCAGAACAAACTGGCCTCAAACTCACAGATATCTACCTGCTTCTGCCTCTCAAGGGTTGGAATTAAAGGCATGTACTATCACTGCCTGGTACATTAATAGATCTTGGTGGCCTGTTATATGAGATATTAAGCAGAGGCATAATTTTTAAGCAATGTTTAATGAATGTATCTTTCTCATTAGTTTACACAATTTCTTTCATCTTTACTAACTAAATGATCAAAACATATGCATTTTGAAGATATCTGACAATTTATTTCATTATGATTTATTATTGGTAAATATTTTATTTTGTATACCTATATTGTATACTATATACCTCTAGAGACATTTTAATAGTCCCCAGGTGAAAAATGGTTGCAATTGGGAAAAGTTTAAGAAGCCCTGGTTTGGGAAAATTCTCTATAAATTGCATCCGCAGTGATATTCAGGACTGGTGTATCATGTCGCATTCAATTAGAGCAGAATTCACTTCCAACATTACGCAGTTGCAGAAAGCTTCCCATTTTTGTGAGAGTGCCAAGATAAGAGCTTCATTCTTTTCATGAAGCTGGTACACATATTCTATTCTACCATGAACATCAGGTCACTGTAGAGGATCATTCTTAAATACTCAATCATTTCACTGAATTGTACTAAAGTCAGCCCTATACTTATACCTTATACTTATAGACCTCATATTTGTACTGTGGTCTATAATTATTTTCCTTATTAACTATTTTGCATTTACTATACAATTGAAAGTTTCAGTCTCAACAATTGTATGAGCAAAAACTAATAAATAAGCTTCTTATAACTATATGTATAAGTACTTATGCATATATGTATATATGCATGCATGCATGTATATCTTTGTGTATGTATGTATAAATTGAATGTTCTACTGCCTCTCTTCACAATCATCTTCCTACTTTTCTCTGGAGATCCCAACCAGAATTGAGTGCCAGAAGTATCTCTAGCTTAACATAATTGGGAGATTGTGTTTACCGAATTGTTTTTTGCTTCCAAAATTGGCTCTTTAATCACTTAATTAAAATAAAGAACAGTTATGTCAATACTTTAAACCATATTGCTAATCTACCATTTGAAATATGAAGTGATCAAAGAGATGAAGTTTCCATAGTTGATACACATCATCAATCACAATAGTGATTTAGTAAGCAAGAGATTTAGTAACTCAGAATATGATACATCAAATATTTGTGAAAAATCGAAGAACATAATAAATTGGTTTCTTGTTTAGGACTGTCTTTCACAAAAGTGAAAAGGAGAAAGATGAGCACCAGGATTTGAATTCCAAGACAATGTCCTGAATAAATAACCTATAAAATTTTGTAAGGAAATCTTTAATGAACATTTTATTTCTTGCAACCACAAGGATAAAGTTGTTGAGAATCTACCTGATGTTTTCATAATGCAAATAGACAGATTAGGAAGAAAATTGAGCTAATTTCAAGCCATACATGATTTTCTATTTTTAAAATAAAAATATTACTTGACTGAAAAAGATGAGCATCTTCTTTGTTAAAATAGAGGCATGTGGAAAGATTCTAATAAAGCTGAAGAAACATTAAGCTTCTGTAATGCCAAGCCTTTCCTTCTTTGGTAACAGCAGTCTTTCTACCCACAAAAAGGGTACAGTTTTTCTATGATCAAGGATATAAGCCATCCCTTACATCTTTGACAGTATGCAACTTGAAACTCTATGTTGCTTGAGGAAATGGCAACATAACACTAAAGCAACATTGTGCTGATTTGCCTTAGGACCAGTATTTGGGGTCTCTTTCTGATTCTAAACCTATGTAATACTCTAGCCCTATGCGGCTTCTAATTGTGAGGTCCAAACTATGCACTTACTACAAGGATACTCACTATGTGTGAAAAAAAATCCCTTCATTTTTCTAATATATACAAGAAGATATTTAGAGAGCATGTATGAAGTATACTAAGGTTGTGGGATATATTTTGAAGGTGTTTAAATGTGTATCAAGCAAAATTTATTGATATAATATCTATGAAAATGAAGATTTGTCATTTCTGGTGTCTAGTAGGGGCATTTTCTCTTTATTATAGGGTAGCTCTATTCAAGTTTTCTTTTAATTCATATACAAAGCACTGGCTTTTTTCATGCTGTGCCTTGACCTGAAATAGTTTATTTTTTCTATATGTTCATATTTATATATATTAAAAAGCACTACACAGTAGTAGATTTCCATATGCCTTTTCCCGAAGGTGTTCAGTATTAGTTAAATATCCCTATATGCCTTCCTTTACCCAGTCCTAAAACTCTCCCTATTTAACCCTTATTCTTCTAATAGTCCCATTTCCTTGTTGTTCACTAAATTCTATCTCCTTCCAATAAATCATCCTAATCATAGGCCCTTATGATTTTCATGACTTTTTTGAATATTCCAAATGAAAGACACATATAAAATATTGAAGGATAGCATCTAAATATGAGAGAAAACTAGAAGTTTGCATTTCTAGATCTGGATTAAGTCACTCAAAATTGTGTTCAGATCTCTTTAAATTTCATTATTCATTCTTTAGTTAAATGATATAAGATTTTTAATTGAAAATTTATATAATATATTCTAATCATAGTCCTCCTTCCTCATCTTCTTCTAGAACCTTCCCAATTTAATTCAAATATATGTCGTAAAACATACTTCATACGATGAAAATTTTAAAAACTAGTTTTCTTTTTAATTTCTTATTTTTTATTTTTTGTTTGGGAAAATAACCAAGCAAATGAGCAAAACAGAGGGAGGTGGTGAGAGAGAGAAAAATAGAAAGAAAAAGAAAGTGGGAAAGACAGGGTGAGGAGAAAGGAGTGGAGACTTATAAATTTCTTAAAATTGGGGAAGACTCTTCCATTTCATGAAGAAATGAAAGGACCTACATATTTTGTCTTTAAATATTTAGAAATATAGGGAATCAATAGTATATATTTTATTTCTCCTAAATTGTTAATTTACTATAGCATGAGACTATAGATTATATAAAGAAGATTCATACTTCATATATGATTATGCTGCATATAGCACTGACATAAAGTAGTTTTAACAGGATTTTTTTGATTTTGTTTTTTGTTGTTGTTGTTATTGTTATTGTTGTTTTTTGAGATAGGGTTTCTCTGTGTAGCCCTGGCTGTCCTGGAACTCACTCTATAGACCAGGATGGCCTTGAACTCAGAAATCTGCCTCTCTCTGCCTTGCTAGAGCTGGGATTAAAGGTGTGTATCACCACTGCCCAGCAGGGATTTTTGGTAAAATATAACAATGATAAATTTAAAAGAATGGCTGAGAACCATAGGAATGCTCCAACAGTAAAAAGTATGTATTGCTGTCCTGATAACATGAGTTTAATTCCTAAAACCCACATAAGGCTCAAAGCCCCTCATAACTACCTGGAATTAACACTGTGGGGATACAATGTCTCTAAATACATGCACCTGTACATACACACACACATGCATACTCACATGCACACACATAGGACAAATACTCATACAGACACACACATGATTTAAAAATTAAGAAAAAACCTTAATAAATATAAAAGAATAGCTATACAAAATCCTTAATTGCTAGTTATTTAGTCACATGTAGTATACAATATTATACTGGAACAGATGGCAGATAATAGCAATAATTCAAGTTAAGAAACACAGATTCAGAGATGAGTATTTAGCTCTGGATCAGATTGCTTACTTATGTATTTATGAATGTCAGGGTTCCATATTTGGCAGTATACACACAAAAATGAAGGATCCATATTACACACAATAAAAATGTGTGCAATTTTCTATTCATTGCCAAAATTAAGATATGATGCAAACACCTGCTTGTTTCCTGGGACCCTTTGCTTGGAAGTTTTTCCATCCTTTTACTCTAAGATACTGTCTGTGTTTCTTATTGATGTATGTTACTTGTATGCAGCAAGATGCTGGATATTGTTTGCTTATCCAGTTTTTTAGGTTTTGTCTTTTTATGGGTGAGTTGTGTCCATTGATATTGAGAGATATTAAGGAGAGATGACTGTTGGTTCCTGATATATTTGGTTTTTTAGGTGGCTTTGTGTGCTTGTAGCTTTCTCCTTTTGACTTAATTGTGAGATGTTTAATATATTGTCCTTCCTTTAGTGAAGAAGCCTTCCTTGTGTTTGGAGGTTTTCTTCTAGGATCCTCTGCAGGGCTGGGTTGGTAGATAGATACTGTTTGAATTTGTTTTTGTCGTAGAATATTTTGGTTTCTTGTTTTGTCCTGGAATATTTTGGTTTCTCCTTCTGTATTGATTGAGAGTTTTGCTGGGTATATTAGCCTAGGCTGGCATTTGTGTTCTCTTAGAGTCTGCATGACCTCTGATCAGGCTGTTCTGGCTTTCATAGTCTCTGTTGAGAAGTCTGGTATAATTCTGGTAGGTCTACCTTTGTATGTTACTTGGCCTTTTTTCCTTGCAGCTTTTAATGTTATTTCTTTGCTCTGTGCATTTAGTGTTTGATAGTTATGTGACAAGAATTTTCGGATCCCATTTATTTGGTGTACTATAGGCTTCTTGTACATTTATGGCCATCTCTTTCTTTAGGTTGGGAAAGTTTTCTTCGATGACTTTGTTGACAACATTTTCAGGTCCTTTGAGTTGAAAATCTTCATTCCTCTTTATTCTGATTATTCTTAGATTTGGTGTTTTTTATTGTGGTCTTCAATAACAGCAAAAACTACAGAAAGCCGACATACACATGGAAACTGAACAACTCTCTACTCAATGATAACTTGTTCAGGGAAGAAATTAAAGACTTCCTGGAATTTAATGAAAATGTTGACACATCATACCCAAACTTACGAGACATAGTGAAAGCACTGCTAAGAAGAAAGTTCATAGCACTAAGTGTCCTGGTAAAGAAACTGGAGAGATCTTACACTAACAACCTAATAGCACATCTGAGAGCTCTAAAATAAAA
>NC_045030.1:117066059-117071834 GCF_008632895.1 Mastomys coucha
ACATATCAAATCCATCATTTACCATGATGAAGCATGCTTCATTCCAGGGATGCAAGGTTGGTTTAATATACAAAAATCCATTAATGTAATCCACTATATAAAACAAACTCAAAGAAAAAAATCACATGATCATCATCTCAGATGCAGAAAAAGCATTTGACAAAAAACAAAACCCCTTCATGTTAAAAGTATTTGAGATATCAGGAATTCAAGGCCTATAAGTAAACATAATAACAGCAATATACTTCAAACCATCAGCTAATATCAAATAAAATGTAGACATACTTGAAGCAATCACACAGAAATCAGGGAAAAGACAGGATCCCTACTCTCCCTATATCTATTCAATATAACATTCAAAGTGTTAGCTAGAACAATAAAAAAACAAAAAGATAATTTGGATACAAATTGGTAAAGAAGAAATAAAGGTATCACTATTAGCAGATAATATGATAGTATACATAAGTGACCCAAAATTCTACCAGAGAACTTCTCCAGCTGATAAACAACTTCAGCAAAGTGGCCGGAAACAAAATTACCTCAAATAAATCGGTAGCCTTCCTTTATACAAAACATAAGCAGGCTGAGAAAGAAATTAGCAAAACAACTCCTTTCACAATAGCCACAAATAATATAACATATCTTGGGGTAACTCTAATGAAACAAGTGAAAATCTTGTATGACAATAACTTCAAATCTCTCAAGAAAGAAATCAAAGATCTCCAAAAATGGAAAGATCTCCCATGCTCATGGATGGACAGACTTAATATAGTAAAAATGGACATCCTACCAAAAGCAATCTATAAATTCAATGCAATCCCCATCAAAATCCCAACACAATTCTTCAAAGATTACAGAAAGAACAATTTTCAAATTCATCTAGAATTGCAAAAAATCCAGAATAAAGAAAACAATTCTTAACAATAAAAGAACAGTTGGGGAAATCGCCATCCCTAACATCAAGCTTTACTACAAAGCAATAGTGATAAAAACTGCATGGTATTGGTACAGGGATAGACACATTGATCAATCAAATAGAATTGAAAATTCAGAAATAAAACCATACATTTACAGTCACTTGATCTTTGACAAAGATGCCAAAAATATACAATGGATAAACAAAGCATCTTCAATACATAGTGATGTCTAACCAGTTGTCTGAATGTAGAAGAATGAAAATAGACCCATATTTGTCACATTGTACAAAGTTCAAGTCCAAGTGGATCAGGGACCTCCACATAAAACCAGATACACTGCATCTAATATAAGAGAAAGTTGGAAAGAGCCTTGAACTCATTGGCACAGGGGGAAATTTCCTAAACCAAATCCCAATGCTTCATGATCTAAGATCAAGAATTGATAAATTGGACCCCATGAAACTAGAAAGCTTCTGTAAGGCAAAGGACATAGTCAATAAGACAAATTGGCAACCTACAGATTGGGAAAAAGTCTTCACTAACCCCATATCTGATAGAGGGCTAATATCCAAAATATATAAAGAACTCAAGAAGTTAATCACCAAAATATCAAACAATCCAATAAAAAGTGTGGTATAGAATTAAACTGAAAGTTCACAACTGAAGAATCTCAAATAGCTGAGAAGCACCTAAAGAAATGTTCAAATTCCTTAGTGATCAGAGAAATGCAAATCAAAACAACCCTGAGATTCCATCTTACACCAATCAGAATGCCTAAGATCAAAACCTCAGGCAACAACACGTGTTAGAGAGGATGTGGAGAAAGAGGAACAATCCTCCATTGTTGGGGAATTGCAAACTGGTACAACCACTCTGGAAATCAATCTTGAGGTTCCTAAGAAAATATATCTACCTGAAGACTCAGAAATACCACTTTTGGGAAATATACCCATTAGATCATCATGCACAGGAGCACATGTTCCACTCTATTGATAGTGGTTTTATTTGAGATAGTCAGAAGCTGGAAACAACTTAGATGTCCCACAACAGAAGAATGGATACAGAAAATGTGGTTCATTTACAAAATGCAATACTACTCAGCTATTAAGAACAAGGACATCCTGAGTTTTGCAGGTAAACAAATGAAACTAGAAAATATCATCCTGGGTGAGATAAATCAGACATGAAATTACATGCATGCAAAAAAAAAAAAAGTACAGAATACCCAAGATACAGTCCATAGAACTCAAAAAGTTTAACAAGCTTAGGTGCCCAAGTGAGGACACCTCAGTTTGAGTTGGGAAAGAGAAGAAGGCAATCACATGTGGGGAGGAAAAGAGGGAACTGGGAGGGAAAGTGGAAGGGGGGACAGTGGAGTGGATAGGGGAACCTGATTTGGTACTAGGTGAGGGAAAAGAACTGAATCCCTCAGCAGACAGAATGAAAACAGGTAAACTCAGGGAAAATTAGGTTGGGGGGGATCCTCCAGAATGCACCAGAGACCTGGGAGGTACTAAACTCCCAAGACTCAAAGGGAGAGACGTTAGGTGAAATGCCCGACAGTAGGGAAGGGAAACTTATAGATCCTACCTCCAGCAGGAAGACAAGACATCAAGTGAGTGACAGTGTTGCCATCCTACTGTCACAACTCTGACTCATAATTATTCCTGTCTGAAAGAATTACAGTGATGGAAATGGAGAGGATCCTGAGGAAAAGAAGGTTCAGTGACAGGCTCAAAAGGGGTTCCAGCTCAAGGGGAGGTTCCAAGGCTTGATACTATTACTGAGGCCATGGAGCACTCAGAAAAAGGGACCTATTATGACTGCCTTCTGAAAGACATAACAAGCAGCCGAAAGAATCAGATGCAGATATTTGCACCCAACAAATGGACAAAAGCAGCTGACCACTGTTTTTGGATTAGGGAAGGCTGAAAGAAGTTGAGGAGAAAGGCAATCTTGTAGGAGTTCCAGCAGTCTTAATTAATTTGGACCCTTGAAATCTCTTAAACATTGGACCACCAAACAGGTAGCATACACTAGCTGATGTGAGGCCCCCAACACATATACAGTAGAGGACTAGTGGGTCTGTGTTCATCTACCACCTTAAGCTGTACTAAAGAGAAGAGGGAGGAGTAATTATTATCTCTAAAATAAAGGAATAAGCTTGTTCTCCCCCAAGAATTCATCCTCTAGAAAAGCTGCTTACAAAGCCATAAACCTTATGTTCCTGTTTCTTCTACTTGGTACCTTTCTGTGTCAAGGCATTGACTTTACGTTTTGTTCCAAATTTTTTTTCAGATGTTTTCCAAAGACAAAGTATATATTTACTGTTATACTGATATTCCATACTCTTTCTCTTAATAATTTTTTCCCTCCTTATAGCTGTGTACTACCATGTGACTGACTTCAATGCTGGCTTAAATGAAATAGCATGGATTGTTTTCTGTTCAGCTGTTGAGATTTACAGCCTGCTGCCCTGTATGTTGGTTTGTTTATTTTCTCTAATAATTTTTCTCTAACTTCCATTTGAGTCTTCTCCTGCATTCTTTTATTAACGAGGCTTGAGGACCCCAGGAGATAATATCAATTTTCTTGTATCAATTGTTGATTCTGATGAAAATTTCCATAATTTCCAGTGACAATATCATGATTTTCAAGACCATGTACTAGAGGAGAAAGAATTTAAATGAGTAGTAGTTTCATTAATCTGATATTTTCCCTGAAGTTTTATCTGTGAAAATGTCATCCATAAAGTTTGGAAAAGAGCTACTCTAAAGAAACAGAGTTCATAATCCAACAAGGCAAAACATTTAGTTTTCCTACTAGCAACATATGGCTTTCCAAAATTACACTTAAAATTGAAAACAAGGAGGCTTCTTTCCTTGTAGAAATTTTAATTCCTTTATGACACCTACTTGATAAAAGTCCCATTCAAGGGAACCTTAGTGGCTATAGTAACATGGAACTCAGGGACGCAATCACATTTGGCTAGACCCAGATTGGTAACACCCATCTAAAAGTGACAGTAGCCACTTACTACACCAAAAGAAAATAACTTAAAATATAATAATTCTAGATAGGATAACAGCACAAAACAATCAAAGAAAGAAAGAAAGAGAGAGAGGGAGAGAGGTGGTAGGGAGGGAATTTTACCATGAGAAGAATGGAGGGAAGAAAGGAGGGGGAAAAGGAGGGAGGGAGGAAGGGTGGGAGAGACAGAGGGAGGAAGGGAGGGAGGGAGGCAGGAAAGAAGGAAGGCAGGAAGAAAGGAAAGAAGGAAGGAAGGAAGAAAGGAAAGAAGGAAGAAAGGAAGGAAGAAAGAAAGACAGACTTCATCCAGACATAAGCAGTATTCATATGATAGGGCCATTACAAAACAATTTTGGTGATGAACAAGAAGAAAAGAATTTAAAAATAGCAACTACCAAAATGTTCAAGTATTTGAAAATGTAGAATAGAATATGAAGAGAGTGAAAAATGTAAAGAACACAGTGATGAATGTGAGAACACAAACAGTTGAATTTTACCATAAAAACAATTCAAGACATGAATGGGAAATTTAACAAAGAAATAGAATACTGAAAGGAAACTGAAATTGAACTCAAGATATCAAACATAAACCACAGATGTATTCCTCATCAATAAATACTAGACATGGAAGAAAGAATCTCAGGTATTCAAGGAGAAAAGAAATGGGAATATCAATCAAAGAAAATGTAAACTTTAAGAATTCAAGGAGCAAAACATCCAGGAAATCTGTGTCACTATGAATAGAACATACTTACAGAAAATAGGTACTGTGGAAGGAGAATAAACCCAGGTCAAATGTACACTAATTTTTTAAGCATTATAGAAGAAAAAAATACTCAATCCAAGGAAAGAAATTCCTATTATGGTCCAAGAAGAAAGAATACTAAACATGAGGGCCCCTCCATGTGTACTTTCTGGTTGGTGGTTTAGTCCCTGGGAGATCTGGGGGTGTGTCTGATTGGTTGATATTGTTGTTCTTCCTATGGGGTTGCAAACCACTTCAATTCCTTCAGTCCTTTCTCTAACTCCTCTATTGGGAAACCTGAGCTCAGTCCAATGGTTGGCTGCTAGCATCTGCCTCTGTATTTGTCAGGCTCTTGCAGAGCTTCTCAGGAGATAGCTATATCAGGCTCCTGTCAGCAAGCACTTTTTGGCATCCACAATAGTGTTAGGTGATTTTTTGTTTATAACATATGTTAGCTCTAGCCTTTCTCTGTTTAGATTTTGTCTTGTCTTGTTTATTGGCAGTAGTGTGATATTAAAGTCACATTTGTAGCTATGTCAAGATCAATATGTATGTGATTTAAACTGTAGTAGTGTTTCTTTTGTGACCTTAGGTGCCCTTGCTTATGGTGCAGAGATGTTTAGAATTTCAGTATTTTCTTGGTGGATTTTTCCTTTGGTAAATATGTAGTGTCCTTCTCTATCTCTTCTAATTAATTTTAAGTTGAAGTCTGTTTTGTCAGATATTAAAATGGCTGCACTAGATTGCTTGCTGAGTCCACTTGTGTGACCTATCTTTTTCCATATTTTCATTCTGAAGTGATGGTGATGTCTTTGTTTGATGATGAGTCATGTTTTTTTGGTTACATTAGAAAGATATTCTCTGGATTAAAAGAATATTCTTTAAACGTTTGAATTCTATGGTTGGAGTTTTATTCCCTCAGAGCTCTGAGGGTACTAGTTCGTTCATATTGTTGTTACTCCTAAGGGGATGGTGGGATGGTGAGCAGGGGGAGGGGGAAGGAACAGGGGATTATGTTAGTTTTTGGTTTATTTTATTTTATTTTTTTCTTATTTTATTTTTATTTTTATTTTTATTTTTTTG
>NC_045030.1:117072253-117079266 GCF_008632895.1 Mastomys coucha
TGAATTTCTTAATGTATTCAATATACCAAAGTTAAAACAAGATGAAAAAAAAAGCAATGAAAACAGACACATAACCCCTAGTGAAATAGAAGCAGCAATTTAAAATTTCTCAACAGTGCCAAACAACATCAGCTGAGAATTCTACATTCAAAGAATAATTAACAATACTTCTCAAATTATTCCCCAAAATATAAATTGGAGGAGCATTACCTAATTCTTTTGACAAAATCACAATTACTGTGAAATTGAAACCATACAAAGAGTCAAAACAAAATCAAGATGTGAATGAGAGTACAATGGCTTCAAAGTATGAATGATGATAAGTCTTTCAAGTTCATTCATTGGGTAACATACTAGTGACTGTCATCCTGAAACATTGGCTCTTTATAACACCTGCCTCTCTGTGAGGCCAATAACAATATAATAAAGCAAGTAAGACCCTAGAATAGAGAAACCTGCAGTACTTTAATACCTTAGCTGAAACTTCCCAACCTATACACTAATTCAATTACTGTAACTCTATTTCTAATTCACGATCAAGAGAAAAAAATTATACTCATATATAAATCATAAAACCTTAGATTACCCTGTATGCAAAGTATGAATACTGGAGTGGTGCATCATAATTAAATTGGTAAAATATAGGGTAAATTCTGACTGGGTTTATAGCTCACTGAGAAGATGCATACACAGATAGCATGGTACTTGACAAAAAATGCTCTTGTTGAATCTCAATAAAGTAATCATGTACCCTGCCTTTCTTCCAGAAGTATAAATTTTTCTCTGTGGTAGGAGGGGAAAATCATGAATTATAAATGAAGAAGGCAGGCATAAGAATGGAATCTATTATTTTTGTTGTAATAAAGAGAAACTGAGAAGACAATACAAGACTTCCTTTTAAAGTCAGGATTGAAATATAATGTTGTAAACTTCTTATAATATGGAGTAGATGGAATGCCACTGCTAAATATTTAATGCTTAACAACAAGTATTTCAATATATTAAGACATATATAATTCATATGACTCAAGCAGACAGAATAAATCATTTAATAATCAAAATGAATGTTTCAAGTTATAATTAAATTTGAAAGCCAGTTACAAATACATGTCTATATGTAATAGTATTCACTTCTCAGAATTTTTTTCTCCACTGGGTATTAAACAGTTGTCTTTACTAAGTTCTAATTCTTCGGTTCCTTAATGATTGTTACTTGTATAGCATATTGCAAAATACACCTAAAACTTAAGCTGAATATTCCTATCTTAATTTTTTCCCTTTCCACTGTACTAAAATTAATTATATGACGAGTTCATTTGAGTGCTGCCTTAATTTTAAGATGAATTGAATTACACAAATGTTCTTAAAAGCAAAAATGACATTTCCCTGAAGAAATTGTTAAGTTGTATCTGAAGACAGAAAGAGTATTTCCTGCTCCAGACTGTTTCCTACTTATTGTTGCATCTCAAGGATTTTGAGATTTTCAGCTGTTATAATATCATAAAAATATTTCTTGAAGTAAGTTCTCCTAAAATCCAACCCGAAAAACACATAGTTTCTACCACTGCTTATATCTGTATGGTGTGCTAAAGGGTAAACTACAAGTGTGGCCAATTAGGAGATATAAAATGTTTCAAATTTTTTGTAGGACTTTTTCTGATTCATATAAACAAAAATCAGAGAAAATATTTGAAAGAATAAAAATTGATTCAGGTTGAATTTACTGACATAAAGCCACCAAAGAATGATTAATTATGAACTCAAGGTTGTAGATGAAGAATTTAGAAAGAATTTAAAAAATGCATGTGCTTGGTTTAAACACAGAAAGAGGTAGCCTAACATAAATAAAGCTGAAATGTTGAAATTGCATTTGTATGTTGTAAAAGAAGGAGGATAAAAATAAAAATAAATTTAGACTTATTATGTAACAATAGTTCAAACTGTGAGACAATACATAGAATGCTATAACAACAATTTTGGTTTTATAAATGAAGACTTATGATAAAAAATGCTGCTACATCAATTGAAAACCTAAAGTAATGTAGTTATCTTAAAGAGGAATGAAAACAGAATTGAAGGAGTAACCAACACACTAGAATGCACAGTAATTTTGATAGTCATAGACCTGGAATACATGATAACAAAAGTTAATGAATTCTCACTTGCCCTATGTAGGTGGACATATTCTGGGCTGAATAGATAGAAATTTAACCTGTACTGTTAAAACAGGAATGTGACATTTGCTGTAGATCAAAATTGTCCTACAAAATTTATGTGATAAAATGCATCTCCAATATAATAGTGTTGACTTGAGATTTTTAGAGGATGATTAAATCATGAAAGGGATTAATGACATTTTTAAAGAGAAGTTCATCCCCTTCTATTTTTTCTGTCATGTGAGGATATCTAGTAGGTATAATACATGAGAAGCAAACCCTCATTAGACTCTAGTTTTGTTAGCATTTGTATCTTGGCTATCCCATACTCAAAAGTTGTAAGAAATAAATTTCTTTTATTAATATGTTACCCAGCCTATTATGCTTTATTAAAGCTCAGTAAAGGCCTAAAATATTGTTTCAGTTAGTTCTCAAGTTTCATTTCATTCAGGATATCTTGAAGGTAAAAAAGGCAATGTCTTTTTTATGAAGAACTCTAAAAATTTGGAAAATTTTGTATGTTTATTCATTCTCCTAACCTAAGGCTTTTTACTAGAGTTACAGTATTGTGAAAAAATAAGACTTTTTTATTCATTACTCTACACCAGCTCTAAACTGATACTAATTTTAAGGGGGCAAAATTATCACCAAGAGATACTGAATTTTACCTTAACATTTTAGCACAGAGTGGTTACAATAGTTGCAGGAACTGATGTTCTTAGAATGTTTAATCATAATAGACATAATACCTAATAGAAAGGCACATTCCTTTCCTGACCTGTAGATTTAAATGGAAGAAAAAGTCAAGTAGAAGCCAATATAACTGTCTATATTTAGGAAAACAGAGAAGAAATATCAATACTCTGTGCTTGGATTGAATGCAGAGATTAATGTTTTCATAAAGACCTGATAGTTTCAGAGATGTTGATTCTTACCACATCTCCATTCAACTCACCTGTTTGTCCTGGGAAGAAAGAGAATGTATCTTGGAAAGGGACAGTAGTTTATAATAAACAAAACCAGATGGTAACTTCAACTCCAGCTGTTGTACCAGATGTGGTTTAATTGCTTGAGCAAATTAACATATCATTTTTATTAGTATGTGACTTTTGATGTGATGATTTTTTTTCCTTCAGTATTTACTAACCAAGCCCAATAGAAGTAGCTTATTTTAAACTGTCAAAGAAACATTTGTTAGTCTACATTAAGGACATATGAACTCTTAAATGTGGCCATTATTTAATCTGCAGAAACCTTGATCTATATTTTCTCCTATAACATATTAAAATTAACCATTCTTTAGATGGCATTATGCTAACTGGACTTACTGAACAGAAATTTGGAACTCCTCTACATTTCTTTAATCATGTGTATCGGAGAGTATAGTTTTACATTGAACAAAAATTCAGAGGCTTTCCAATTTTGTAATTTCTAGATCCAAACTGTTATTTATGTGTGTAGATGTAGTGGTTGTGTTTAACTATTTCTTCCCAGGTAGATAGGAAAATTATTTCATCAAATCTTTCCTAAAAGTAATATCTGTACACCTTTCTAGATTTCATGGGGGATGGCGTTTTTTATCCTTATTTGTCATTCTACACAAGACTTCTTATTGACTAAATTAAAATGTTGCTAGTTCACAATAAAACTCAGGCCAAGAGTTTCAATAATAGGGTCAAGCTGCTTTTGTTAGGTTAATTAGAAGAATAAAACATGTGCACACATATACAAATACACACACACACACACACACACACACACACATTGGCTTATAGACTAGGTGCTGGTTAGTCCAACAATGGCTGGCTGAATGCTGGAGAGGTGGACAGTCAGGAATTTGCTTCATCAAAGAAGCTAGATATCTCCACAGTCAAAATTTGTGTTAAAAGCCTAGAAATATCTCTGTAAATTGTTGAGATTTCTGCCACCTTGAAAAATAGAAGAATCTGGACTTCAATGTTAGCAGACTATCTTAGCATCAAGTGAAAAGCAAAGCAAAATATGGTGTGTGCACCCTGCTTTGTCCTCTGACCTCTCATCCCTAGGTTGAGGATGTGCCATGTTAGAATGTGTCATGCACTTGAAGGGCATGTTTTTCTTACTCAATTAATCCTTTCTTCAGGAAACCTCCATAATACAAGTAGATGATGATCAATTCAACTATTCTGGAAGCCCATATGAAGGAACAGAATTATTTTGCTTTAATTTATCAGGGAGAAACATAGATGTTTGAAGATATTACTACAGCTAGATTATACTATAATAATTAAATTTTTGTAGCAAAATCCTACAATTGTTTTTCATGTAACTATGATCCTCTTAGTAACCAAATGATGGCATGCTACTCTACTCTGTTTCACTAGAGATGAAATACATAAACATGAGTTCCTGATTAACAATAGTAAAAATGAGGTGTAAGTTAATTTTTTAAACTTAGCCACAAAATCTTAAATTTGGAAATGAATATCAATAGTATATTATTAAATAGATTGTTATATGTGAAACAGAGCCAAAGCTGTCTTTGAATGTACCAGTATGTTACAATAGGAATTTCTCAGAATTCCAGGGAAACAATATCTGCTGTTACACTTCAATTCTTCTAGCCCAACACATCAAACTTGATATTATTAGTTTTATCTACTTTTGTTCAAGTTATAGTTTTAAAAGATGTATTTCTATGATGAATGAAAATAGTGATAGAGATGATGTTACTTTACTACTTTTTAAATCCTACAGTAATAACATTCAGTAATTTATCATTATATATGATTTGAGACATAAGTATTTTATGACATTTTTTGAAGAGTCAATACATTTATTGGGGTTGTTTACAGGAGTATGTATAAGGGGCTTCCTATAGGTTTAAAAATGACAAAAATACAGATGCATCACCATAAGCCCAATAGGCCATGAATGAAAATTAGAGCCCTCAAACTTTCTGCACGACTTACAGGCATATAAATAGGTCAAAGGTTTCCTTTTAGAAAGCTCAGGTGATCCGAGTTTGCTGAGCATTCCTTAATATTTCTCATTTTTGTTGGCTATTTAACTTATTTAACTTTTAAAGGTCATACTCCTCCTTGGTTTCCTCTCTGCAAAAACCTCATCCTATCCCTCCTACCCCTGCTTTTATGAGGGTGCTCCCCCACCCACTGACCCACTCTTGCCTCACTGCCCTAGCATTACCCTATGCTGGGTCATCAAGCATCCACAGGATCAATGGGCTCCCATCCCATTGATGCCAGATAAGGCATTTCTCTACTACATAAGCAGCTGGAGCCATGGGTCTCTCCATGTATATTCTTTGTTAGGCGCTTTAGACTCTGAAAGCTCTGGGGAGTGGGGGCGGGCAGTGTCCTGTTGGTTTATATTTTTGTTCTTCCTATGGGGTTATAAACCTCTTCAGCTCCTTCAGTCATTACCCTAACTTCTCCATTGGGGTCCCCATGCTTAGTCTAGTTTGTTGGATGGGAGCATCTGCATCTATATCACTCAGGCTCTGGCAGAACCTCTCAGGGAACAGCTACACTAGGCTCTTGTCAGCAAGCTCTTTTTGGCTTCAGACATAGTGTCTGAATTTGGTGTCTGCACATTGGTTGGATCCCTAGGTGGGGCAGTCTCTTATTGGCCTTTCCTTTAGTCTCTCTTCCACTCTTTGTCACTGCATTTTCTTTAGACAAGAGCAATTCTGGATTCATATTTTTGAGATGTGTAGGAGGCCCCATCCCTCAACCAGTGAGCATTCCTAACCACTGTATATAATCTTGGCAGATTCAATCACACTTTGTTGGGAATTTCAGCTAATGTCATTCCCAATGGGTCCTGGGAACCTCTTGATTCCCTGGCATCTGGGACTTTCTACTTGCTACCCTCAGATCCCCATCCCCCAGTGCTACACACTTCTGTTCAAATTCCTGACCCACTGTGTATCATCCCCATCTTCTTCCATACCTGATATTTCCATTTTCCCTCCCCTTACTCTTTCCCTCCCAAATCTTTCCTCCCTCTACCTCCTCTGTTTATTTTGTTCCCCCTTTTATGTAGGGCTGAAGCATCCACATCCTTCCCATATTCAATCATCAAATCCAGACACTATTGTGGATGCCAGCAAGTACTGGCTGACAGGAGCCTGATATAGCTGTCTCCTGAGAGGCTCTGCCACATCCTAACAGATACAGAGGTGAATCCTCACAGCCAACCGTTGGATGATGATTGAATATGGGAAGGATTCCCAGGTGAAGCAATCTCTGGACTGTCCTTCCTTTAGTCTCTACTCCATAGTTAGTCTCTACAACTACTTCCATGGGTATTTTGTTCCCCCTTTTAAGAAGGAACGAAGTATCCACACTTTGGTCTTCCTTTTTCTTGAGTTTCTTGTGGTTTGTGGATTATACTTTGTGTATTTCAATCTTCTGGGCTAATTATCCACTTATCAGAGAATGCATACCATGTGTGTTCTTTTGTGATTGAGTTACCTCACTCAAGATGATATTTTCCAGGTTCATCTATTTCCCCAAGAATTTCATAAATTCATTGTATTTAATAGCTGAGTAGTAATCCATTGTGTAGCTGTACCACATTTTCTGTATCCATTCCTCTGTTGAGGTACATCTGAGTTGTTTCCAGTTTCTGGATATTCTAAATAAGGCTTCTATGAACATAGTGGAGCATGTATCCTTATTACATGTTGGAGCATCTTGTGGATATATGCCCAGGAGTGGTATAGCTGGGTCCTCTGATAGTACTATGTCCAATTCCCTGAGGAACCCCGAAACTGATTGCCAGAGTTGTTGTACCAGCTTTCAATCCCACCAGCAATGAAGGAGTGTTCCTCTTTCTCCACAACCTCTCCAGCAT
>NC_045030.1:117080338-117081500 GCF_008632895.1 Mastomys coucha
GTAGTACACATTGAGGTTAAGGATGGTGATTCTCCTAGAGATTCTCATATTGCTAAAAATGGTTTTTACTATTCTGGGTCTGGGGTTCTTGGTATTCCAGAGTCATTTGGGAATTGTTCTTTCTATCTCTGTGAAGATTTGAGTTGGAATTTTGATGGAGATTGCATTAAGTCCATATTTTTTTTTTTGGTAAAATGGCCATTTTTACGATGTTAATCATGCAGATCTGTGAGCATGGGAGATATTTCTATCTGCTGAGTTCTTCAATTTCTTTCTTCAGAGAATTGAAGTTCTTGTCATATAGATCTTTCACTCACTTGGTTAGAGCCATACCAAGATATTTTATATTATTTGTGGCTATTGTGAATGTTGTTATTTCCTTAATTTCTTTCTCAACCTGTTTATCCTTTGAGTAGAGAAAGGCTACTGATCTGTTTGTGTCAATTTTATATCCACCCATTTTGTTTTAATTTTTTTCTCAACTGTAGAATTTCACTGGTGGAATTTTTGAAGTCACTTATTATAATATCATATCATCCACAAATAGTTATATCTTGACTTCTTCCTTTCTGACTTGTATCCCTGTGGGGAGCCACAGCTGCCACCCTATACATATATATTGAACACCTGGTCTCCAGCCAGAACAGAGAGCATTGAGATAAACAAGTCTTAGTTGGAAAAGCTGTGTGCCTCTAGTTTGGGATGCAAGCTGGCATGATTTCCCACAGCCTATTCTGTTTTGCCACGTAGTTGATGCTGATTGGGACCAGGGAAAGTATTTAACCCACAAGGGCTAGGGGCTGGAGATAGATAGTAAGTATGTAGGGAGAATAAGAAGTAGTGAGCAAGTATGTAGAATTGGGGCTGATAATGGGATATAGAAGAGTAAGTATGGGTTAGAAGAGTAAGTATATAGAGAATAGTAAGTAAGTATGTAGTATATAGTAAGTAAGATAGAAATAATTAGGAGTAAGTATGTAGAATTAGGGCTGGTGATGGGTTAGGAGAGATTTAGGAGTAAGTATGTAGAATTGGAGCTGGTAATGGGATAGGGGAGAAGACATAGATATAGAAGTAAGATGTAAGGATAGATAAAGATATAGAATTAGGAATAAGTATGTAACTAATAAGATGTAACTAATAAGATGTATGTAAGTAGTAA
>NC_045030.1:117083783-117093864 GCF_008632895.1 Mastomys coucha
TTGCCACGTAGTTGATGCTGATTGGGACCAGGGAAAGTATTTAACCCACAAGGGCTGGGGGCTGGAGATAAATAGTAAGTATGTAGGGAGAATAAGAAGTAGTGAGTAAGTATGTAGAATTAGGGCTGGTGATGGGTTATGTAAGATTTAGGAGTAAGTATTTAGAATTGGGGCTGATAATGGGATAGGAGAGAAGATGTAGATATAGAAATAAGACGTAAGGATAGATGTAAGATATAGTATTAGGAATAAGTATGTAACTAATAAGATGTAAGTAGTAATAAGTAAGATGTAAGAAGAAGATACAGAAGAATATAGAAGAAGCTAGCAAGTAAGAAGTAGTAAGAATGAAGGTTCCTGATTAAACTACATGGAGAAGGGCTTGGTGTTTGCCTCCTTATTTCCACTGGACGGGCAAGGCAACCTACGTATCCCTTTGATTTCCTTTTGTTTTCTAATTGCTCTGGCTAGAACTTAGAGTACTATATTGAATTGATTGGGAGAGAGTGGGCAGCCTTGTCTAGTCCCTGATTTTAGTGGTATTACTTCAAGTTTCTTTCCATTTAGTTTGATGTTGGCTAGTGGTTTGCTGTATATTGCTTTTACTATGTTTAGGCATAAGCCTTGAATTTCTGACCTTTCCAAGACCTTTAACATGAAGGGGTTTTGTATTTTGTCAAAGCCTTTTTCATCATATAATGAGATGATCATGTGTCTTTTTTTTCTTTTGAGTTCATTTATATAGTGAATTACATTGATGGATTTCCATACATTTACCCATCTCTACATCCCTGTGATGAAGTCTAATTGATCATGGTAAACGATCATTTTGAAGTGTTCTCAGATTCTGAATTTTATATCTTATGCCAAGTTCAAAAATATTCATTCTTTGCATGGTCATCAAGTATTATACCATGTTTTATTTAATATGACATTGTTTTTATGTACATTTCAAGTGGTCATGTGGTTGGTATTTGATACACATTATAAATAACTGAAATATATCACCTATGTTCCAAAAAGATGTATAGCTTAATTATTACTTATCTTATTCTAAATAGTGAATTTGGCTGACCAGTACTTTGGTAAGAATGTTATATTTACACATATAAACTTTATGGATTTGGGAATTTCTTTATTGTTGATAACCATGTTTAGTTAGGTAACTAGTTAATGTTGTCACATTTTCCTGCAAGGCTCTACATTCTCAAGGTTTGTAACCTTAGAAAAAAGTACCATGGACTTATACAAAGTGTTTAAAAACATGAGCCAATTGGGACATTTCTTGTTTAATGCCAAAATACCAGTATAAAATTTTAAATTATTAACTTAAAGAAATCAAGAAAAATTGAGTCACAGCTCTGTGTTCACTGCAAGGTTTGCCAAATATTTAAGGGAGCAGCATCAGTTATGTAAAATATCTTTAAAATATAAGATGTAACACTGTAACTTTTTCTAGTAAGTCATTTTTTCTAATGGTATAATTAATACTTTCTCTTCAATTTCTTCTTTTAGTAATTTGCATTAACCCATTTATCTTAATCAATTGAAGTATTTTAAACTTGGGTGATCATTTTGAAGAATCATTTTTGTTTCTTTTTTTTTCCATTTTCTATTTTATTTTTGAATTCATGGTTTTATTCTGCTTTACTTCATGATTAGTTTGAGTTTTAAAACTTTTCTCTTAAATAAAATAGATGCTCGAATAACAGATATGATATCTTTTATTTTAATAAATATACAATCATAAATTTATAATCTGTGATTATTACTTTCTAAGAGTTGTTGTGTATGTGTCATATGTGACAATGTTTAGACGATTTTTATTAATATCTCAAAACTGGAAGTAACACATATAACTATTTTTAGTATAGAGACTGAAATTTTATGCTACATTTCTATAGTGAAATATGACACAATTAAAATGGTTAAATACATTTAATGCACCAACTAGTTTAAATCTAATCACTTAAAGCAAAAATACAGCATATGAAAGTTACATGACTGATGCACCTTATATATATATATATATATATATATATATATAAAATTCTGAAATATATTTTCAGATTTTTGAAAAGAAAAATAATGTTCTTGATTCCACAATGTATTTTAGTGGCAAAGCATAGAAAAATCAAACTGGAAAGTTGTATGTTGGCTATCTTTCATAGTGCCAGAGGGTGCTATACAGGTCACTCGAGGAGAAAAGTCATCATATTTATTACTCAGCAGTGGAATATGAGTATTATAGTCCTGACTGTGATGCCAGATAAAATGCACCCACTGGTGCAGGAGTAGAATGAAGATTGTGGGTATATTCAGCTATTTTCTGATTGCATTTGAGGACAGATGCACAAGAGGGACTCCATACCTCATACTGTAAATCTGACCAAAAGCCAATGGATTGTGTTGATGTAGGCCAAAACTACTGTTGTGCTAAATAAATATACTGTCAGACTACCTATAAATATTTACTTTCATACCTGTAGATTAGTGCTGCTCTCAACTTTGTCCTGAGAGGCAACCCTAATTTTACAGTGGGCAGTAGTTAAAGCAGAGACTTATAAAATTCAAAATGCTGAGAAAAAGTTAATGTTAGAGCATCAGATGGCTCAAGAAGTTAAGAGTACACATTGCTCTTGCAGCATTCTGGGTGCAGCTTCCAAAATTCCTGTAAGTCCAGTTCTGGAAAATACAACAGTTTCTTCTGTGTTTATTTTCACACACCAACACTGAAATACACACAAATGTACATAATTGAATATAATTAAAAATCCTGAAAATCTATGAATAATTGACTAATTAATTCTTAGCCCTACATGAGACATATATAGCAAGTCCCAACTCTAAAAGTTTGAGAAATATCATGGAACAGTGGACAAAACAATGTAAGAGATTGGGTATGACAAAAAATGTTTTCTGAATAAGGCATGATGATTTTTCATGAACTCACATGGGTACCTAAATAAGATCACTCAGTATTCCAAGATTGAACATAAATTGGATTCAGTGATTTAGCAGAACAAAATAAATCAACAACAAAGACTCAAGGAGAAGTCATGAACATGGAAGAGTCACTTGGGTGTGCTTACAGTGAATACATGGCAAATTAAGTGGTGGTTATGACCAAAATAGACTACATACATGCATGGATTTGTCAAAATTGAAAAACACAAACTAAAACATAATAAAGATATAATTCCATTTTAACTGAGGTTATTCATTATCTTTGTGTGGATGAGAGTAATAACCATGTGAAGTAAAGAATGGAGATTTTGTGGGTTTTCCCATGACTTATCTGTGCCTTTATTATTTTTTTTACAGAGATGAATGCTACAAAACTAAAGAAATCTTAGAGGTTCTTCCTTTCTCCACTTCTCTTTTATATTTTCCCTCTTGTTGCTTTCTCTACTTGAATATTTCAGTCCTTAACTCTAATTTATATTTACTGATCCACTGCAGAGAAAATATATTATAGAAATATGTCTCTGGATAGCATTACTTGCTGAGTGTTTGTTGGTTTTGAGAAACATATTTTATGTAAATTCTGAAACTGTTTCCTTTTCTTTGTCTAGGTAAAGTTTCATATCTTTCTCTGGATAAATTTGTATAAAGTCTTTTAATATGTAATCTCCTTGGCCTATTTCATATTGCAATAGATTATCAGAATATATCATAAGTCCTAGTGGCCCAAAAGTCCTCCCTTAGTAATTATGAAGAGATTTATGCTAGATGCAGAAAATTCATAGACACTTCAGGACATGCAAAGCACTACTTTAAGTGTCCTTACAGTCTAATTTTCTTAGGCCAATTTGCATGTAGATTCACAACTCTGTTTACTAAGTCTTCACCATATGTCCTATTGTCTTTTTTTCCCCATCTACTCTCAACTGTGATGTGAGAAGTGATGGATCCCTCCAAGTTGACTGTGTATTATTCTCTAAAATAGTTTTTAAAATATGCAATGCAAATTCCATTTTTTGTTATGTGAGGCACTATTCCATATGTGGGCTTAAATATTGGGCTTCTTTCTCTCAGAGATAAAAAATATATTATACTTTTAAAATTCTGGTAATAATTCAAGGAATTATTAATTATATAGACTAGTTTGATCTGATGGGATGACTAAAAATGAAATCAACAATCTGTACTAGTCCTGGCATGATGACACAAAGGCTTCATGCTATTACAGGCAAGGTAGAAGCATTTTCAACTTACAAACTTCATTTCTAAAAATACCATGCTGAAATCATGGTTGTTTTCATAAGACTTTAAGAACTATGCTTATTGTATACATTACTTATAGGTTTGTTGAATAAAATTGTTGGATCCAACTTAAATTGTTCTGAGCATTAACCTCAATATCACTGTGTAAATTTTCTTACCTACAAGTATGGATATTAGTATATATAACTGTTCAGAATTTAATGGCAACTACTGGATACATATGGAAAATGCTCAGTATTCAATAGATGCTGGATACATATTTCTCCCTTTTTCCATTTGGTCTAAACTTTTACTAGAATTATGTTAATTACAGCCATTATATATGTTACAAAGGTAGAAGATTACATTAATGGAATTTTAAGGCTTTTCAGTGATCATCAGTTTGTTAACTAAGAAAGTAAAATATTAAAGGGTAGGCACAAAGCAAGAAAATGAGTAGTCAGTATTTAAGGATTCCAAATAGTTCCTTAAAAAGTAAAAGAATTTCTGAGTATTCTTGGGGATTTTCTAAATCATGATTTAATATAAAATTTCCATAATGATTTAGTTATATGTTAGCAAATAAGTAATCCTAATCACAAGGAGTGAGTCACTTTCCATGATGGTATAACATTGGATGTTTCTAATTTCTTTTTTATTACAAATAATACATTAATAAATATAAAATTTATTATTATCATAGATAATATATAACAAAATAATGAATTTCAAAAACCTTTAAAAGTACATACTTGCTATAGTTGTAATAATGTTGATTCTCTTTAGCTTTAATAACACAAAATGCATGTTAAACAAGAATTTGTTCACAATTAAAAAGAACACTGTAAAATAAGCTAACATTTAATTTGATTATTAAGTGAGATGCTAAAAATGCAAAGCACACATTGTTTTTTGAGTTGCAGTGTTTCTTTCATTACAAATATTTAAGGCTGAATATTTTACTTTTCATTGATACTGGTTGAAGATTTAAGGATGTAAGCTTAAATACCTTCAATTTAATTGTTAGAATACCTCTGGTTTGAGATAAATTTATTCCTATTTTATCTTCTTGCAATTAGTTATTCCTTTTTCAAACTTAATTAGTTTTCTTTTTACTAATTGATATTTTAGATAATTTTTATCTATATACCAGAGCAACATAGACAACTTCTTTTCACATCTCCTCTATAAAAATATTTAGAAGGAATCATGACCTATATGAAATAATTAAATACTAGAAAATACCAGTAGACATCATTGAATAATATTTTGAAAGTGAAAGTTCAGGTCTCCTTGCAAGGCTTAGAGCATTAAAAGGATTCATGTGTCAAAAATGTAAATTTATGAATGTACTTCTGTTGTAAAACTTTTTTTCCTTGAAATTACACTCATAGGATTTATATAAAGTATATTATGCACATATATTTATTTTATTTTCATAAATGATTCACTACTTACAGTAAACAAGGTGACAGATACCCATTTGTAACATAACAATAGCTATAGGCAAGCCTGACTGACTGTGTCTGCTTCACATCTATGTGATGTCTAGGTCCTGGTCAAAAAGAAAATCACACTGAATCACAAAGTCCCTGTTGTCTTTTGTTGTCTTCTCCCTGATGTCAGTCTACTACTTAGTTCCTGTAATAATTTTTGACAGTTTGAAACCCTTAATGTTCACAGGATATATACAATTTTGCCCATTGTGGGGGATTTCTTGTATTTGATATTCAAAAATATATGTATATAATTTGAGAAGAGTTTATATTAGGTTATTAATAGAAACTCCACTTATTGTTGACAGTGAAGAAAAGGGTAGTACAAGGGTAGTTTGCATAAAATGTGACTCCAAGAAGAAAAAGTGCTGTTCTATTCATAACTAAATCTAAATTTTATACACATATCATTTTGTCTATTAACTTGGGTAAAGCAGTATACACGCACATACACACACAAATGTGTGTGTGTGTGTGTGTTTTATTATATTTAGTCAAAACGCTTTGTACTTCAAGATCAGAAATATAGTGTACTGGCAGAATTCATATTGTTTATGCCTGATCCTCTTATATCAGATGACTATTTCGATATGTAAACTTTTCATAAATTTTCCATATTTCATGTGTCCTTGTTGTAAGCCATTTTATATATTATTCTATCATTCCAAAGAAAGCACAGGAAGATATAAGACATTTGGTAACAGTCAATACTTACTTTCATATCTAATTTTTTCTGGATAACAGAATTAAAATAACATGCATTAAATATAAACATGGATGTCCTTCTTTTAAAGGTTTAAATATTAGTTTAACTTTAAAGAATCAACAATTCTGAAGTTTTTAATGAACAAAATTAGTACTTTTTATATCCCATAAGGTGAAGTAGATATAATATGGTATGAAATTTTAATACAAAAATAAAATGTAATAATTTAAATTTTTTTAAAAGTCATCTTTTTATTATTTTTGATGATTGGAAACTTTTATAAATTAATTGGGTAAATGCATTCCTTAATAAATCATTAAGAGTTCTTTGGAGGAAATCTGTTAATTAAAAAAAAATACACTGGTGACAGGAAATTAATTAATTGAATATCATTACATCAAATTATTTATTTAGAAAAAAATTATAAATTGAAATTTTCACATATATACCAAGTAGCGTTCAAAACTATAAATATTTTTATTTATTCTGTTTAAATAACCCACTATTTCCTATCACGGAGGCATAGATATAAACATAGAAGTTTTCACTTATTATGCCTTGATTTGTGAGGTAAATTTTTCTTCTATCTCACTACTCTCTCCAACTTACATAAGGAAAGATACCATATTCAAATAGGGGTTTGCACTTTTTGAAGAGAATCCAGATTTCAATTTGAAAGCTGAATGGTGGACCTTAAACTGTTTTTGAGATTCAAACACATTGTTTGAATGTGTTTCTAAATGGCCAAACAGCAGCCAGATATTATACTGTTCTCCTTTATGTGAAATCCATGATAGTGACAAGGTACCCTCATCTGTTCACATTTTGTGCCTCTTTCAGAAACAATGAGTGTAGGCAGTTTCTATGTGCTCTTTCCTACCCTTCAGGGAAACACATGGTGCTCTCTGGGCACAGGTCTACTCTTGTATTCTTTCAAAAATGATATTTAATTTGTGGAGTGTCCATAAATTAATACATTTTTTTTGTCATTTGTTTTGCATACACAACACCATCTGCTTCCTAGTTTCCCAAATGTCTGCTTGATGTGCTTTGCCTCCCATTTCAGAAAAGTACCAGTTGTGTTGCCAGGCCTCTGGAGTCCTCACAGTAACACACTATTTTTACCAGTAATGGCATAATGAGATACATCACACACTTTCCTAACAACTGGGACTGTTGTCTGCCATTCCAAATTGATGTATGATGCCAGTGACAGTTGAGCACCTGATATTTACAGATTCTCCTCTAATCATGACCCATTCCCAGGGATCTAGTTAAAAGAAAAAAAAAAAAAGAAAAAGAAAAAGAAAAGCAACCTGGCCATTGCACTACCACCTTTTTCTTATTTAAACATTTCTTGTGAGAGTTGTTCTGCAAATTACATTTTTTAAGAGGGTATCTCAACATGCTGAGGTGACACAATCACCAAACATTGCCTACACTTATGAGCAACTTGAATTAATAATAGTTATCAACACTGAGTAAGAAGCTCCTAATGTGAAGAAGAGCTACCAATTTTGCATGTACTAGACTTCTACTTTTCATACATGTGCCTAAGCAACAAATTGCAACATAATTTAGGGATGCAAAGAAGATTAATAGAATCTATTATTTAAAAAAGTATCTGTTTACTAAAAGCTTCAATTTCTATGTTATATTTCTATAGTATCTTTTTCATCCTCTTTTCAGACAATTTTCTTTACTAAAGTTTAGACAGGCTTTTTGAAGTTCTCCTTCAGACTATACTTCAACTTTGACTTTGTTTTTCTTCAGCATAACCTTTTAAAAGAATATATGTTACTTCATAACAAATCTGTCACAGACAGCTATAGGTAAAGGTCTTAATGTAGGGGTACATAAATCAGTGAAATAATGCAAAATTTAAAAAATAAATACTGGCTTCTTATAAGAAAATACTACCTTCCTGACAATAAAATTCCTAAGTATGGATTCACAAAGTATGGATTCACAACTGTCTTGAGATAAATGTTTGAACTTAAGTTCTATCTTTGTCCATATTGGAAAAGTCTTCTACCTATAACAATAGCCTAGAATAAGTCATTCTCAATTCTTTAACATGAGTATGAATAACTTTTGTTCTTAACAGTTTACAATGAAAGCATGGACTAAGAACTGGTGTTTGTTTATTGAAGTTACTAGGATTTTGCATAGAGGTATAACTTATGCAAACTTAAACTGCTAGAAAAACAAGGATTCAAAACTATTAATGCATTATACGTATTATTTAAGTATGACATACTCCATTTTCCCTCTATTTAGAATTCTGAAAGAACATTGTCCATGCTCTTAAATTCCTTATGGGAAATATTGTTTTACATGTAATACAAATCTGCTTTAAATAATCCCACTGAGTGAATTAGAATACTATTATGCTTGTTAACTCCAATATATATAATAAATATTTCTAGACAGTTTAAATTACTACCTAATTTTATCTTTTTTTTCCCCAGAGCTGAGGACCAAACCTAGGGCCTTGCACTTGCTTGGCAAGTGCTCTACCACTGACCTAAATCCCCAGCCCCACTGCCTAATTATAAGATCAAGAATTATCACTGTCGAAAATATAGTCAGTATTGATCTCTGAGCAGAAAGGAAAAATATGTAGTCAAGACCTTGTTGGGAAATAATTATGACAGAGATCAATTTGTGTGTATCACATGTAGAGAAGTGTTTTTGAAGAGATGCATGCTTACAAATATGTTTCTTCCTTTAGAATCATTTAGTATTTTAATATTAAAAGTTTACTAAATATCATACTAAAATACCAGTTTCTAGCCTATTAATGAGGATATTCAACAAATAGTAACATAATAATATAAATATTTAAGTGCCTCATGACAATATAAATTCTTACCAAATTGTTATAACATGGAAGGATTATCATATAAACATATATCTAGCTCATTTCAAGGGTTATTGGTAAAATAAATCTGCCTTTTGCCAGTTTCATATATTTTTAAAAGCAGGAAGAACATTTTTAACATTTGCTGGAAAGCTATTACAAGACTGAATAATTTATGCAATGATTCATCAACTGAGCCAGTCATCGTATGTAATGTTCTGATTCTTTTTTCAAATATATACTCAATGGAAACACCAGATCAATGTACAATTGCAAGGAAATGGAATCCAACTCGATGTCCATTTATTGTGTGGCAATACCTTCAGAATTGAAATAATTCTCCCATTCAGGGAGAAGGGAGATGAAGTGAATCAGAGAGTATACAAAACCTCACAAGTCTAGAACTGCTGAAATTTACAAGCTTTGTCATACCCCCTCCTCAAGGTTTTACAAGCCATAAACAATTGCTGAGGCTAAAGGAGTTGCCCCAGCTTTCTGAGCTGCTTACAAGTAGTTTAGAGAACTCCGTGGTTGCATATTTCACAGATTGTCACTTATGCTGAGATGGGATCTTTTAGTGATGCTACTGTCTTTGAGTCACGCATGTTCCTATAAATAATCCCTTACCAATACTAATGAATCTCAATAAGCAAATTGGTTCATCAAGTTGTGCTTTACTGAAACTCTTACTTTTGTATTTGGTTCAATGACTGAAATATATACCCTTTCATCTCTCCCCAGGAAAAGTTACATGCAACACATGCACATGTACACACACACACAAAGAGAGAGGAGTGAGGGGGAGATAGA
>NC_045030.1:117094077-117099458 GCF_008632895.1 Mastomys coucha
GAGAGAGAGAGAGAGAGAGAGAAAGGGAGAAAGAGAGAGATACAACAGAAGAAAAGATAAAATAAGGAAGAAGAGTTGCCATTATTCTCAGTGGGGTTTGAGAGATGCAACCAAGGGAGGATAGAAGACCAATCTTAGTATAACTACCTTGATACTAGAGTAAGCAGTGAACTCTGAGAGAATGTATTTTTCTTTGGAACAATCCCAAAGTAGTTGTCACATTCTATGATATAGAATGGTGTACCTCTTTCATTACCAGAGTCCTCTGTGTATGTATAGAGGTACACTGAATGCAGTTGAAGAACTGAGATTATAGAACCATATAGGATGAGATATTTAGGAAGTATTAAGGCACTAACAATGGACAATAAAGAAGAAAGCATCGTAGAATAAATAGGGGACAGCCCTTAGGTTCAATCTTTAATAGAAAAGAAAGGAAAGTCCAGAATTCAACATTCAGATGGCAGCCTTATCAATGGTTCAAAGAAAGTGAAATGATTGAACACAGAAAATTTTTTGAGACAAGTGGGTATATGGGAGCAGTCTGAAAACTATGAAAGAAGAAAAACTACTTACTGTTTTCTAGGACTATTCAATATGATGCAGGCTGGTTTGTATTAACCAGTCTATTGGGCATTGATTTATTTTGTATTCACTCAGGTTACATAGTCTTTATATTAGCGACTATTTTGAAATTATATTACCTAGTTCTCCTTCTTTCATTGTTTCCAGACTGCTCCCATATACTCACATTTCTCAGTTCAACTTTGATTTTATAGCTAGTATAATTTTATTCAATTTCTGAAAAATGAATGTGAATTCAATATGAAAAAGGTAGAAATAATGCCAGATATTTTTGAATCTATATGAGATATACTTTAATTTTCTAAAGTTTTACTTCATTGTATTCATATGTGTGTTTGTCTTCGTGTATATGGGTATGTGAACTATGTATATACCTAATGTTTCAGGACAGAAAAGGTAGTCAGAGTTGCTAGAACTAGTGTAACTTTAGGAGCCACTATGTGAATACTGGAACATAACCAGGTTCCTCTGTAAGTTCTGCTAGTATTCTAAATCATTGAGCTATCTCTCCACCCCTACAGATAAACTGAAGTTGGTAAATCTAATCTAAAATTTTATCATAATTATATTATGATCTTAATTATAGGAAATAGTATGTAATGTTCAAGGTGAGTAATAAGATGATACAACTTAATCCATAAGACATGATTGCTGTATTAGGGATAAAAGAGAATCCTTAGTGAGAGTAGTGAAAGGAAAAAAAAACTGGAGAAAATGTGATTTAAGTTTGCAGTGCCACCGTCTGTCTTATAAAGCATGTTTATATTGCTATTGTGTTGAGAAGGTCATTCTACTGACAGTGGGACACAACACAGTCATCTACATATGTGTTAGGCTATATGCAAAACTATACCATAACAAATGCACTATGCAGGCTCTAAGTTGTACATTCCTAGTTGAATTTGTCAAATAGATGAAATTTATATCAAAATAAATTAAACGTTTGAGAATTGATTTATATCTCACATAGAAATATGACATCATAAAATATATAGTTACAGTTACCATACTATATGAAACTATGCTAAACTGCTGTGTAGGCTAATTTTCAAATACAAATTTTGATATTAATATACTTTATATAGTTTTAAATTCAGAGTACATGAACTTCAGACAAACTATTCATAGATGTTTAGACTTATGTACACTTTTGACACACAAATATATTCACATATATACATGCATACCACCCATATTTTCAAAGTACAAGTAAAATCTTCTAGATATAAAGGAACACCAGTGAAAAGAAGACACAGTGGAGTACTATTAATCAGAAAATAAAATAGTTGTTTATCAAAGAGAGAGAAAATAAGTAAATTATATAGATTAGGGATAGAAAAATACATGGTGTTATGAGATTTAATAATGGGCAACATAACTTCGGAATCAATGACAAAAATTTTCATATATAGTTAAATTTAGTTGAAGCTTAAATAATAAGTTGATTTTAATTACACAAAGACATTAAGATATGATAATGCAAGTTAGGTATAATAATATGTAGACAAAGTAGCAGAGATAATATAAGAAATAACATCTTCTATTATATAGAGGAGCTAAAGAGGACGTAGAGGAAATTATTTTTTAAAAAATTTAGTTCAATAATTATAGTTAAGAACAAGAAAAAGGAATGGTACATGAAATTACAAAATTGGACAATATCATCTACAATAAAATATAATTAATTAAAAAGACAAAAGTATGTATATGAAACAAATATTCTTAGGCTTATTGAAATATATACTATTCAATTCAAGAAATTAAAATAGTACAATGACTGATGAAACAGATATTCATGAGAGAAAGAATTCTATATCTTTAAGAGTCAATAAGTTTAGTGATTTTAGTGAATACATTTTGAGGGTAACAAATCGTGTAGTAAAATTAACTTTGAAGTAAAATTTTTGGGTTACAGAATATAGACTTAGTAAGTAAAAAGTACTCTACAGGTATAATCAGCTATCAAAAAAGCATATATGTCAGCTTGAACAATACAGATTATAATGTAACAATATAGAATTACAAATAATATCCATCAAAGAGTTGGCAAAATTAGGGTGTATTGAATGTCTCGGAATACTTTAGGCATGAATCTTGGTTCTTTGAAGTGGAGAAGCATAATTTATTAATATGTATTTTCATACTTTCAACTACTTAATAGAAATAACCAGTCCCAAAGAAAACAAGTTAGAGCTTACCTGGAGGAGAACAGAGTAATGTAAGACTATTGAACGGTGATTTCTTTTCTTTGAAATAATAATAATAATAAATTACTTGTGATAGTTGCACAATATAATGTAATGAATGAATTTTAAGTCATTGTATTATACACTTTATAATGGTTATTACTGAATTTTATGTTGTATGATTTTTCACAATTAAAGTATGTGAATGAATTAAGCATTTGAATAATAAGACAGAGATTACTGGGAAAATAATCAATGAATATAATATCAGTGCAAGTTGTAAATTGGAAACAAACTTTACATCAAAATATATGAGTAGGAAAATAAAAGAAGAAAAAAATATAAATCCAAACAGCAAAAGCAGCAATCATATGCAAATTGAAATAATTCTATTAGTATCAAGCAAAAATAAACCTTAAAAAAATGGCAAAAGAGAAAATGATATAAGAGGTCAAAGCATCAAAAAGTTAATAGTATCAGAAGATTGAAAGATTTGTTCAGTGTTGAAGAGGACTGAACGCTCTTGCTGGGATTGGTTTCCATTATCCACATGGTGACATAGACATTGTATTTTCCAGTCTCAGGGTATCTGACAACTTCTTCTGTTTTCTGTAGGAAAAAAAGATAATCACATAGTATATGTACATATACATGTGTGCAAGGGAGACAATTATACACATAAATCAAAAGATAAATTTTAAGGAAATTATAGTAGTTATTAATATGTACACTTACCAATAGATTTCTAAAATATGTAAGCCAGGCACTGACAGAAATTAAGGGACAGATGGACACTCTACAATACAATACACTCTAATAACACACAATAAATAGAACAATTCTAGAGAAGCTTAAGAAGGAAATAAAAATGTGGGAACAGGATCAGAGGTGAGGAGGACATAACATCTGTCCCAACACAGGGAGTAACTGGGACCAGTGGGACCAGGCACACAGGAACTCTGACAACCCAGTTGCTCAGGTTCCTTCCTGTCTCACAACACCCAGAGGAAGCTCCACTTCCAGGAGCTCTAACACACCCAGGATCAGAGGTGAGGAGGACATAACTTCTGTTCCAAAACCAGGACTAACTGGGACCAGCAGGACTCAGGCACACAGGAACTCTGCCAGCCCAGGGGCTCTGGTTGCTTCCGTTCTGTCTGGGCCAACTGATGCCCTGAGCAGACCTTGGGCGCAAACTCTGCAGTCATTCCCAAAACATCCAGAGGAAGCTCCACTCCCAGGTGCTCTAACAAGCTCAGGGTAAAAGGATCCCAGAATCACAGGATCACAGAGACAGCTTGACTCTGAGAAGTTCTGACACAACCAGGATCACAGGAAGAACAAGCTCCAGTCAGATTTAGCAAAGGCAGGTAGCACTAGTGTTTACCAGATGATGCGGGGCAAGTGTAAGAATATAAGCAACACAAACCAAGGTTACTTGGCATCATCAGAACCCAATAATCCCACCATTGCAAGTCATGGACATACCATCACACTGGAAAAGCAAAATTCAGATATAAAATCACTTCTCATGATGGTGATACAGGACCTTAAGAAAGACATAAATAGCACCCTCAAAGAAATACAGGAGAACACATGTAAAAAGCTAGAAGCCCTTCAAGAGGAAACCCAAAAATCCCTTAAAGAACTACAGGAAAACACGATCAAACAGGTGAAGGAAATGAGCAAAACCATGCAGAATCTAAAAATTGAAACAGAAACAATAAAGAAATCAGAAAGAGAGACAACTATAGAGACAGAAAACCTAGGAAAGAAATCAGGAGTTGTAGGTGTAAGCATTACCAACAGAACACAAGAGATAGAAGAGAGAATCTCTGGGGCAGAAGACACCATAGAAAACATTGACACAACAGTCAAAGAAAATGCAGAAAGCAAAAAGCTTCTAACCCAAAACATCCAGGAAATCCAGGATGCAATGAGAAGACCAAAGCTAAGGATAATAGATATAGAAGAGAGTGAATACTCCCAATGTAGTGGGACAGTAAATAACTTCAACAAAATTATAGAAGAAAACTTCCCTAACCTAAAGAAAGAGATGCCCATGAACATACCAGAAGCCTATAGAACTTCAAATAGACTGGACCAGAAAAGAAATTCCTCCTGCCACATAATAATAAAACCTCCAAATGCACTAAACAAAGAAAGAATTTTAAAAGCAGAAAGGGGAAAAAGGCAAATAGCATATAAAGGCTGGCCTATCAGAATTACACCAGACTTCTCACCAGAGACTATGAAAGGTAGAAGATCCTGGGCAGATGTCATACAGACCCTACAAGAACACAAATGCCAGCCCAGCAAAACTCTCAATTACCTTAGATGGAGAAAACAAGATATTCCATGACAAAACCAAATTTACACAATATCTTTCCACAAATCCAGCCCTAAAAAGGAAAATAGAACAAACAACATGAGGAGCAAAACTACACCCTAGAAGAAGCAAGATAGTAATCTTTCAACAAATCCACACAAACCTAATTTCACCTCTTACCACAAAAACAACAGGAAGTGACAATTACTTTTTTTAATATATTAATATGAAAATTAATATTACCAACATATCCTAATCTATTGAAATCCAATAATATGAGG
>NC_045030.1:117100439-117103097 GCF_008632895.1 Mastomys coucha
TTTATAATACTCATTTTTATTGTTATAATATTTTATAAATTTTAAACAATATGACAAAAAAAGATATTATAAGTATTGAAGGGGGGTCTCTGGGAGGAGTTGGGGTACAAAAGGAAAACAAGAATGGGATTTAATTCTATTTACTTAAAATATGTTTTTAAATGTTAACAAATTCAGATAAATTGAAATCATGTAACTTTTCTCATTATAATGGAAAAAAATTAAAAAAGAAGTGTGGATTATATTATACCATAGCTAGAAGTAACAAACTCTAGAAAATTCTACTTAAGTATGGTGGATTGGATATGCTTGGTCCAGGGAGTGACACTATTAGGAGATGTGGCCTTTTTGGACTAGGTATGTCCAGGATAGAATAAATTTGTGACTTTGTGGGTAGACTTGGAGGTGATCCTCCTAGCTGTCTGGAAGCCAGTCTAGTCCTGTTTGCCCTCAGAACAAGATGTAGAACTCTTAGCTCCTCCTGTACCATGCTTGCCTGGATGTTGCCATGATTCTCACCATGATGATAATGGACTGAACCTCAAAACCTGTAAGCGAACCCTCATTAAATGTTTAGCTTTACACAAGATGCTTGGTCATGGTGTCCTATCACAGCAATGGAAACCCTAACTAAAACAACATGTTAATGAAAAAATTACCTGGAATGATGCTCTGCCAGTAAAAAGACTAGCTGTTCTTTCAGAGGATCAGCATTCAGCTCAAGATCTGACATCCTCTTCAGGACTACATGGGTATTAGGAATACATAGATATATAAGTAGACAAAATACCAATATACATAATATTGGATTAAGAAAACAAACATACTTGTAATGGAAGGCTATAGAAAATAGAAATTTCAAACTAAATTTATTTTGAGAAAAGAAAAATACAATCAATATTCAATTAAATATTAAGAGAGTAAACAATAGAGAATAAAATATATTCAAGCGCTGCTTCATTTAAAACTCAAAACTCAGAAAAACATATATATATATATACAAATCTAGATATCTAATAATAATAATGAATAATATCAAGAATTAAAATTGAAAACTATCCATGATTTGGATGGGAGCCTACTGTTTAATCTTATAAAGAAATGGTACAAAAATAGCAATGAATCAAGTAAATTTGAAAATATGAAAATATGTTTTTAACTGTACAATTAACAAAAGGCAAAAAACTTTCTCCAGAAAATATGTAGGGAGACATTAACTCAGTGATAAATATGAATCACACTTTTAAGAAAGGGTGCAAAAGTTAATAACAATGAAGGATAGAAACAGTACCCAAGGAGCTGAAGGGTTTGTAGCACCTTAGGACAAACAACAATATGAACTAACTAGTACACTTGCTGCTAGAGCCATGAGTCTCACCATGTATAGTCTTTGGTTGGAGTTTTAGTCCCTGGGAGCTCTAAGGGTACTAGTTAGTTCATATTGTTGTTCATCCTAAGGGGCTGCAAACCCCTCAGGTCTATGGGTCCTTTCTCTAGCTCCTTCATTGTGGAGCCTGTGCTCAGTCCAATGGATGGTTGTGAACCTCTACTTCTGTATTAGTCGGGCACTATCAAAGCCTCTCAGGAGACAGCTATATCTGGCTCCTGTCAGCCAGCACTTGCTGGCATCCACAATAGTGTCTGGATTTGATGTTTGAATATGGGAAGGATTCCCTGGTGGAGCAGTCTCTGGATTGTCCTTCCTTCAGTCTCTGCTCCATAGTTAGTCTCTACAACTCTTCCATGGGTATTTTGTTCCCCCTTTTATGAAGGAACGAAGTATCCGTATCCACATTTGTCTTCCTTCTTCTTGAGTTTTATCAGTGAATGCATACCATGTGTGTTCTTTTGTGATTCTATTCTTCATATCCATCCATATCCCTAAGAATTTCATAAACTTAATGTTTTTAATAGCTGATTAGTGTTCTATTGTGTAGATATACCATATTTTCTGTTGAGGGACATCTGGGTTGTTTCTAGATTCTGGCTATTATGAATAAGGCTCCTAAGACCATAGTGGAGCATGTGGCCTTATTACATGTTGGAACATCTTCTGGGTATATGCCCAGGAGTGGTATAGCTGGGTCCTATGGTAGAATTATGTCCAATTTCTGGAAGAACCACCAAATTGATTTCCAGAGTGCCTGTACCAGCTTTCAATCCCACCAGTAATGAAGGAGTGTTCCTCTTACTCCACAACCTCGCCAGCATCTGCTGTCACCTAAGTTTTTTATCCTATCCATTCTGACTAGTGTGAGGTGGAAAATCAGGGTTGTTTTGATTTGCATTTCCCTGATGACTAAGGATGTTGGATATTTCCTTAGGTACTACTCAGGCATTTGGTATTCATCTGTTGAGAATTCTTTGTTTATCTCTGTACCCCAGTTTTAATAGGGTTATTTGGTTTTCTGGAGTCTAACTTCTTGAGTTCTTTGTATATATTGTATATCAGCCCTCTATCAGATATAGGATTGGTAAAGATCTTTTCCCAATTTGTTGGTTACCATTTTGTCCTATTAACAGTGCCTTTTGCCTTGCAATTTTGATGGAAGCTTTGCAATTTGATGAGGTCCCATTTGTCAATTCTGAGTCTTAGAGCATAAGCTATTGGTATTCTGTTCAGGAAATTTTCCCCTGTGCCCATGTGCTCAAGGCTCT
>NC_045030.1:117103798-117122361 GCF_008632895.1 Mastomys coucha
ATTTTGTCAAATGCTTTCTCAGAATCTAATGATATAATCATATAGTTTTTTTTTCTTTGAGTTTGTTTATATAGTGAATTACATTGATGGATTTCAGAATATTGAAGCATCCCTACATTTCTGAGATGAAGCCTACTTGATCATGATGGAAGATAGTTTTGATGTGTTCTTGGATCCGGTTTGCAAGAATTTTATTGAGTATTTTTGCATCAATATTCATAAGGGAAATTGGTCTGACGTTTTCTTTTTCGTTAGGTCTTTGTGTGGTTTAGTTATAAGAGTAATTGTGGCTTTATACAACAAATTGCATAGAATACCTTTAGTTTCAATTTTGTGGAATAATTTGAGGAGTATTGGTATTAGGTCTTCTTTGAAGGTCCAATAAAACTCTGCTCTAAACCCATTGGGTTTCTTTGTTTGGGAGAATATTAATGACTGTTTATGTTTCATTACCAGATATGGGACTGTTTAGATCATTGTTCTGATCTTGATTTAACTTTGGTACCTGGTATTTGTCTAGAAAATTATCCATTTCATCCATGTTTTCCAGTTTTATTGAGTGTCAGCTTTTGTAGTAGGATCTCATGATTTTTTGATATCCTTAGTGTCTGTTGTTATGTCTCTTTTTCATTTCTGATCTTGTTAATTAGGGTATTGCCTCTGTGCCCTCTAGTTAACCAGGCTGTGTATTTATCTATTTTGTTGATTTTCTCAAAGAACCAGCTCCTGTTTTGGTTGATTCTTTGTATAGTTCTTTTTTTTCCATTTGGTTGATTTCAGCCCTAAGTTTGATTATTTCCTGCCTTCAACTCCTCTTGCTTGAATTTGCTTCTTTTTGTTCTAGTGATTTCAGGTGTGCTGTCAAATTGCTGATGTATGCTCTCTCCAGTTTCTTCTTGGAGGCACTTAAAGCTATGAATTTTCCTCTTAGGACTGTTTTCATTGTGTCCTATAAGTTTGGGTATGTTGTGACTTCATTTTCATTAAACTCTAGAAAGTCTTTCATTTCTTTCTTTATTTCTTCCTTGACCAAGTTATTATTGGGTAGAGTGTTGTTACTCTTTCACCTCTATGTGGGGGCATTCTATTGTTTATGTTGATATTGAGGAGCAGCCTTAGTCCATGGTGATCTGATAGGATGCAAGGTATTATTTCAATCTTCTTGTATCTGTTGAGGCCTGATTTGTGACCAATTATATGGTCAATTTTGGAAAACATGCCATGAGGTGCTGAGAAGAAGTTATACCCTTTTGTTTTAGGATCAAAAGTTTTATAGATATCTCTTAAAACCATCTGTTTCATAACTTCTGTTAGTCTCACTGTATCTATATATAGTTTTTATTTCCATGATCTGTCCATTGCAGAGAGTACGGTGTTGAAATCTCCCACTATTATTGTATTTGGTGCAATGTGTGCTTTGAATTTTAGTAAAGTTTCTTTTATGAATATAGAAGCCCTTGCATTAGGAGCATAAAAGTTGAGAATTGAGAGTTCATCTTCATATATCATATCTTTGATAAGTATGAAGTGTTCCCCCTTATCTTTTTTAATCACTTTAGGGTGAAAGTCGATTACATTCAATATTAGAATGGCTAATCCAGTTTTTTTCTTGGGACTATTGACTTGGAAAATTGTTTTCCAGCCTTTTATTATGAGGTAGTGCCTATCCTTTTCATAGACGTGGGTTTTCTGTATGCAACAAATGTTGGGTCCTGTCTACGAACCCAGTCTTTTAGTCTCTATCTTTTTATTGGGGAATTGAGTCCATTGATATTAATAGATATTAAGGAAAATTAATTGTTGCTTCCTGTTATTTTTGTTGTTAGAATTGGAATTGTGTTCATGTGGCTAAGTTAGAATTATTTTCATGGGGCTATCTTCTTTTAGTTTTGTTGGAAGATTACTTTCTTGCTTTTTCTAGGATGTAGTTTCCCACCTTGTGTTGGAGTTTTCCATTTATTATCCTTTGAAGGGCTGGATTTCTGGAAAGATATTATGTAAATTTGGTTTTGCCATGGAATACTTTGGCTTCTCCTTCTATGGTAATTGAGAGTTTTGCGGTGTAAAGTAATTTGATCTGACATTTGTGTTCTCTTAGGGTCTGTATGACATAAACCAGGATCTTCTGGCTTTCATAGTCTCTGGCAAGAAGTCTGGAGTAATTAGGATAGGTCTGCCTTTATATGTTACTTGACCTTTTTCCCTCACTGCTTTAATATTCTTCCTTTATTTTTTATTTTATTTTATTTTTGTGCATTTGGTGTTTTGATTATTACATGGTGGGAGGAATTTCTTTTCTGGTCCAGTCTATTTGGAGTTCTGTAGGCTTCTTGTATGTCCATGGGCATCTCTTTCTTTAGGTTTGAGAAGTTTTCTTCTATAATTTTGTTGAAGATAATTACTTTCCCTTTAAGTTGGTAGTCTTCACTCTCTTCTGTACCTATTATCCTTAGGTTTGGTCTTCTCACTGTGTCCTGGATTTCCTGGATGTTTTGGGTTAGGAACTTCTTGCATTTTGTGTTTTCTTTGACTGTTGTGTCAATGTTTTCTATGGTATCTTCTTCACCTGAGATTCTCTCTTCTATCTCTTGTATTCTGTTGGTGATGATTTCATCTATGTTTCCTGACTTCTTTCTTAGGATTTTTACCTAATAAGTTGTCTCTCTTTGTGATTTCTTAACTGTTTCTACTTCCTTTTTAGGTCCTGGATGGTTTTCTTCAATTCCTTCACCTGTTTGGTTGTGCTTTCCTGTAATTCTTTAAGGCATTTTTGTGTTTTCTCTTTAAGGAATTCTACTTGTTTACTCGTGTTCTCCTGTAATTCCTTAAGGAATTTTTGTGTTTCCTCTTTAAGGGCTTGAACCTGTTTATCTATATTCTTCTGTATTTCTTTATGGGAGTTATTCATTTCCTTTTTAAATTCTTTTATCACCACAGTGAGATTTGATTTTAAATCCAAATCTTTCTTTTCCGGTGTTTTGGGATATCTAGGACTTGCTATAATGGAAGTACTAGGTTCTGATGAAGCCAAGTAGTCTTAGTTTCTGTTGGAAAGATTCTTGGGTTTGCTTTTCTCCATCTGTTGATCTCTGTTGTTAGATGTTCTTGCTGTCTCTGGCTGGAGCTTGTTCCTCCTGAGGGTCTGTAAGCCTGTGTCAGTACTTCCGGGAGATCAGTTCTCCTCTGGTAAGACCTTTGAGTCAAGGGCTGTGGATGGGTCATCCTTCCTGAGTCCTGGTGTCAGAGCACACCCTGCAGATAGGCTTTCCCCTTGAGAGAAAGTTGCAGAGAGGGCTGCAGATCTGCTGTCCCTCCTAGGTGTTGATGGAGGTAGAAAGGATCCTCTCCAAGCTACCCTGTCCTTTCTGAGGCCTGTACCTCCTGGGGAATCCTGCCTTAGAAACTCCCAGGAGAGAAAATGGAATCTCACCTGAGTCCCTGGGTCAGAACACTTCCTGGAGGCAAGCTCTCCACTTGTGAGGGAAGGGGCAGAGGGGGTTGTTGATCCACCATCCCTTCTAGGTTTAGATGGAGGTAGAAAGTATCCTGTCACAGCTGCTCTGCCATGTCTGAGGTCTTTGACTCCCAGCTCGTCCAGCCTTAGAAAGTCACTGGAGAGAAAATAGTGATCTCACCTGTACATTCAGTTAAAATGACTTCATTTTGAGGATGTATAAGCACTTTTTTGGCCAGTATTTATTTTCTTTGAAAGCAAAACTGACACTATCACCAAACAGTGCTCCCAAACATACCAGGAAAAAACACAAGGCAAATATCTGTGCATAAATATATATCAATAATTTATAAGCAAGATTCCATATGAAAATACTAAAATTTTAAAAATCTAAAAATATTAGATTTTAGAGTATAAAAACAATTAGATGTCAAATAGTATTCCGTTATGTAAATGAACCACATTTTCTGTATCCATTCTTCTGTTTTGGGACAAGAAGAATGAGGATATAATGAGTTTTGTAAGCAACTGGGTAGAACTAGGAAATATCATCCTAAGTAAGGTAACTCAGACTCCAAAGGACATGCATGGTATGTACTCACTAATAAGTGTATATTAGACAGACATAGTTCTTAATACCTAAGATACAATCCACAGAACTCAAGAAACTTAACAAGCCAAAGGACCCAAGTGAAGGCTTCAATACAACTTGGAAGGGAGAAGAAAGCAATTACAGGAACATAGGGAGTGAGGGAGCTCTGTGGGAGGAGTGAGGGGGAAGGGAAAGGAGAACATGATCAGGTATGGGGGGGTAGGAGTGAAGCCTTGAGTACCAGCAGAATGAATGGAAACATACAACCTTGGGAATTGGGAGTGGTAGGTAGGGGGATCCTCTAGATTGTACCGGAGACCTTGGAGGTTAGAGAATCTCAGAGCTCAAAAGGAGGGACCTTAGATGAAATGCCCAACAGTGGGGAAAGGGAACTTGTAGAGTCCAACTCTGGTAGAAAAATCAGGGCATCAAGTGAGGGATGGGGTTGCCAAAAGTTAAAAAAGAATGACCCAGAATTGTTCCTGTCTAAAAGTACTACAGGGACAAAAATGGAGAAGAGAATGAGGGAAATGAGGTCCAGTGATAGACCCAAACTGGAATTGAGCTCAGGAGGAGGACCCAAGGCTTGACATTATTACTGATGCTATGGTGAACTTACAGACAGGAACCTATCATGGCTGTCCTCTGAGAGGCCAAACAAGCAGCTGATTGAAACAGATGCAAATACTTATACCCAACCAATGGACCTAAGTCAGATACCTCAGTGGTTGAATTAGGGAATGGCTAGAAGAAGCTGTGAAGGAGGATGATACCATAAGAAGTCCAGCAGTCTCAACTAACCAGAACTCCTGATATCTCTCAGATACTGAGCCATCAACCAAGAAGCACACACTAGCTGATTTAATGCCCCCAACACATATATAGCAGAGAACTGCCTGGTCTGTCCTCAGTGAGAGATGATGAGCCAAACCCTAGAGAAAACTGAGGCCCCAGTAGTAGGCAGACCTGGTGGGGTGTGGGGAGCAGAGACATTTTCTTGGAGACAGAGGAGAGGAGGAATCAGATGAGGAACTCTGAGATCGCAGACCAGGAGGTGGGTAATGGTTGGACTGTAAAAAATAAAAATAATAAAAAACAATAATTATAATACAAAAAAATGTCCTTCCTTTCATAGGCACCTTAGACTCACCTCAGACATTATCTCCATAGATCACTGTCTTTTGTGGGTCTTAGAGAGCTTGTGAAGACTAACATAGTGTGTGGCTTATAAAGGCCACACATTTTTCAGTTGACTTCACACCTGTATTAATCTCTGACAGCATTACGCTTTAGAGTCCAATTTAATTATTGACAGAAAAATAAAATTCCAAGTGATGCAGTCACACGCAGACTGACTCTTAAGCAAATGTTCTTATTAATATCTACTTCAATATCATATTACCAATGAAAATTCACATTTTTACTCTTCTTTTTTCTATGCTATTAACTAGCTCCTAGGTGAACTGACCTTTTATTAATTCATTTATTCTTTCATTGATCATTTGTATTTGAACAGCAAAATTGTAGTGTCTTATTAGTGTCTTATTTATTTGTACCCCTCTTTCCCACCTCCCTTTTTTTCATCTCTGGAGTTTCTAGCTCCTAATTTCATCTGAGAGGTTGAAAAGGATAATTTGGATTAAAGAATATTTTAACTCTAAACAAATATTAAAGAAATTATATAAGTAATATAGTGTTGATTTAGAGATATTTTAAATCCCCTATACTTGCCTATGTTTATTAATATGTATATGTGTATTATACCCATGGGTTCCTGTGCACCATGAGGTGATAGCTACAATCACGGACTACAATAAGTTGTCAGATTCCCTATAATTAATTGGGGTTAGAGGTGTTTATGATCTGTACCCAGATCCATTGGAAGAGCAATAAGCACTCTTAACTGCAAATAACTCTTTCCAGCCCCTTCAATATGGATTTAATAGCTGAAAAAAATCATTGACATGTACATAAAGGAGAAAATGAGCAAAAACACCTGATTAGGAGGCTAGCATGTTGTTACAAGCCTTTAATCCCAGCACTCTGAAGTCAGGCAAGTATAGAGGATTTAAAAACAGCATGTTCTACACAGTGAGAAGCCTTCTGGAAAAAAAAAAAAAAACCTCAGTACCTCATTAGGGCTAAAGATGTAGCTCAGTGACAGAACTCTGGATAAATATGTGCCAAAGATTGGCTTGGATACATATTACCACTAATGAACAAAACCCCACTTGGTATTTTGTACTTATTAAAATCTAACAAATCTTCAGGGTAAGTATTCAATGAACAAAGAATAGAATGGATGTTCTTTCTTTTTCCTTGATATATTTTATTTGGTTTGAGTTTATTTTTATGTGGTTCAATTGTTTAAACAAGATCTTTCTTTGCAGCTCAAATAATCTCAAACTTGATTAAGCCATGGCTCCTAAGAAATCATTTTCTTTCAACCTCATGAATGCTGAGATTATAAATGCTCAACATTATGCTAGTTCTAGAAGGAAATTTCTTCAACATCAAAAAGGATACTAACAACAAACAAACAAACAAACAAACAAAAAATCTCTCACAAACACCGAATAAGTATTTCCTATTTGTGCTGCCTTGTTTTATGTCAGCTTGACAGAATCAAGAATTATCTGAAAGTGGGAAAACTCAACTGAGGAAATGCCTTCATAAAATATACTTATAAAGCATTTTTAAATTTTTTTATTAGATGTTTTCTTTATTTACAATATCTCCGTTTCCAGGTTCCCCTCCAAAAGAAAAAAGAAAAAGAAAAGAAAATAAGAAAAAAAATTAAAAAATAAAAACCTAAAACAATCCCCTGTTCGCCCCTCCCCCCTGCTCACCACTCCACCCTCTCCTACTTCCTGGCCTTGGCATTCCCCTACACTGGACCATCAAGCCTTCACAGGGCCAAGGGCCTCTCCTCCCACTGATGACCTACTAGGCCATCCTCTGCTACATATGCAGCTGGAGCCATTAGTCCCACCATGTGTACTCTTTGGTTGGAGTTTTCATCCCTCGGAGCTCTGTTGTTTGATAAGGAGGACCCAGCCTGTTATATATGGTACTATCTCTGGCCTGATGGTCCTTGGTTCTGTAAAACAATGAGATTAGCAAGCCAGTAATCAGCACCCCTCCATGGCCTTTGCATCAGATCCTGATTCCAGATTCCTGCCTATTTGAATTTCTATCTTGACTTCCTTTGTTGATGAACAGCTATGTGAAAGCACAAGATGAACAAACTCTTATCCAATTTGCTTTTTGGTCATGATGTTTTGTTGCAGCAATAGAAACCTTAACTAAGATAGTATATCAAGGAAAACTCACCTATTTTTACATGTATTAAACAACAGACTAGGGGAACTCATCATTGCATCTGAGCAAAAATATCAAATTATCCAGATAAGAAAGAAAAATAGATTACATATGTCTAAATACAGAGGGATGAGCATATAACCCAATGATTTTGTGCTGGCTCTTGATTTGATCCCCACCACTGCCATTCAAAAAGAAATGAAAAAAGAAAAGGAAAAACTATGTCTCCACTGACATGAGTATTTATCCATCTACTTTCCATAGTAAACCACTAAAATGATACAAAAACTAAAGTTAGTTCAACAGAAGTACAAGCCAATGAATTCATACCAATCTCTGGCATTTCCACTCATATTAAGGAGCAATCCAATAAATAAATTTAAGTAATTTCATTGACAATACCATGAAAAGGAATATTTCTCAGAAATGAGCATAAGAAAACATTCCAAGTATATAAATTGAAAAGTATAAAATATTTCTGAAATATAACACTTAAAGTTATGAAAAATATATCTGTATTCTTTTTGAAAAGAAAATATTATTTAGTTGCAAATACTGCAAAAAAGTATAGATTCATTTAAGTACCCATCAAAAACTGAACTGTTTCCTTTGCACAAGTTTACAAGTTGAACTTCTAAACCACTTTGAATTGAAAACAAAACACCAACAAAATAAAAGTTGACACAATTCTACCTTGAATAAAAGCACAAAGTTAGAAGTCTCTCATTTTCTGAATTAGAAACTCATTTAACTCATCAAGTCAACATAGGGAAGGGAATAAATGTCATAGGGGCCAGATGATGGTATAAGCAACATGGGGCTGGGGTGAACATCTGAAATGACAAAATTAAGATAGCTGATACCATGGGTAGTGTTATCCTTGTGTTCTTAAACCCTCTGGCTCTTTCAAACATTCCACCCCTTCTTCTAAGGAGTTATCCTAGTTTGACATATTGTTTGGCTGTGGGTCACAGCACCTGTTTCCATCAGTTGGCTGGATAACTCATCTAATTAATAATCATGACAATTGGGCTAATTACTGATCTATAAGCATAGCAGACTATTAGTAGGAAAATCAACTAAGCCAGGATCATAGATTCTCACAGAGACTGACGCAATAAACATGGACATGGTATGGACCTGACCTAGGTTCTCTGGATATATGGTATGGGTGTGTAGCTTGCAGTCTGGTGAGAATTCTGAGAATGAATGTAAGTAGTGGCTATCTCTGACTCTTTTGCCTACATTTGGAATCCTTTTCCTTCTACTCAGTTGTTTTGTCTAGCATGATATCAGGGTTTGTACCTACTTTTATGTCATGTTTGGTTGATATTCCTGAGAAGCCTGCTATCTCATGTTCTTTTTGTTTTTGAAGGGAAAGTGGGGTAAGGATTATATCTATGGAAGAGAGGAAGTGTGGTAAAGGAATGGGAGGGGTGGAGGAAATGGAAATTTTGTTCCGGAATGTTGTGGGGCTAGCCAGGACATGAGAAGGAGTGGAAGCATGCCTAATACCATGGATTTTCTCATCCTGAGGGCAGCAGGAGTTTGGCTGTTCCCCCACCTTGCTCTAGTGCCAAAAGACATCAGCAGATAGGCTTTTCTGGATGTGCATGAGCCCAGGTACAGGTAGCAACTGATAAGTTCAGGAATCTCAAGGGTTAGGAGGGCTGGTTGCCACTTATAAGAATGATGGGCCTGAGACATCCTGGTCTGGACTTTCTACTTATATGACTGTATAAGTTCCCTTCCCCTGGCTTCCTGCTGCTCCTGAGTATAAAAATGAAGTGTTGTCAAGGTTCTTGCCCCAGCTGATAACAAACTACAACTTGGTCCCAAACTAATATTCATCCTAGGGTGTAAATATACCCTACCCCATCATAATAAACAAGCTGTCCTCCAGCACCTTTCCTATCCTACTCCCCACCACCTTTCAAGATCCTTCCTGGCAGAATGTAATGTATGAGAAAAGATGAATTAACCTAAACATGACTTATACTAGATCTGGAAAAATATGAGTAAGCGATACCATATTTGTTATGTAACTCAATATGCAACAAGTTCTGACAAGAAGTCAATTTTGTATGACTCTTAAAAATGTCCTTGGGACTGTGCCTGCAACAAAGTATGTCAAAATGCCAATGGTTCCATGCATCTTCCCTAATCACATGGTTCCTCACACACCTCCATCCTTAGCCTCCAGAGCTCATCTTGTTTCAAGGTGCTATTATAATGACAGATATGTGGGCTAATGAAGTAGGTAGAATTTCATACCTCAAAATATTTTTTACATGCCTGGTTAGCTGAGGTTTTTCAAGAATGTCAAGATGAAATAAATAAGGAAAATGATTATTTTCAAATAATGATGTTGGTATATCTGTACTGGATTCAATTAAACTCAAGATAGGTCACTTTAATAGTGACCTCATCAGCACATATGCCTTCATGTCTACCTGCCAACAACAGGATTGAGCTTTAATATGACTAAGATGGTTCTGGATTTGCCTAGGAACCCTTATACATACTGGATCTTCGTTTATGTTAGTGAAGCTAACTGGCTGAGATTTCTACTTTGTGTCAGAGACATAAATGAACTAATAAAGACAAAATGACCCATCTTAGACCTGTGTGTTCCCAGTTTACAGCAAGACAAATACCTCATGAGTATTCTATTTCCATTCTATCTAAAGCAGAGGTTCTCAACCTATTGGTTGCTACCAATTTGAAGGTCATGTAACAGATATATGTGTATCAGATATTTACATTATGACTTAAAACAATATCAAAATTACAGCTATGATGTATTAACATAACAAATTTATAGTTGTAGGTCACTATAACATGAGAAATTGTATTAAAGTGTCACAGCATTAGGAAGGTCAAGAAACACTGAAAGAGCCCAGTTGAGGCCAGAGACTAGCCTTCCAAACACAAAACAATTATATAAATTGTAGTCTCACATTTAACAGGTTTATATCTGTATGACAGAGAATATATTTTGAAATAACATACCACCTATCTGTTATTTGTTAGGAGTATCATCTAGTTCTCTTAAGGTAATATTTGTTGATTACAGAGGAAACCATAAATAAGCCCTCTTTTTATACTCTTAATTGGCAATTGCCTTATAAAACACTAAGATGGATAGAATCATAATCTTCATGAAAATTATACTCAAAATATATTTTATATAATTGAAATGTGCAGTACCAAGAATTGGTGAAATCACAACTTGAATGAGAAAACGAAATCAATACTTACCACTAACTAGAAGACCCAGATACTGGAGCTGTCTGATAGATTTAACAACCGCAATTGTAAATAAGAAAAAAATAAAAATGAAAAGTTTTCAATAACCAAGTAAAAATCATCTATCATCCTGAAACAAATGGAAAAAATAGAAAAGTCATACCAAATAGAAATTACAAAATAAATTAAAGTATATGTATGAACTTTAAACGGCAGAATTCAGTGGATAGAAGTACAACCTAAAGATGAATCCATAGTTTTACTGAATCAGAAAGGAAAACAGAAAATAGACCAACCAAAAAAAAAAAAAAATGAAGGTGGGGCTGGAGAGATGGCTCAGCAGTTAAGAGCACTGACTGATCTTATGAAGGTCCAAAGTTCAAATCCCAGCAACCACATATTGGCTCACAACCATCTGTAATCAAATCTGGTGACTCTCTGGTGTGTCTGAGGACAACTACAGTGTACTAACGTATAATAAATAAATAAATCTTTAAAAAAATGAAGCCTATGGAAAAATAAAAGAGGTAGTATGCCGGGCAGTGGTGTCTCATATCTTTAATTGCAGTACTTTGGAGGCAGAGGCAGGCAGATTTCTGAGTTCAAGGCCAGCCTGGTTTACAGAGTGAGATCCAGGACAGCCAGGGATACAGAGAGAGAAACCCTGTCTTAAAAAACAAACAAACAACCCCCCCCCAAAAAAAAACAAAAAAAGAAGAGGTAGTATGATTTCTATCATTGAAGTTTTAAAGAAAATAAAAGTGTTAACTGGACTATTTTCTTTAATCTGTTATCTACTCCTAGAGGAGAGAAGGAACCTGAAGTCTTAGGAAAATAAGTAAGGCACAATTAAAAAAAATGAAATGAACTTAAGCCAAGAAATATCACCTTCAAATTTCTGATAATTAGATTAAAATGAAAAAAAAATATGAGATGTGTCTAAAGAACAATAGCAGGTTACTTATCAAGTTATATCAATTCTAATCATAGATTTTCATTGGGAAATATAGAAGCCAGAGTTGACAATGCAAAACATATTTTTCTTTTATTGAATATATTCTTTATTTACATCTCAAATGTTATCCCCTTTCTAGGTCTTCCCTCTAGAAACCTCCTCTCTAATCACCCTCTCCCTGCCTCTATGAGAATGATTCCCCCCCACCACCTACCCACTCCAATATTACAGCCCCAGCATTTCCCTACACTGGGGCATCAAACACCTTCAGACCCAAGGGTCACTCATCCCACTGATGTCCAGCACAGCCATACTCTACCACATATGCAGCCTGAGCCGTGGGTCCCTCCATTAATACTCTTTGGTTGGTGGTCCAGTCCCTGGGAGCTCTGGGGGTCTGGCCAGTTGACATTGTTGCTCCCACGATAAGGCAGCAAATACCCTCAGCTTCTTCAATCACTTCTCCAACCCCTCCATCTGGGACATCTTGCTCAGTCCAATGGTTGACTGTAAGCATCCGCCTCTGTATTTGTCAGGCTCTGGCAGAGTTTCACAGGAGACAGCCATATCAGGCTCCCTTCAGCAAGCATTTTCCCACATCCACAATAGTGTCTAGGTTTGGCAATTGTATAAGAGATGGATCCCCAGGTTAGCTGGTCTGTGGGTGGCCTTTAATTCTGTCTCTGCTCCACATTTTTTCTCCATATTTCTTCCTGTTAGTATTTTGTTCCCCCTTCTAAGAAGCACTGAGCATCCACATTTTGGTCTTCCTTCTTGAGCTTCATATGGTCTGCAAATTTTATCTTGGGTATTCAGAAATTTTGGGCTAATATCAAAGAGTGACCAAGTGTGTCTTTTGTGACTGGGTTACCTCACTCATGATGATATTATCAAGTCACATCAATTTGCATGCAAATTTCATGAAGTCATTGTTTTGAATATGAGTAGTATTCCATTGTATAAATGTACCACATTTCTGTATTCATTTCTTTGTTGAGAGACATCTGGGTTGTTTCCACATTCTGGCTATTATAAATATGGCTGCTATAAACATAGTGGAGCATGTATCCTTATTATATGTCAGAACATCTTCTGGGTGTATGCCCAGGAGTGGTATAGCTGGGTCCTAAGGAAGTACTATGTCCAATTTTATGAGAAACTGCCCATAACTGGTTGCCGTCCCACAAGCAATGGAGGAGTATTTCTCTTTTTCTACATCTTAGCCAGCATCTGTTGTCACCTAAGTTTTTGATCTTAGCCATTCTGACTGGTGTGAGGTGGAATCTCAGGGTTGTTTTGATTTTCATTTCCCTGATGACTAAGGATATTGAACACTTCTCTAGATGCTTCTCTGCCATTTGAGTATTCTTAGTTGAGAATTCTGTTTAGCACTGTTCCTCATTTTTAATAGGGTTATTTGATTCTCCAGAATCTAACTTCTTGAGTTCATTGTATATACTGGCTATTAGCCCTCTCTTAGATGTAAGATTGGCAAAGACCTTTTTCCAATCTGGTGGTTGTCCTTTTGTCCTACTGACAGTGTCCTTTGCCTTATAGAAACTTTGCAATTTTATGAGGTCCCATTTGTCGATTCTTAGAGCATAAGCAATCAGACTTCTGTTCAGGAAACTTTCCCTGTGCCCATGTGTTCAAGGCTTTCCCAACTTTCTCTACTATTAGTTTCAGTGTATCTGGTTTTATGTGGAGGTCCTTGATTCAGTAGACTTGAGCATTGTACAGGGGTATAAGAATTTATCAATTTGCATTCTTTTACATGTTGACTATCAGTTGAACCAACACCATTTGTTGAAAATGCTGTCTTCTTTTCGACAGAATGATTTCAGGTGCTTTGTCAAAGATCAGGTGATCACAGGTGTGTGGGTTCATTTCTGGGTCTTCAATTCTAATCCATTGATCTATATGCCTTTTTCTGTACCATTACCTTACAGTTTTTTGGCTTTGTTTTGTTTTGTTTTGTTTTCATTCTTGCTCTGTAGTACAGCTTGAGGTCAGGGATGGTGATTCCATAACAAGGTCTTTTATTTTTGAGAATAGTTTTTGCTATCCTGGGTTTTTTGTTATTCCAAATGAATTTTAAAATTGTTCTTTACAATTCTATGAAGAATTGAGTTGGAATTTTGATTGTGATTGCACTGAATCTGTAGATTGCTTTTAGCAAGACAGCCATTTGTACTATATCAATCCTGCCAGTTCAAGAACATGGGGATTTTTTTTTCAAATTTCTGATATCTTCTTCAATTCCATTCTTCAGAGACTTGAAGTTCTTGTCCTACAGATCTTTCACTTGTTTTGTTAGAGTCACATCAAGATATTTTATGTTGTTTGTTTATATTGTGAAGGTTGTTGTTTCCCTAATTTCTTTATCAGCCTGTTTATTCTTTGAGAAGGGGAAGGCAACTTATTTGTTTGAGTTAACTTTATATTCAGCCACTTTGCTGAAGTTGTTTTTCAGGTTTAGGACTTCTCTGGTGGAGTTTTGGGGGTCACTTAAGTATACTATCATATCATCTGCAAATAGTGACAGTTTGACTTCTTCCTTTCCAATTTGTATCCCTTTGATCTCCTTTTGTTGTCTAATTGCTCTGGCTAGAACTTCAAGTACTATATTGAATAGTTAGAGAGTGGGCAGCCATATCTCGTCCCTGGTTCTAGTTGAATTGCTTCAAGTTTCTCTCCATTTAATTTGATATTGGCTACTGGTTTGCTGTTTATTGTTTTTGCTATGTTTATGTATGAGCCTTCAGTTCCTGGTTTTTCCAAGACTTTTAACATGAAGGGATGTCAAATGCTCTTTTAGCATCTAATGAAATGATCATGTGGTATTTTCTTTGAGTTTATGTATTAAATTATGTTGATGAATTTCTGCATATTGAAACATCCCTGCATCCTGGGGATGGAGCTTACTTGATCATGCTGAGTGAACATTTTGATATATTCTTGGATTCAGTTTATTATAATTTCGTTGAGTAATTTTCATTGTTATTCATAAGGGAAATTGTGGAGAGTGGTAGAGCTGGAGAGGCATTCACCTTGACAAGATGGCGTCTACATCCACTGTCGACTCCTGGTAAACAACTGTTTGCGCATGTGCGTGGAGTGAAAAGACACCAAGTCACGGCCCATCCCTGGGCGTCACGTGGGGTGATGAGCAAATAGCCAATCATGGGCAGACACGCCGCACTGTGGGCAGACACGCCACGCTGTGGTGTATATAAGCAGTGCTGATTACTGGCTCTGTCCTTTTTCCTCTTCATGATGCAATAAATGCTTGCTGCAGAAGGATCCTAGTGTCCGCGTGTCTTCTTGCTGGCGAGACGACTGTGCGAGCAACAGGAAATTGCTGTGAAGTTCTCTTTCTTTGTTGTATCTTTGTGTGGGCTATGGCTTCATAGAATGAATTGGGTAATGTTCCTTCTGTTTCTATTTTATGGAATAGTTTGAAAAGTATTGGTATTAGGTCTTCTTTGAAGGTCTGATAATATTCTGCACTAAACACATCTGGTCCTGGGCTTTATTTTGTTGGCAGAATTTAATGACCACTGCTTTTTCCTTAGGAATTATGGGACTATTTAGATGGTTTATCTGATCCTAATTTAACTTTGGCATTTGATATCTGTCTAGAAAACTATCCATTTTATCCATACTTTCCAGTTTTGTTGAGCATAGGCTATTGTAGTAAGATCTTGTGATTTTTTTTTTTAATTTCCTCAGTTTCTGTTGTTATATCTCCCTTTTCATTTCTGATTTTTTAAAATTGGATACAGTCTCTGAGTTTTTTAGGTAGTTTGGCTAAGAGTTTGTTTGTCTTGTAGATTTTGTCAAAGTACCAGTTATTTGTTAGGCTGATTCTTATTATTCTCTTTGTTTCTAATTGGTTTATTTCAGCCTCAAGTTTAACTGAGTCCTAACATCTACACCTCTTGTATGTTTGCTTCTTTTTGTTCTAGAGATTGCAGATGTACTCCTCATTTGCTAATATAGGTTCCCTCGAACTTCTTTTTGATGGCACTTACTGTTATGAATTGTCTTTTTCATACTGCTTTCAATGTGTCCCATAAGTTTTGTATGTTTTGCCTTTATTTGCATTGAATTTTAGAAAGTCTTACAATTTTTTTCTTTATTTCTTCCCTTACCAAGTTATCATTGAGCACAGAGTTTCCATGAGTATGTGGGCTTTCTGTTATTTTTGTTGTTGAAGATGAGCCTTAGTCTGTGTTGATCTGATAGAATGCAAGGGGTAATTTCAATCTTCTTGTATCTGTTGATACATCTTTTGTGTCTCAATATATGAAGAATTTTGGAGAAGGTTCTGTGAGGTCTTGAGAAGAAGGAATATTCTTTTGTTTTGGGGAAAATATTGTATAGATATCTGTTAAATCATTTTGGTTCATAACTTCTTTTAGTTTCACTATGTCTCTGTTTAGTTTATGTTTTGATGATGTGGCCATGAAAGAGAATGGGGTGTTGACATTTCATCACTATTATTGTCTGGTTTTCGATGTGTGTTTTGAGCTTTAGTAAGTTTTTGTTTGTTTGTTTGTTTGTTTGAATGTGGGTATCCTTGAATTTGAGGCATAGATGTTTAGAACTGAGACTGTGTCTTGGTGGATTTCCTAGATTTTCATCTTCAGAGTTGCCTCCTTTTGTGATTTCTTTATTGTTTATATTTCCATTTTTTTTTTAGTCTTGGACAGTTTTGCTCTTTTCTTCTATCTGTTTTATTGTATTTTCTTATAATTATTTATGAAATTTATTTGTGTCATCTTTAAGTTCTTGTACCTATATTTCTTCAAAGGAAATATTTATATCCTCTTTAAAGGCCTCTATCATTTTTATGAGAAGGGATTTAATGTCAGAATCTTGCTCTTCAGGTATGTTAGGATATCAGGGCCTTTTTGTAGAAGGAGAGTTGGACTCTATTGATGCCAAATTGCATTGTCTTATTTTGATTATGATTTGGGCTTGCCTTTTGACATCTGATTGTCTTGGGTGTTACCTGGCCTGGATATCCTGTATTGGAGCAGGTGGAGATGTGTATCTCAGGCTACAGCAGGCCTTCTGGGTAGCAGGTTTTTCTGTGTTTCTGGTTGGAACAGGATTCCTGTGGCCCTGGTTAGAGTGAGCCTCCTGGGAAACAGACAGAGATTTGGGGTGGGGAACAGGTACTAGGTACTCCAATTCAGCCTGAATGCAGATAGAGGTAAAGACTAGGAAAGAGGTGTGGCTCTGAAAGGGATGAAGAGAGCCCTGGTCTATTCTACTCTGTGGGTTCCTAGCTAGTGTGAATATTGGGGCAAGGGTATGACCTTTATCCTTGGTTAGAGGAGTCCTCTTGGTAGAGAGGTAATGCTCTATGGTAGGGGTTCTGGCATGCCAATCTAGGTGTAGATAGAGTTGTAGACTGGAAAGGAGATGGGCAGAGATCTTATTTTGGTACTTGTTTTTGCTTTCCTACTTTTTTATTTTAAATATTTACTTATTTTATTTATATGTATAAGCATTTGGTCTACATGTGCATATGCCTGGTGGCAGGTGTCTGGTGTATTCCAAAGAAAATGCTAAATTCCTGCAACTAGAATTATAGGTTTCTGTGAAACATGTAGGTACTTGAAACAAAATCTAGGTCATTGTAAGAAAGAAAAGAAAGAAGAAACAAAAAAGAAAGAAAGGAAGGAAGGAAGAAAGAAATCACCCTCCTTGAAAGTCATATTCTTAGCATTACATGTAAGAATACTGTTTATATATGTATTCTATCATGTGAATTTTAGTAAAAAAATGTCAGCTATGTCTCAAGCACATTTGCAGCCTATGTTGAAATTATCTGAGTAGGTATATAAACACACACACACATATTTATGTCCAATTGTATGGTGGCTTTTCTTCAGGAGACATTAAAAATTGTCTATTCAAACCAGATAGGCTACTGATGAAAGACCAAAGAAAGGACTGAATTCATAATTTAGTTAAGCTCTGGTTTATAGGGATTACTTACAAGAATGTGGGTGAGGGGATACTTACAGAAACAATAGCAACATAAAGAAAGTTGATCTCAAATCAGAATTTCCGGGGAATTTACTGGGTGATTTATAGCAGCTCATTAGGTCACAAAGAGGACTCCTTCCCAGGAGTTATTCCTGCTTACATTGGCATGAACAGGAGTTAGTAAATATTGCAACATGTTTAGCATTGTGGGTTTCTGTTACTTTCTGAATCTTATGAAACTTCCTCTCCCCTCTAGGGGAGGTTTGTAATTTGGTCTATAATGGATGTGAATAAATTAACTCCTGAAGTAATACTTGTCACATAGAAAGTTCAAAATGAAAATGTTCTTATATTTTTTATATCATAGTACCATCTCTAGAATTTTTTCTTTTCTTTCTTTCATCTTAATTTTCTTTTCTTTTTGTCTTTTCTGTTTGTTTGTTTGTTTTGTGAGAGAGTTTCACTATGTATTCTTAGCTAGAAGTCACTATGTAGATCAGGATACTCTTGAACTCATATAGATATGCCTAAAAACATGAACCAGTATGCCAAGCTCCTCATCCCTAGAATTTCTGATATAGTTCAGGTTCTATGCATCTGACCAATTATTTATCAATTTATTTTTCTCTGTCTATAAAGCTTCCAAACATCTTGCTTTGGTGATTTCTTTGAATGTAACTATCCTGTAAAAATCCACAAAAATGTGCCATTGTGGAGCCAATGGTGGGACAAGTGCAGAATTAAATGGTGGTCTACCTGGAGACAGGCCTGGCTAACTGGGTCTACAGCAGTGGGGACTGGGCAGAATCCACAGCTCTATACCAGGACGGGCCCTGGAGGAGGCGTGTCTGCGGGAGGGACAGCTGCTGCCTTGAAGCCCAAGGCAGGTACTTAGGTTCCACTGACATAGGTTCCAAGGTGAGGCGTGGCCAGAGAGCAGGGCACAGCAGTCAGGGACCCCTAAACCACCAAGTAGGTTTTTACAAAAT
>NC_045030.1:117122863-117124249 GCF_008632895.1 Mastomys coucha
CTCTGGTTCCCAATACCTGTCCCTCCTGAATGATCCACAATGAGGGCGGAACTAAGAATGAAGGTCTACTGGTTTACCAGGCTCTCCACCCTGCCAACCAGTAGATGAAGATTACATTCCTAGAATGAATGTGTTCCCCTCCATAACTGAATACCTTGGGTCAGGTCCCTCTGAAAGTTTCCACTGTTTATGCTCTGTTTCCTTGGTAACCCTCTTCCCGCCCCCTGATTATGGATGTTCCCTTAAATACCCCACACTTCTTGTGTTCGGGGTCGAACTCCTCTGACTGGCAAGGTCATGAGATCGACCCGGTACCGGTATCTCCAATAAACCTCATGTGATTGCAGCAAGTTCAGTCTCTCATGAGTCATTGGGTGGTCGCGTTGTCCTGAGACTTGAGTAAGAATCTCCCCAGTTCTGGGGGTCTTTCAGGAAGAATCCAGTAAAGACAATGGTCATTTTAAATATCTTATTTAATGAAAATAATTAAAATTACTTTTTCTATCTTATATGTATTACCTGAAGTTTCCCTAATATTTCATTTTCATTTTTCCATAAAATTCTATCTAGAAAACTAATAAAGTTTCCACAGTTTTCAGACTATCCTAAGATTAACAGTGCAAAGTTTGATTTGAGCAAAAGTTTGACGAACTACTGTCTGTAAATATATACAACAGAATCAAAATGTAAAGATGGGTCTAAAAATCCAAACCTATAACAAAAGCATACAGAAAAAAATTAAAGTGTTAATTTTTAGATCAAGTCAAGAGATGCCATTTGGGCATAACAAAATGAGTGATGAATATTACTCTTAATGACATTGATGAAAAAATTAAAATAAATTTTAGGAAGCATAAAAACATAGTGATTTAAATGAGTAAACATATTTCAGTTTATATAAAATAAACATCCCAAATATGAGCATTTTTCAATTTACCACTAATTAATTTGAACACTAAAAATAATATAAATTTAAAAAAATGTTCAGTAAAATATAACATATGTGTTTATAACACGTGAAACAAATCTTGAACTGGCCCAGGGAGGAACTATTGTTCCATTTGCTTTGACATTGCCTGAGGCATTTTTATTAGTTCTTTCTGCTTTAGTTTATTTTCTCTCAAATAGGCAATTTTCTGGCTTCACCATAGTCATAGCCTGATTTAATATTGTTGTAATGTTTGTAAATTGTATGTAAAAACTAGAGATGGAAATACATTTTTATTGAGAGAGATATTTTCATTAGATTGTATTCTGCAATAAGAAAGCCCAAAACTTGTGATTGTGATCCTTTAGTAGACCTTTCTGATTGAATTGGATCTTGAATTTTGGGATGTCCTGTTTTATTAATCACAGAGAAACTTAACTTAGTGTTTTGGACTACAC
>NC_045030.1:117124741-117129023 GCF_008632895.1 Mastomys coucha
CCCAAATACAACATAAAATTTATATTATTTACATTTCTTTTAGTGTTCTCAAAAAAAAGAGTTTCCTTTAAAGTAAAATATTTATTTTCAGGAAGGATCAATCTTCACCAGATCATCGTACTAAAAAGTATCAATTTCTATACAAGAGGACAGACAGCATGAGTCTACACCAAAACTGTTTCCTTTATAGAATATAGATCTTAGAAGATATGATAATATTCTTATAGTTCTATTATTCTACTGTAGATTGAATGAGAAATGTCCTTATAGGCTCATGTATTTGAACACTTAGTTTCAGGTTTGTGGAGGAATAGGAATATTTAGAAGGTTCAGCTTTATAAGAAGTACATCATGAGGGAAGCATAATGAACTTATAGCTTTATCCCATTTCCTCTGTTCTCTTTCTGCTTCCAATATGTGAGAAGAAAATGTGATCATCTAAGTCCCTGATCCACTAGCACTTGATTCTTGAGACACTGCCCTCCCCACAGATTATCTACTCCATAAATTTGGGAACATACGCCATATAAAACCCAATGTCTTTAAATTGATTTTTGTCAGAATTTGATTTTTTAAATCAGAAGAAATTGATATAAGGTAATTAGGACTAAAAATTGTTCTAGGTTAAGTAAAAAGAAAGTCACATTTAGCATTTAATCTATCATACAGTTTTTCAAATCAATAACCAGATTACTACTCATTTTGTCAGCATTACTCTATAAAGACTTCTCTAATGTCCCTGTGCCTAATTTTCTTTTAGTTATTGAGAATATTTAGATGAAATATTTTATGTATTGTCTTTTGGGGAGTGAGATTTATAATTTGTTTCTTCAAGTCCTCAAAATTCAATATAATGTGCTTTATTACAATAAAATCTATTTGACTCAGTTTTTGAGGTTGAGTCAATCATTATCATAACAGAGAGCAAAGCAGCAAGTAGGCAGACATAATACTGGAGTCATACCAGAGAGATTACACTTAATATGAATATTAAAAGCAGGATGTCTGGAAAATCCTTGTTGTTTATCATTAAGTAGGAACTATTATGGATGCGCCTGAATCCTCAGGAATAGTTGAAGAAATGAGATCAACTTTTTAGGCAGAAATGATACAAGTTTTATGATCTTTGTAATCAGAAATATCAATCAGCATTATAGATTGAATATTCTTATCTCCTCTTTATTCAGATATAAGAAACTTAGCGTAATGCAATAGGAAAAAAGAAACTCCCAGAAGTTTTCCTCTGACCTTCTAATGGAGACTGAAGCATTCCAGTAAGTACATTCTCACAGACAGAGACCTCCCATATGTACACACAGAGGAATACACAGACAAATTCATAAAATTATGAAAAAAAGATAAAAATAGTTTGTGTAAAATGGCATTAATTTCCTATGCTCTTCCTCCGGAGAAATGATTTTTAAGATGTTCCCTAAGAGTAGGTCACTTGCTAGGTATAAAATCTACCATTTTCCAAGATTTTCAGACTTTACTATTTAAAGAAATGTGAAAAACAAATTTCTGAGTTTTACAAATGATCAGCTCTCAGGTATTGTTATAGTCATTACAGTGACTAACTATACTAAGAGGAAGTTACCAAAGTAACTTAGAGTACTACCTCAAATGGTTTCAGGAGACTCAGACATATGGGAATATATCTGTACATATGAAAGCACAGTAGAAATGTTAAAATTGATGTGGTGGTTCATACCTGTAATCTGATCACTGGAATAGATGAATAAAGAGAACTGCTATGAATTAAAGGCTACCCTAGTATACATAGTAAGCACCAAGGCAGTCAGGAATGGATTTCATCAGATCTTTTCTCAAAAAAGAAATTTATACAGACAGAGAGATGGGAAGAAAGGAAGAAATGAATGAATAAAAAACTTAAGAAAAAAAAGAAAGAGAAGAGAAGGAAAAAGTACAGAAAGAAAGCAAAAAGGAAAACTTACTAAAAGAAAAGGGAGATGGAATTATTTTTAACAGTATTTAGAATTTTCAATATTTATGAGTCATTCAGGTACCAAGATAATTTATAAGTTCTGTTTTCAAAGAACTTAATCTTATTTTTCTAAATTTTGTGTCCTGAAAGTCTCTCTGCAATACCTCTTTATGTTAATGAAAATATCATAGAATATATATAAATATTGGTAATTTTTTCTCTACTGGACAATACACCAATAGTAATCTATTAAGTAAGTGCTGCCTATAAGAAGAACCTGTCTTTGTTATTTCACTCGGGTTTGTTTTATTGACTTTTGGCATGTTACATACTTATATCTGTCAATTTATTACCTCCAAAATAATTTTGTTGGTAAAAATGAATTGATATTATATTTCTGATACTTATTTATGTCTCTCAGTTTTCATGTTTCTTTAATTTTTTCCATTATTAGTATTCTTATTTCAATGTCCTTTCACATCTATCAATCTCATATGTTAAGTTTCACATGTTACCCATGTAAGAAATGACCTTAAGAAATATTTATTCTCATATATATTGTCAATGAATTGCAAATTGTTCAATTGAGCTGGGCAGTGGTGGCACACGCCTTTAATCCCAGCACTTGGAAGGCAGAGGCAGGTGGATTTCTGAGTTTGAGGCCTGCTTAGTCTACAGAGGGAGTTCCAGGACAGCCAATGCTACATAGAGAAACCGTGACTAGAAAAACAAAACAAAACAAAACAAAAAAAATTGGGCCTGGAGAGATGGCTCAGTGGTTAAGAGCACTGACTATTCTTCTGAAGGTCCTCAGTTCAAATCCCAGTAAACACATAGTGGCTCACATCCATCTGTAATGAGATCTGACGCGAACTTCTGGTGTGACTGAAGATAGCTACTTACATAATAATAATAATAATAATAATAATAATAATAATAATAATAATAATAAATCAAAAAATAAAATGGTTCAATTGGGTATTATCAACTAAATATTTGCTAAATCTAAAAGTTAGATTTTTAAAAAGTTAATACAGCATAATGATTTTTGGACATAGCAGTACACTGTGAAATTGTTTATAGTGGTAAGGCTATAACTCAGTCATACAATACTTGCCTAGCACAATCTGGGGCCTGGATTTAAATCTCAGCAATGTCAGAAGAAAAGAAATAAAGGATGGCAAGAAAGTAGGAAGGGGATGAGGGAGGGAGGGAAGGAGGGATAGAGGGAGAAAGAGATGGAGGAAAGAAGAAGCATAGATTTTAAACATTTTTAGCAACTACTGAATTTCATTAAATACATTATTTCTGATAGAATTATGTTAATTATAAAATGGCAAAACACATGTAAGGTTAGTCTTTCACTTAGATTATCATTGATTATGAATCAATAGTATTCAAATTAAAAAGGATTTGTTACAAATATATTTGATTTGAATTCAGAAATTTTTAGGAACTAAGATGATTTTGCATTCAATGGATTAATCAGTGCTGAACCTTTCATCAGAATATAGACATAAATATGCTGAAGTAAAAAATATACCTCTTTGATTATATTTAAAAATAATTCCAGAATGGAAGGTTAATTCCCAGGACACTGAAAATTTTAAAACCAATATTTTAATTATGTCACAATTCTGAACAGAACCACTTCACTTATGAAAACTTCTTTAATACTGTACCACCAAAAATGTGATAGTATGTTTTAAATCATGTCTACTATACAAAACATAATGCCCTAGAAAAATATACTGTACTGTTTAATTCTGATGTATGTTCTATTGCTTAGTTGCAGTAGAGATAAGTCTCCAAATTCATAAAAAGCACAAATATGACATTGTAATAATGTTTCACTACTTTTAAAAATTAGGAATGAGAAATCAATGCTGAATTAATTTTAAACTAACAGTACATTGTTCATTGTGAAGTTTTGCATACCATGAATACAAAATTGTCCTTCACAATTATTCAGGATAGTGATTCTGAAAGAAATGGCATTTCATTAAATTGAGTAGAAGCTACCAAACAAAATCATGTTCAATCATAAAATCTTAGTTTTGGAGAAAATAATTTTTTACAGAATTTATATAGCTAATTTGTTTAACAGTTGCTTTCTGTGATTGAATCAATATAACTCTAAGATTATGGAGCTATGTCAGTAGTCCCAAGTCTTTCTCAGCACCATGTAAAGTTCAAAATTGATCTGGGTTAGACAGAATAAGACCAGAACAGATTTTTGTAAATGACTTAAAACAAGTGGCAAAAATATAGATTTTATGATAGTTTTTAATGGTATAAAACAGACCAGCTTGTAAAGGGGAAAAGAAGACCAAGTTT
>NC_045030.1:117129913-117140095 GCF_008632895.1 Mastomys coucha
TATCTAAATGATTATATATAATATATATTTTATATATATCTTAAGGAAAGCATAACCAGTTTAATATATAGTAGATATTGTATAAATATAGTTCTATAAATACAAACAAATATGCATATATCATGACAGTGGTTTTAGTTAATAAGCAAAATTGTAAAATATGGACAAATAAAATCAAAGAAAATTAAGTCTGATAAAGAGAACAATTCAAATAGAGGATTTATATGTATTTTTTTCTTTTTCTCAACTAACTTTTCCTTCTTTGTTATTTCTGACACCAATTCCCTGATTTGAACCAAAGTAATGAGTTATGAAGGAAAAGTGGATCAAGAAATTTAGTTCACAAAAGAATGCGAGAGAATATATTTTAAAACAAATGACTTAGTAATAAGTCTCCCATAAAAAAGCGAGAAGGAATACATTATGGCTATTCTAAATGTTTTAATAGTCCATACTTTCACTATAGCTTATGTAGCATCAATACAGGTGGAATCAAATTAAATGAGAAAAGTAAAAGTTGTCCACAATAACAGCATGTTATGTTTATGGATAGCATACATCTTTTCAACATTCTGACTTAGTCATACATTCTATTATAGAACCATAAAAAAAGAAATAAAACTTGAAAACAAGATAGAGTTTACTGCCTTCTTTTCAATTTTTTTGTGTTTTTCCTGTACATCAAGCAGTAACTAAAATTACTAGTTATCATTGATTTGAGCACAGTATAGGTGCTAACTATATTTCAAGAACTGCAGCGGGCTAATGCCTCTGTTCCAGAGATACTATCTTAGCAATTCTCTAGAATAGATCATAACCTATGAATGATTAGCTTATAAATTCACAACCTCACAATAGAATACCCTGTTTATTCTTCCTTAATTTGACAATTAGTAATATATTTAATACAATCACTAATGTTCAATTTGTGACTCACAATTTTCACTCATTTATGTAATAGTAATGCATCATCAGATATCTCCTTAAACACATAGAATATTTATAAATACATAAGCATATGTGATGTTCCACATCCTTGCCAGTATTTGGTAGTTTTGTGTTGTAAAATTTAGGAATTCTAGTAGATGTGTAGTTGTGTCAATTTTAAATTGTGACACTTTTATAAGAAAAATTGTCTTTCCATAAAATGTTCTCTATTACCTACATTTGATCATTTGTCCATTTTAAAATATTTTTATATACAATTTTAAGGGTTCTTTGATTTTTCATGCTTTATTAAAATTTAATTCTTTTCTCATACTATATATCCTAATTATCATTTCCTGTAATGCCTTCCAATGCCTCCACACCTTCCCTCCTCTCTAGAGCTACTCCTATTCTGTCTCTCATTAGAAAAGAATAGGGTTCCAAGAGATAACAACAAAACATAACAAAATAAAATATAATAAGATAAACAAAATCCATCACACTTAAGATATGGAAAAGCAACAGAAGGAAAAGAGCTCCAAGAGTACACATAAGAATCTGAAACTGACTCATTCACACACTCATGGGTGCCATAAAAATAATAAGTTGAAAGCTATAATGTATACATAGAAGACCTGGTCAGAACCATTTAGGGTATTTCTTTAGAGGTTTATATGGGATTTGTTTAGTTGATTTAGAATGTCTCATTGTCCAGATTTCTTCCATAGCCTGTGACTCTGACACTCTTAAAGCCTCTTAAATCCATGGGGTTCTCTGAGCTCTGAGGAGATTATTTCTATAGAGACATTCAACAAAGAACTGTGTGCTTTAAGGTCTCACTCTCTGTGTAATGTCTGGTCCCTGTATTTGCTCTCATTGATGGTAGGAGGCTTCTACAATGCTAATTAAGGCATTGATCTCTGAGTATACAAGAATATAATCCATAGTCATTTTAAATTAACCATTTAAAAAAACACAGTAATATTTGGTTTTACCCTAGCTTTCTGGGCTATTTATAGTCTCTGGTATTTAGTTATATAAACAATATGGTATGAGTTCCATGAGCCCTTTGATCCATTAGGAATTGAGTTTTGGGAAAAGTGATAGATATGTATCTATTTACATTCTTCTACAGGCTGACATCAAATTAGATGAGCACCAATTTTTGAAGATACAATTTTTCCCCATTGTATATTTCTGGCTTTTTTATTTCAGGTGTACATAGGTGTGTGAATTTATGTCTTGTATTTCAACTCAATTCGATTAATCAATGTTGCTTTTATGCCAGTTCCATGCTGTTTTTATTATTCTGGCTCTTTAGTACAGATTGAAATCAGAGATGGTTTTCTTTCGTTCAGGATAGTTTTATATGTCCTCTTTTTTTTTTTAACCTTTTTCACACAAAGCTGAGAATTGTTGTTTTTAAGATCTGTGAAGAATGGTGTTGAAATTTTATAGAGATTATATTCAATCTGTAGATTGTTCTTGGTCATGTGGCCATTTATGTTAATCCTACAGATCCATGAATATAGGAGATCTTTCCGTTTTCTGATATATTATTTACTTTCTTTCAAAAATGTCTTTAAGTTTTTATCACACAAGTCTTTCACTTGTTTGGCAAGAGTTTTCCTAAAGTATTTTATATTGTTGCAATAATTGTAAAAGGTGTTGTTTTCTTAATATCTTCATCAGACAATTTTTCTGTGTGTATATATGTGTATATACACATATACATATACACATACACACATATATACACACATATATACATACACACACACACACACACACATATATACACATATATATGGAGGCCTCTAATTTTTGTGAGTCAAATTTCTAACCAGTTATATTTGGAAAGTGTTCATCAGATATAGTGTGCTTTCAGCAAAATTTTTAGAGTTATTTGTATATACTATCATATAATCTGCAAATAAAGACACTGATTTTTCTCTTCCTGTTTTTATCCACCAGATTGTTGTCAGTTATCTTAATCTTGTGGCTAAATCTTCAAATACAATGTTTAATAGGCAAGGAAAAACTAAACAACCTTGCTTTGTTCCTGATTTTAAAAGAATTACCTTGGGTTTCTATTTAGATTGGTGTTGGCTATGGCACTGCTATAAACTACCTTCACTTGTTTTGTTATATGCACAGTGTCCTTAGTGGCTCAAGAAACTTTATCATGAAGGTGTATTGGGTTTTGTCAAAGCCTTTTTCTCTATCTAGTAAGATTATCATATATGCATTTTATATCAGTTTGTATATATGTGGGATTATATTTATTGATTTTGTATATTGAACCATACCTTCATCGCTGGGATGAAGTCTACTTGATGGATTTTGGAGGATGACCTTTTTTTTATATGTTCTTGAATTAGGCTTGCAAACTATTTTTTCTGCTTTTTTTTTATCTTTTTCTTTTCTTTTTCATGTCCTTTTTTCTTTCATTTTTTTTCCTCAGGAGCAAGCAGGGAGAGGTTGTCATGAAATCCCTTCAATCTCATTTATGAATTTTCTGTCATCAATAACACTGCAAAAGAATCTTTCTTTCCCATAGCAGCCTGCTGAAATAAAGAACATCAATATGGTTTTCAGAGGCAGCTCAGATATGTATATCCACATGCCCAAGGTCTACATCAGAGACAATGGATATTATCATGGCAGTACAAATCTTTTGAGTATTTTCTATTTATGTTCCTAGGGGGAATTGGCTTGTAATTTTTTATTGTTGGGTCTTTATATGGTATAAGAATCAGGGTAACTGTGGCTTAATTGAATGTATTAGGCAATGTTTCTTCTGTTTGTATCTTTTGGAATTATTTGAGTAGTATTTGTGATAAATCTTTGCCCTTTCCTGTTTAAGCTAAAAAAAATTGTACATTTTAACTTACAAACAAAACAATTATCAGTCCCACAAACTTTACTGTTCAAAAGTCCCCATAAAGACCTGTTGATGCTATGATCTTTCATAACTGCAGTACTGATAACCAGTTCATCAGCAAATATCCATTACAGCATCAAACTTTTACTGTGTGTCCATATTATGAACAATCTGTACTTTTCATTAAGTTTGTTGACCTCTCCCCATGCAGGTGGGATCAGGTTTCTGTGTTGTCTGCATTGTTGTCTTTTTGAATCTCTTTCATCCTTTGTGATGCCTTTCATGTGGAAGCTTCTCTAATTTAGATCAATTCTTTATTAATTTTTATGGAACACATAGTCTTTCATCAACTATGGTAATATTGGGCAAATCTTGTGATTTGCTGTCTCAGGAGCTTCTGTACATTTTTGGCTAATATCCATTTATTAGTGAGTGCATACTGTCCATGTCCTTTTGGGTCTGAGTTACCTAACTCAGGATGATATTTTCTGTTTCCATGAATATGCCTTAAAAAATCGAGTTGTTCCCATTCTTAATAGCTGAATAGTATTACATTCTGTAAGTGTACCACATTTTCTGTATCCTTTATTCTGTTGAGGGTCATCTGGATTGTTTGCAACTTCTGACTTTCACAGATAAGGCCACTATGAAAATAGTGGAGTACTTACTCCTGTGGTATGATTGCACATTGTTTGGATATATGTCCAAAAGTGATATAGCTAGGATTTCAAATAGATATACTTCCAAATTTCTCAGGAATGTCAAGATTGATTCCCAGAGTAGTTGCACCAGTTAACAATCTCACGAGCAAGAGAGGACTGTTGCTCTTTCTCCATAACTTCAGGCACACGTCCTGTTACCCGAATTTTTATCTTTGCTATTCTGATTGGTGTAAGGTAGAATCTCAGGGTTGTTTCTATTTGTATTTTCCTCATGACTAAGGACCTTGAACTTTTCTTTAAGAGCTTCATGGTCATTTGAGATTCCACTCTTAGGAATTCTGTTTAGCTTTATACCCCATTTTTGATTCAGTTGTTTTGGTTTTGGTCTCTACCTTCTTGATTTTATTTTTATATATTTTGGATATTAGCCCTGTAGCAGATATAGAGTTCATTAAGATTATTTTCCAGTCCATAGATTTGCCCTATTGACTATAACATTTATTTTACAGAAGCTTTTCAGTTTCATGAGAACCCATTCATTAATTCATGATCTGAGAGCCTGAGTCACTGGGGTTCTATTTAGCAAATTCTCAAAACTCCCATGTCACCTCACTTTTTCTTCTATTAGATTTAGTGTATCTGGTTTTATATTGAGGTCCTTGATCCACTTGGATGGTGTTTGGTGCAAAGTGACAAATATGGGTCTGTCTTCATTTTTCTACGTACAAAACACATTTAGAATATTACCACTTATTAAAAATGCTTTCTTTATTCCACCTTATATTTTGGCTTCATCATCAAACATCAAGTGTCCTTAAATGTGTGGGTTTATATATGAACTTTCAATTCAATTCTATTGATCATCCTGTCTGTCTTTGTACCAATACCATGTAATTTTTATCACTATTGCTCTGTAGTACAACTTAAAGTCAGAAATGGTGATTCCCTCAGATCTTTTACTTTTTTGTTTTTAATTTATTTATTTATATTTTTTATACTCCATATGCTATTCCTGCTCTAACCACCCACCTTCCAACTGTTCCACAACACATACCTCCTCCCTATCCTCTATCTTACAGAAGCTTTCCAGTGTCATAAGGTACAATTAATCAATTTTTGATCTTAGAGCATGAACCATTAGAATTCTGTTTAGGAAAATTTCCCCCCCCCATGCCAAAGAGTTCAAGGATCTTTCCTACTTTCTCTTCTGTTTGATTCAGTGTATCTGGTTTTATGTTGAAGTCCTTGATCCACTTGGATTGGTGTTTTGTGCAAGGTAACAAGTATAGGTCTGTTTTCATTTCTCTACATTCAGACAGCTAGTTAGACTAGCACCATGTATTGAAGATGCTTTCTTTCTTCCCTTGTATATTTTTGGATTCTTTGTCAAATATCAAATGTCCTTAAGTGTGTTGGTTTATATCTGAGCTTACCATTAAATTGCATTGATCAACCTGTCTGTCTCTGTATCAATGCCATGCAGATTTTATCACTATTGCTCTGTAGTAACACTTGATGTCAAGGATGGTGATTCCATAGCCATTCTTTTATTGTTAAGAATAATTTTTGCTCTACCTCCATCTTCACCTAGGAGGAGTTACTGCAGATCCACAGCCCACTCTGCCCCTTCCCTGCAAGTGGAGAGCCTGTCTCCAGTGTTAGTTCTGAATCCAGGACTCAAGAGGGATGACTGACCCACAGCCCACTGCACACAGGTCTTACCTGAGGAAAGCTGATCTCCCAGAAGTACTGATACAGGCTAACAGACTCACAGGAGGAACCAGCTCTAGTCAGAGACAGCAAGAACATCTAACACCAGAGATCAACACAGGGTGAAAAGCAAATGTAAGAATCTTACCAACAGAAACCAAGACTCCTTGGATTCATCAGAACCTAGTACTCCCACCACAGCAAGTCCTGGACATCTAAAAACACCAGAAAAGCAAGATTTGTATCTAAGATTGGTATCTATCACCATATATCACAATGATGATAGAGGGATTAAAGAAAAGCATGAATAACTCCCTTAAATAAATACAGGAGAACATAGGTAAAATGGTTCAAGCCCTTAAAGAGGAAACACAAAAATCCCTTAAAGAATTACAAGAGAATACAAGTAAACAAGTAGAAGTCCTTAAAGAGGAAACACAAAAATCCCTTAAAGAATTATAAGAAAGATCAACCAAACAGGTGAAGAAATTGAACAAAACCATCCAGGACCTAAAAATGAAATTAGAAACAGTTAAGAAATCACAAAGAGAGACAACTCTGGAGATAGATATCCTAGAAAAGAGGTCAGGAAACATAGATGCAAATATCACTAACAGAATACAAGAGATAGAAAAGAGAATCTCAGGTCCAGAAGATACCATAGAAAACATTGACACAACAGTCAAAGAAAACACAAAATGCAAAAAGCTCATAAACCAAAACATCCAGGAAATCCAGGACACAATGAGAAGACCAAACCTAAGGATAATAGGTACAGAAGAGAGTGAAGACCTCCAACTTAAAGGGCCAGTAAATATCTTCAACAAAATTATAGAAGAAAACTTCCCTAACCTACAGAAAGAAATGCCCATGAACATACAAGAAGCCTATAGAACTCCAAATAGACTGGACCAAAAAAAAAAAAATTCCTCCCACCACATAATAGTCAAAACACCAAATGCACAAAAAGAAAAAGAAAGAAAGAAAGATATTAAAAGCAGTGAGGAGAAAAGGTCAAGTAACATATGAAGGCAGGCCTATCAAAATTACACCAGACTTCTCACCAGAGACTACGAAAGCCAAAAGACCCTGGGTTGATGTTATACAGACCTTAAGAGAACACAAATGCCAGCCCAGGCTACTATTCTCAATTACCATAGATGGAGAAACCAAAGTATCCCATGAGAAAACCAAATTTATATTTCTATAAATCCAGCCTTTCAAAGGGTAATAAATGGAAAACTCCAACACAAGGAGGGAAAATACATCCTAGAAAAAGCAAAAAAAGTAATTTTCTAACAAAATTAAAAGAAGATAGCCACATGAAAAGATTTTCAATTCTAACAACAAAAATAACAGGAAGCATCAAATACTTTTCCATAATGTCTATTAATGTCAATGACCTCAATTCCCCAATAAAAAGACATAGACTATAAAACTGGGTATGTAAACAGGACCCAACATTTTGCATACAAGAAACCTACCTGATGGAAAAAATAGACATTACCTCAAAATAAAAGGATGGAAAGCAATTCTCCAAGCCATTAGTCTGAAGAAAAAAGCTAGAGTAGCCATACTAATATTGAATAAAATAGACTTTCACCCTAAAGTAATCAAGAAAAATAATGAGGGACACTTCATATTCTTCAAAGATATGATCAACCAGAGGAACTTTCAATTCTGAACCTCTATGCTCCAAATGCAAGGGCATCTATATTCATACAAAAAACTTTACTAAAGCTCAAGGAACACATTGCAAGGAACACAATAATAGTGAGAGATTTCTACACTCTACTCTGCAATGGGCAGATCATGGAAACAAACAAAATAAAGACATGGTAAGACTAACAGAAGTTATGAAACAGATGGATGTAACATATATCTGTAGAACTTTTTATCCTAAAACAAAGGGATATACCTTCTTCCCAGCACCTCATGGTTCCTTCTCCAAAATTGACTATATAATTGGTCACAGATCAGACCTCAACAGATACAAGGAAATTGAAATAATTCCTTGTATCCTATCAGGTCACCATGGACTAAGGATGCTCCTCAATAACAACATAAACAATAGAATGTCCCCACACATGTGGAAGCTCAACAACACTCTACTCTATGGTAACTTGGTCAAGACAGAAATAAAGAAAGAAATTAAAGACTTTCTAGAATTGAATTAAAATCAAGCCACGATATACCCAAACTAATGGGACACAATGAAAGCAGTTCTAAGAGGAAAAATCATAGCTTTAAGTGCCTACAAAAAGAAACGAGAGAGCATATACCAGCAATTGACAGCACATCTGAAAGATCTAGAACAAAAAGAAGCAAATTCATCCAAGAGAAGTCATACAGGAAATAATCAAACTCATGGCTGAAATCAACCAAATAGAAACAAAAAGAACTATACAATGAATCAACCAAACCAGGAGCTGGTTCTTTGAGAAAATCAACAAAATAGATAAACCCTTAGCCTGTCTAACCAGAGGGCACAGAGACAATATCTTAATTAACAAGATTAGAAATGAAATGGGAGACTTAACAACACACACTGAGGAAATCCAAAAAATCATGAGAGCCTACTACAAAATCCTATAATCAACAAAACTGGAAAACCTGGATGAAATAGACAATTTTCTAGACAGATATCAGGTACCAAAGTTAAATCAAGTTCAGATCAACGATCTAAACAGTCCCATATCAGCTAATGAAATAGAAACAGTCATTAATAGTCTCCCAAACAAAAAAGCCCAGGACCAGATGGGTTTAGTGCAGAGTTTATCAGACATTCAAAGAAGACCTAATACCAATACTCCTCAAACTATTCCACAAAATAGAAACGGAAGGTACTGTACCCAATTCATTCTAGGAAGCCACAATTACTCTTATAACTAAACCACACAAAGACCTAACAAAGAAAGAAAACTTCAGACCAATTTCCCTTATGAATATCGATGCAAAAATAATCAATAAAATTCTTGCAAACCTAATCCAAGAACACATCAAAATGATCATCCAACATGATCCAGGGATGCATAGATGGTTCAATATATTGAAATCCATCAGAGTAATTCACCATATAAACAAACTCAAAGAAAAAAAAAACATATGATCATCTCATTAGATGCTAAGAAAGCATTTCACAAAATCCAACATCAATTCATGATAAAAGTCTTGGAAAGATCAAGAATTCCAGGCCCATACTTAAACATAGCAAAAGCAATATACAGCAAACCACTACCTTCCACCCCCCTGGTGGTCTGGTAGGATGCATGGGATTATTTCAATATTCTTGTATCTATTAAGGATTGCTTTGTAACTGATTTTATGTTCACAAGATATAGAGACAATACCATGAGATGCTGAGAAGAAGGCATATTATTTTTTTTAGGGTGAAATTTTCTGTTGATATCTGTTAAATCCAATTGGTCCATAACCTCTATTAGCTTCACTGTGTGTCTGTTTAGTTTCTGTTTCAATAATCTGTCTATTGTTAAAAGTGGGGTGTTGAAGTATTCCAATATTATTGTCCAGTGTGTTTTTAGCTTTGATAAAATTTCTTTTATGAATGTGGCTGCTCTTGCATTTGGGGCATAGATCTTCAAAATTGAGACTTTCTCTTGGTAGATTTTTCGTTTGATGAATATGAAGTGTCTTTCCCATCTCCCCCCATAACTTTTCTTTCTTTTTTAGTTTTGTTTTTGTTTGTTGTTGTTTTTTTCAAGACAGGGTTTCTCTGTGTAACCTTGGTTGTCCTGGAACTCACTCTGCAGACCAGGCTGGCCTCAAACTCAGAAATCCACCAGCCTCTGCCTCCCAAGTGCTGGGATTAAAGGTTTATGCCACCACCACCCGATAACTTTTCATTGAAATTCTACTTTATTGGGTATTAGGATGGTAATTACTGCTAGCTTTTTGGGTTCATTTTCTTTTCCAACCTTTTCCCATTCTTTTTACTCTGAGGTAGTTTCTGTTTTTCTTTTTAAATGCATCTCTTATATG
>NC_045030.1:117140744-117156842 GCF_008632895.1 Mastomys coucha
AATATCTCCTTTCCCAGGTTCCCTTTCAAAAAAAATAAAAAAATAAGAAACAAAATTAAAATTAAAAAAATAATAATAATCCCCTGTTCCCTCCCCCTCCCCCTGCTCACCATCCCACCCCCTCCTGCTTACTGGCCCTGGCATTCCCCTACACTGGGTTATAGAACCTTCACAGGGCCAAGGTCCTCTCCTCCCATTGATGACCGACTTGGACATCTCCTGCTAAATGCATGCTGCTGGAGCCATGAGTCCCACCATATATACACTTTGGTTGGAGTTTTAGTCCCAAGGGAGCTCTGAGGGTACCTGTTAGATCATATTGTTGTTCCTTCTAAGAGGCTACAAACCCTTCAGCTCCTTGGGTCCTTTCTCTAGCTCCTTCATTGGGGACTCTATACTCAATCCAATGGATGGCTGTGAGCCTCTACTTCTGTATTATCCGAGCCTCTCAGGAGACAGCTATCTCAGACTCTTGTCATCCAGCACTTTTGGCATCCACAATAGTGTCTAGATTTGCTAAACAAAGAATTCTCAACTGGCGAATACCAATGGATGAGAAGCACCTAAAGAAATGTTCAACAATCCAGGTGGTAGTGGCACATGTCTTTTATCCCAGCATTTGGGATACCGAGGCAGGTGGATTTCTCAGTTCCAGGCCAGCCTGGCCTACAGAGTGAGTTTCAGGACAACCAGGGCTATACAGAGAAACCCTGTCTTGAAAAACCAAAAAAAAAAAAAAGTTCAACATCCTTAGTCATCAGGGAAATGCAAATCAAAACAACCCTGATTCCACTTCATACCAGTCAGAATGGCTAAGATAACTTCTTAGGTGACAGCTGAGGCTTGCTGTGGGGTGTGCTATTCAAAAAAGAGGCAATGTATAAATGTGATATTTTATTATAGGAAAGATAAAATATGTCGGTCAAGTATAGAGAAGGAAAGGAGAGGAAGGAGAGGAGAAAACAAGGAGAGAGAAAGGAGAGGAAGGAAGCAAGAGAGCAAGAAGGCAAGAGAAGAACAAAGAGCAAGAGAGGAGAGAAAGAGCAAGAGAGAGGAGGGGGCAAAAGTATGGGATGTGGCCTGTCTGGCTGTGGTTAAATGACTGGGGGTAAGGTTTAGTTAAAATGCTGGGAGCTTGGGAAATTTTCTGCCTGATAGGGCACACATCTCCTGGGGGAGTGGGTACTGTGAGGGTTTGTGACTAAAACAGGAACCAAAGACTCAGGAGTTATAGCTGAGTTGCTTCCACCCCCTGCAAGAAGAAAACAGCCCTTTGAGGCTCTAGGGCTCGAAACCAATTACTTGACTGAGCCTAAGTTACCTGATCAGACTACTGCCCCACAGCTGCCACCATTTGTGATTTATTTATTATTTCTACTTCTACTTTTATGTCTTGGACCTCTTTCTTCATTCCTTCACCGTTTGATTGTGTTTTCTTGTATTTCTTCAAGGAATTTTTTACTTCTTTAAGGGTTTCTACCTGTTTACCTGTGTTTTCTTGCATTTCCTTCAGTGAGTTATTTATATACTCCTTAAAGGACTGTATTATCTTCATGAGATAGGATTTTAGGTCAGCATCATCTTTTCAGGTGTTTTGGGGTATCCAAGATTTGCTGTGGTAGAAGAACTGTGTTCTGATGTTGCCAATGTATATTGGCTTCTGTTGCTTATGATTTTGTGCTTTCCTCTCTCCATTTGGTTATCTCTGGTTTTAACTAGCCTGTGTGTCTCTGCCTGGAGCCTGCTTCATGTGTTCCTAGGTTGCTGCAGGTATCCTTGGAGACCTGTGACTCTGTCTGCTGTAGATCTCCTGAAAGGTCTTCAGACTATGGAGCTTATAGAGGGGCAGACACACAAATGACCTGTTGCCATGGTGGTAGCTGGTGTCCTGTGAAGTTTTCAGACTGAGGGGTCTTCAGAATGCCAGACAGACTTATGATCTGCCCTAGTGGTAGATGTAGGCCAGAAGGGAGGTAGAGTTCATGTTGAGGGTATGGAACCTGAGTTCACTGGGATCCTTGGTGTTTCCAGTTGCTATGGTTATTTGGAAGGCTTCCTTACTTGTTGTCTTGGGTTCAGTAGATCTCCTTGGAATCCTTCAGACTGTCTGGTCTTCAAAGAGGCTGAGAAGCGATGATCTGCCCTGGCAGTGGGCACAGGTGCCAAGGGAGGTATAGCTAGAGTAGAGGGGATGGGTCCCAAGTCCACTGAACTCCTAAGATTTCCCACCTGTTGTGGCTATTTGGTAGGCTCCCTTACATGTTATCCTGGGTGCAGTAGATTTCCTGTGAGGACTTTTGACTATGGGGTTTTCAGAGGGAAAGACAAGCTCATGATCTACCCTCTAACTTATTTATATTAATAAATATTCAATTATATACTTACATAAAATCATTTACAGATACTTAGAAAAATGTAAGCAAATTAATTCAAAAGGACTCACTGAAAAAGAATAGAATTTTTCTTGTTTTCCTTAAGGAGATACATAACCTATTCTTTAGGGAAGTCTTTCATTAACAACCATATTCTACAACTGAAGACTACCAATGTAGCATATCTCTTCAACTTTTCTTTTTAATACTGTAATTGCCAAGGGAGCAATCTGCAAGAACACAGAACCCAATAGCTTTTGAGTAATCACAAATTATGTTACTCAAGTACAAGGATCATTTCAAATCTTTAATTGACAAGATAGGTCATTCTATAGAAATATCTTAATTACCATTTTAATGATTTATTTTCCTCCACCCAATCAATACCTGCCTTGCTAGAAAACTCTACTTAACCTCAAGGAAAGAACTAAGCATACAATGAATCCAATGATTATTACTATATAGACTTGGGTGGCCTTTTAAAAATAATACTGAAATAAAAGGTTCAACAAGTACAATTTGAATGTGACATTTTGTGGCAGAATAAAGACTCACAACTTAGTATTACTAGTTGTGTGACCATGAAAAGCAGTCTGTGTTTGTTTGATTGAGTCTTAACTCAATCTTCACCAGAGATCCAGTGAAAGATTACACAAGGGACTGAAACAGTGGAAACACGTTCCCAGATACAGATAGCTAATTCTCAAGTTCTCCAACTCCTTTATCCTGTGTTATCAATCCAGTAGACAATGCCCCAATCTCCCAGCATTCTGGACAGCTCTGCTCCCACAATCATCTGACCACAGCCATGTATGCCCTGCCCCACAAAATCTCCTGATGTAATTGTCATCTCAGAGGCTTACTGCTTAATAGGCTCATGTTTTCTAGTTCTTTCTGAATTCTGACTAGATTGTTTAACTCAGCTATTCTTGTTCAAACGCCTCTTCAAGTTGAATTGTTCAATCTGGCTCTTCTCAGCCACTCACAGAATTGTTCTGTTTGGGCTCATACTAACTTTAGCATTTGTTCTAATCTTCTGTCGCCTTACTCTCTGGCTTCATCAGCCTCTGCTGGTTTACAGTGATCTGCATGAAATTGTAAATGAACTCAACTCTACCATAATTACACTCAATGCACTGACTCCCGATTGACTCAACTGAATTGATTCTCTCTCCCTATACTGTTCTTAAATAGATTTTTTTTTATGCTGAGAGTTGGGTGTATCCTATTTCTGATACATTCTCTCAAATCCTCTGATTCCTCATTTTGTTTGTTTGAGATTGAAGGTATATACTAAAGGATTTCCTACAGAGAGATTAAAGGTGTGTATTAAGGGTGTGTCTATATGTTCCAGCCAGATCACACAGACCTAGGTATTCAGATGGGAAGAGTTGCAGAGACAAACTATAAAGCATAGAATGAAGGAAGGACAATACAGAGACTGCTTTACATGGGAATCCTTCCCATATTCAGTCTTCAAACCTAGACACTATTGGGAATGCCAGCAAGTGCTGGATGACAGGAGCATGATATAGCTATCTCCTGAGAGGCTCTAACAGTGCCCAACTAATACAGAAGTAGAGCCTCACAGTCATCCATTGGCCTGAGCACAGGGTCCCCAATGAAGGAGCAAGAAAGGATCCAAGAAACTGAAGGGTTTGCAGCCCCTTAGGACAAACAACAATATGAACTAACTAGTACCCTCATAGCTCTCAGGGACTAAACCACCAACCAAAGAGCACATGGTGGGACTCATGGCTCCAGCAGCATGTGTATAGGAGAGGATGGCCAAGTCTGTCATCAATGAGAGGAAAGGCCCTTGGCCCTGTGAAGGTTCTACGTCCCAGTGTAGGGGAATGCCAGGGCCAGGTAGTGAGAGAGGGTGGGTTGGTGATAAGGAGAAGGGGGGAAGGAACAGGGTATTTTTTTATTGGAGGAGTAACAGGGAAAGTAAATATCATTTTAAATGTAAACAAAGGAAATATCTAATAATAAAAAAGAAAGAAAAAAGATAATAATAATAATAATAATAATAATAATAATAATAATAATAATAATCTAGAAAAAATACTTGGTAGTATAACGAGAAAAGTCAAATTCATCTCTTTCTGTCCTGTCCTTTACTTTAATAGCTGTTGTTACTTACTTTTTCATAGTAAATAAGATAAACTCTATGTCTAGCTTTTTCAGATGGAGGGTAGGCTTATTTTCTGAGGTTGTGAAGCTACAAGAAATTCCTAGAAGATTTATTTCAATTGTTAATATAAGAAGCCTTAAGTCATTCCAATTGCATGACATAAAAATGTTGTATGAAGTTAGACAATTTGTACTATTTTCTTCTTATTGTACCTAGTGAGATTATGCAGCTATAGAAGATTCAGATTAGTGACTATACTAGTCAGACTTTTCATGACTGTAATAAAATTCTGAGAAAAACATCTTAAGCAAGAATAGATTTTGGTTGGCAATTTCAGGTTTCACTCCACTGTAAGTTATTTCTTGGGCAGAGTGAGGGAGAAAAGAACAACCGAAGCACATGGTAGAGTCAAGTTGATCATATTATGACCAGCAAAATGTAGATAGTGTGACACATAGAAAAAAGCTGGAAAAAAATAAATTGTTAGCTTTGGGAATCAAATTTTAAATATATGAGACTATGGAAGGTTCCATATTCAAATTATAAAAACTACTAATACTATTCATAAACAATTGATGTTGGTATAAAAGAGGTTAATTTGTGGCAACAAATTATTTGACTGTTTTTGTTTGTGGGCAAGAAAACTGGTTTAAACTGTTAAATAGGTTATAGGTTACCTACAGGTCTTAATTATTTCCCATTTCTCTCTTCTCATGAATAATAGACATTTGAGTCTAGAAAATAAAATTAATTTAACAATTTGCCTGTATTACAATTAAATTTCTGCACATGCATTTATTTTCTTATAATAGTTTTAAAGTACTAAAAACCTATGATCTATATATGAAACAGTTTTAAAGTATAAAATATAATGATGCAACCACCTAAAGATGCTAGGGTATTAACATTATAATTAAAATAATTCCAACTGGAAATCTGCTTTGCATAAGCGAAAAAGGTTAATTACATGCTGCTAGAATATAAATGTTTAAATGTAAGTAATAAAGATATTAGCCTTTACATAGCTCTATTTTCTAGAACATGCAATCCTGCTTTAAAGAAAATTTTTTCTGTCTAGTTTACATTTTGTGGTTCATAATAGCAACACTTATACATACTAATTAACTAATCTAAGTGTATTGTGTCCTTTGGATGATTTAAAAAGGAATGTTTTTATCTCAGTATTGTTCTCTGCTACTCTCATTTTTTCTTGTGTGGTGCTTAGATATGCCATAATACAGATGTTTAGTATATCCAAGCTACACAACAATACATATTCAATTATTTAAATAATGAAGTGCAAATTTATGTTAAAAATATCCATTTATCATAATATGGGAAGAATAATGACCAAAGGAAAAACTGAGTTTGTTAAAATTATCAAAGCCAATTTGCCAAAAAAAGCCCAAAAAACAAAATCAAAAAGTCTCTTCTAATGAATAACGAAAAACATCTCCTTTCAAGAATAATGACTGTTTAACTATCTTCGTAAAAAGCAAAAGTCTATTTAAAATTTATAAGCATTATATACATAGTAAACACTATGATTATATATATAAATATATGTATATATACATATACATATATAATATAATACAAATTAAATGTTATATATCACATGCTATAGGTCTGTCTGTCTGTTTATCTATCTGCCTACTTATCTAGCTAGCTAGTTGCCTAGCTATATAGTCGATGCTTGACTTTGATTCATAGAGATCTGCATATCTTTGCCTCTTGAGGGCTAGGATTAAAGTTATACATAATAATCAAACACCAAATGCACAAAACAAAGAAAGAATATTAAAAGCAATAATGGAAAAGGTCAAATAACATATAAAAACAGATCTATCAGAATTACACCAGACTTTTCACCAGAGAATATGAAAGCCAGAAGATCCTGGGCTGATGTCATACAGACCCTAAGAGAACAAAAATGCAAGCCCAGACAACTATACTCAGTAAAACTTTCAATTACGATAGATGGAGAAATCAAGGTATTCCATGACAAGACCAAATTTATATCTTTCTACAAATCCAGCCCTTCAAAGTATAATAGATGGAAAACTCTAATACAAGGAGGGAAACTACACCCTAGAAAAAAGAAGAAAGTAATCTTTCAACAAAACTAAAAGAAGATAGCCACATGAACAAAATTCCAACTATAACAATGAAAATAACAGGAAGCAACAATTACTTTTTTTTAATATCTATTAATATCATAGATTAAATTCCCCAATAAAAAGACGTAGACTAACAGACTCGCTGCATAAACAGGACATATTTTGTTGCATAGAGGAAATCCACCTCAGTCACAAAGACAGACACTACATCAGAGTAAAAGGCTGGAAAACAAATTTCCAAGCAAATGGTCCCAAGAAACGAGCTAGAATAGCTATTCTTACATTGAATAAAAATGTCTTTCAACCTAAAGTTATGATAAAAGATAAGGAGGGATATTTCATACTCATCAAGGTTGAAATCTACCAAGATGAACTCTTCATTCTGAACCTCTATACTCCAAATACAAGAGCATTCCACATTCATAAAGGAAACTTTACTAAAGCTCAAAGCACACATTGCATTGCACATAATAAAATTGGGAGACCTAAACATCCCACTCTCTGCAATGGACAGATCATGGAAACAGAAGCTAAACAGAGAAACAATTAAAGTAACAGAAGTTATTAACCAAATTGATTTAATGGATATCTATAGAACATTATATCCTAAAACAAAAGGATATACCTTCTTCTTAACATCTCATGGTACCTTCTCCAAAACTGACCATATAATCCATCACAAAACAGGCATCAACCTATACAAGAAGATTGAAATGATTCCATGCATCCTATCAGATCACCACTGACTAAAGTCGGTCCTCAATAACATTATAAACAGTAGAAAGAGAAAATGCACATGGAAACTGAACAACACTCTACTCAGAGGTAACTGTGTCAAGGAAGAAATAATGAAAGAAATAAAAGACTTTTTAGAGATTAATTAAAATGAAGACACAACCTACCCAATCTTCTGAGACATAATGAAAGTAGCCCTAAGAGGAAAATTTATAGCTCTGTGTGCCTCCAAAAAGAAACTGGAGAGAGCATACACTAGCAATTTGACAACATATCTGAAAGCCCTAAAACAAAAAGAAGCAAATCCAACGAAGAGGATTAGACAGCAGGAAATAATCAAACTCAGGTCTCTAATCAATGAAGTGGAAGCAAAAAGAACTATACAAAGAATCAACCAAACCAGGAGCTGGTTGTTTGAGGAAAATCAACAAAATAGATAAACCCTTAGCCAGACTAGCTAGAGGGCACAGAGAAAGTATCCTAATTAACAAAATCAGAAATGAAATGGGAGATATAACAAAGGAAACTGAAGAAATCCAAAAAAATCATCAGATCCTACTACAAAAGCCTACACTCAACAAAACTGGAAAACCTGGATAAAATGGATAATTTTCTAGACAGATACCAGGTACCAAAGTTAAATCAAGATAAGATAAATGATCTAAACTGTCTCATATACCCTAATAAAATAGAAACTATCATTAATAGTCTCCCAACAACAACAACAAAAAAGCCCAGGACCATATGGGTTTAGTGCAGACCTAATAATACTAATACTAATACTCAAAGACCTTCAAAGACCTAATACTAATACTCCTCAAACTATTCTATGAAATAGAAACAGAAGGTACTCTAAACAATTTGTTTTATGAAGCCACATTTACTCTGATACCTAAACCACACAAAGATCTAACAACGAAAGAGAACTAAAGAACAGTTTCCCTTATGAATATTGATGCAAAAATATTCAAAAAATACTAGCAAACTGAATCCAAGAACATATCAAAAGAATCATTCTTCATGATCAAGTAGCCTTCATCCCAGGGATGCAGGGGTGGTTCAATATATAGAAATCCATCAACTTAATCCACTACACTAAAAAACTCAAAGGAAAAAACTAACATATGATCACATCATTATATGATGAGAAAGCATTTGAGATAATCTAATATCTCTTCATGATATAAGACTTGATAAGATCAGGAATTCAAGGCTCATACATAAACACAGTAAAAGCAATATATAGCAAACTAGTAGCCAGCATCATACTAAGTGGAGAGAAACTTGAAACAATCCCTCTAAAATCAGAAACTAGACAAGGCTGCCCACTCTCTCCCTACCTATTCAATATTGTACTTGAAGTCCTAGCCAGAGCAATTAAACAACAAAAGGAGATCAAAGGAGTACAAATTGGAAAGGAAGAAGTCAAATTATCACTATTTGCAGATGATATGATGGTATACTTCACTGACCCTAAAAATTCAACAAGAGAACTCCTAAACCTGATAAACAACTTCAGCAAAGGAGCTTACTATAAAATTAACTCAATCAAATCTTGGCCTTCCTCTACACAAAGGATGAGAAAGAAATTAGGGAAATAATACCCTTCACAATATCCACAAATAATAAAAAATAACTTGGTGTGACCCTAGCTAAGCAAGTAAAAGATGTGTATGACAAGAACCTCAAGTCTCTGTAAAAAGAAATTGAAGATCTCAGAAGATGGAAAGATCTCCCATGCTTACGAATTGGCAGGATTAATATAGTAAAAATGGCCATTTTGCCAAAAGCAGTCTACAGATTCAATGCAATCCCCATCAAAATTCCAACTGAATTCTTCACAGAGTTAGAAAGAGCAATTTTCAAACTCATCTGGAATAACAAAAAAACCTAGGATTGCAAAAGCTATTCTCAACAGTAAAAGAAATTCTGTGTGAATCACCTTCCCTGACCTCAAGCTATACTACAGAGCAATTGTAATAAAAACAAAAGCAAGAACAAAACAAAAACAAGAACAAAAAACAAAACAAAAAACAAAACTGCAAGGTACTGGTATAGTGGCAGGCAGGTAGATCAATGGAATAGAATTGAAGACCCAGAAATGAATCCACACACCTATGGTCACTTGATATTTGACAAAGGATCTAAAATAATCCAGTTAAAAGAAGATAGCATATTCAACAAATTGTTAGCCTGTAGAAGAATGTAAATCAATCCTTTCTTATCTTCTTGTACAAAGGGCAAGTCCAAGTGGATCAAGGACCTCCACATAAAACCAGACATACTGAAACTAACAGAAAATAAATTAGGGAAGAGCCTTGAGCACATGGGCACAGGGGAAAATTTCTTGAAAAGAACACCAATAGCTTATGTTCTAAGATCAGGAATTGACAAATGGGACTTCATGAAATTGCAAAGCTTCTGTAAGGCAAAGGTCACTGTCAATAGGACAAAATAGCAACCAACAGATTTGGAAAATATCTTTACCAATCCTATATCTGATGGAGGGCTAATATCCGATATATACAAAGAACTCAAGAAGTTAGACTCCAGAGAACCAAATATACCTATTAATAATGTAGTACAGAGCAAAACAAATTCTCAACTGAGGAATATGGAATGGCTGAAAAGCACCTAAAGAAATGTTCAACATCCTTATTCATCAGGGAAATGAAAATCAAAACAACCATTAAATTCCACTTCACACTAGTCAGAATGGCTATGGTCAAAAATTCAGGTGGCAGCAGATGCTGGCAAGGTGGTGGAGAAAGAGAAACACTCCTTCATTGCTGATGGGATTGTAAGCTTGTATAACTACTCTGGAAGTCAGTTGTTTGGTTCCTCAGGAAATTGGATATAGTACTACCTGAGGACCCAGCTATACCTCTCCTGGGCATATACCCAGAAGATGCTCCAACATGTAATAAGGACACATGCTCCAGTATGTTCATAGCAGCCTCATTTATAATAGCCAGAAGCTATTATTATTATTATTAACAACCCAGATGTCCCTCAACAGAGGAATAGATACAGAAAATGTGGTAATTTACACAATGGACTGCTACTCAGCTATTAAAAACAATGAATTTATGAAATTCTTAGGGAAATGGATGGAACTGGAGAATATCATCCTGAATGAGGTAAACCAATCACAAAAGAACACACATGGTATGCACTCTCTCATAAGTGGATATTAGCCCAGACGCTCAGTATACCCAAAACATAACCCACAAACCACAAGAAACTCAAGAAGGAAGACCAAAGTGTAGATACTTCAATCCTTCTTAGAAAGGGCAACAAAATACCCTTGGAAGGAGATGTAGAGAGAAAGTGTGGAGCAGAGACTGAAGGAAGGACAACCGAGAGACTGCCCCACCTGGGGATCCTTTCCATATACAATCACCAAACCCAGATAATATTGGGGATGCCAGCAAGTGCTTTTTGACAGGAGCCTGATATAGCTGTCTCCTGAAAGGCTCTGCCAGTGCTCGACTAACACAGAAGTGGAAGCTCATAGCCATCCATTGGACTGAGTACAAGGTCCCCAATGAAGTAGCTAGAGAAAGGATCCAAGGAGCTGAAGAGGTTTTCAGCCCCTTAGGACAAACTACAATATTAACTAACCAGTACCCTCAGAGCTCCCAGGGACTAAACAACCATCCAAAGAGTACACATGATAGAACTCTTCACTCCATATGTGCATGTGTGGCAGAGGATGGTCTAGTTGATCATCTATGGAAAGAGAGGCCCTTGGTCCTGGGAAGGCTCTATGCCCCAGTTTAGGGGAATTCCAGGTTCAGGAGGAAGCAAGAGAGGGTTGGTTGGTGAAGGGAAGGGGGAGTGCAGAGTTTTCCCCCCCACAGAAGGGAAACCAGGAAATGGGGGAAATGGGAGAACATTTGAAATGTAAATAAAGAAATATCTAATTTTAAAAAGTTATACATTTCTACTTCAGCATATAATTCTTTATTTTACTTCCAGAAAATGAACAGTTATAGTGAATTAAAGGATATCGATATGATAGAGCATACACAACAGCCTACTTCCATTCTATTACATTCTGCTGCTTAATAGGGCAGGTGTCACACAGTCCCAATGAACGTTGAATCATTTTTTTCTTAAAATAATTTCAGATTTTAAGTCATTTAAATGTATGATATAAAATAATTAAAAGGTAGAAATATTCTAGATGTAAACTGGTAAGAAAATCCTGAATTAGTGTTTATTTATGCTTTGTGTTTTTGTTGACAATTTTCATATGCAAGACTTTTAACTAAACCTGCTTTTCATTTTTACCATGATTGTTAATTTATATAAATTAATTCTATTATATTTTGTATGTGACAAGCAGTTAAAAGATAGCAGTCTAATTTTACTAGGTTTAATAAAAAATACTTTAACAGTACAAAATCTGATCCAAAACTTGAGCAGCCACATTTGTAGCAGATATAAAGCAGAGGGGAGTAGGTGATGTGCTTATAAAAATATAAAGAGGTATAAGATATGTTCTATGGGGGTGTGGTCAGGTGTAGGGGAATATGATGTCTCAAGGGATCCATGCTGAGGCATCCCTTTCCCCTGAGGGACCAGCCACACAACAGTATAGTATAGAATAGAGTTTATTCAGGGCATGTGGAGGGGAGTTAAGAGGGTAGTAGAGGCAGAGAAAGGCAGAGGGAGAAAGAGTAGAGAAGAAGAATAGAGGCTGCCCCTGGCACTGAGCACAGTGTGGAGAAGGGAATGAGGAGAGAGAGTGAACAAGGGGTCAAGAAGGAGCAGGAGAGCAAGAAAGGGAGGAGGGGCAAGCAGCCCTTTTTATAGTGGGTCAGGCCTACCTGGCTGTTTCCATGTAACTGTGGGGAGAAACATACCTGGATATTGGCAGGAAAATGTGGGCTGGGGTTTATATTAAACACTAACAGTTGGGAGAAACAGAAATACAGCTATCATTTTGTATTTCACAAGGCTTGATTATCATCACAGAAAGGAAATAAATCCACAGTTCTTAAATGTACTATCTGTGATCTTTTTAAAATACTTCATATTTAAAACAAAGAAACAAAAGAAATGAATAACTTGATATCTCTGTGAGTCTCAAATTTTAATATAGCTCCAGGTAAATTTTTAATATGCTTTAGGGTAAACTTCTTTTTGTTTTTTTGTTTTGTTTTTTTCGAGACAGGGTTTCTCTTTATAGCTCTGGCTGTCCTAGAACTCACTGTAAACCAGGCTGACCTTGAACTCAGAAATCTGCCTGCCTCTACCTCCCAAGTGCTGGGATTAAAGGTATGCGCCACCACTGCCCGGCAACAAACTTCTTTTTGATATGACTCAAGGTGAAATTATCTTGATAATTATGAGATGATTGATAAAAATGTATGTTTGCACCTATATTATTATATTGGACTTCACTAGACAGCTTTTCATAAAATAGCAATGTAACTTGGATATGGCCTATAACTTCTGCTAGTACATTCAATACTGCCACAAATACTGTGAAACAATTTGTCTACTCCCTTGTTTCTAGTCTTGTACCTGGTTTTACAGCAGAGAAATTATTAAGTTTAATTTTCTTTCTGCGCTTAAGATTTATCGCTTGCAGTAGTTAAAATTCTATTGTGTTCCTGCAGAGGTTTGCAACACACTCATATTTCTTTATGTACTTGGATATCAAACACATTTTGTAGCCTCTATCAAAGTATTAACCTCATATAAAGCATTTAATAAAAAATCTACAGAAATAATTATATTCAATAATTTTGCAATGCTTATTGTGTATAGATATCATTTTAGTTGATGAAAAAATATTATATGAGTAAATTTAATTGTTTCCACTGTCATTAAGCTGGTACTATTACCCTTATTTTAAAGAATGACTGAAATCTAAAGGGTTAAAATATTTTAACTTATATTAGTCTAGCAGGGAAACTCTCATGTTTACAAATACCATAGCTTTAAATGCATCGTGCTTTCTAGTGTCCTGTTTTTATAAACAAGTAATGTTGAAGTGCAGGCATATATTTTTCTGAATGGACTTTAATCAGGGTTCAACCTCCTGTCTAGCCCACCACCCACCAGAGGTAGTGTCAAAGAAAGGTTGTTAGGAAGTAGACCTGTTTAGAAATAGTTCTTTGCAGCAATTCCAATCTTTGTTGTTCTCAATTCAGTATACCAACAAACACCAAACGTAAATCAGCAGCAGGAGACCAGTTCACTTGTCACACATATCAGCAGGGCAATTCAATCCAGAAGAAACTGTCAGGCTCATCAACTGGCCAGAGTCCTACAAAGTGACAAGAAGCCACAGGAATCCACAAGAAGTATTTTAGCAAGCATTTCTCAATGAAGTCACCACAAGGGAAGCTTAGCAATGCAATGTAAGGCAAACCAGAAACTAATACCTGTGTGTTGTCAGTGAATACCAGTGAGGTTGAACAAAGCAAATCAATGCACAAGCTCCCATTGTTTGAGGGGTCACATTTATAATTTTTCTAAATATCATATATCCTTTTTTGCTTCTGCTAAAGCAAAACATCCTTTTATTTAGGTCTGCTTCACCAAAACATTCTTTCCAATGTCTTCTTAACAAAACATTCTTTCACCTGTGTGCCCTAGCAAAACATCATTTGATATAACTGATGTTGCAATGAAACCAGAAGTTTCTACTTCATTAAACCAAACAATTCTTTAGACATTAGTTTTAAAAGGAGCAAGATAGACAAAAATTAATGAAAAACATTTTTGCCTGAAAGACATTTTTAAAGAATGAATACATACCAATATAAAAATATAAAAACCAAAATAATTCCTTTTGAATAGTAGTGTAAATTGAATGACCTTTCTGCCAAAGAAGTAACACCAAAACAAACAAACAAACAAAAAAACTCAGAAAGCTCCATAATTAAAATTTCATTGCTACTTGAGTTTACTTGAGTTCTTGACTTTACTACTACAATGATGGTTTTTAGGCATCTTCATAGAATTTTGTTGAGCATTTCATGAATTCTACAGAACTATTTCGGTGCTAGAAGGCATTTCTTTACTATGTTTGTCATAAAAAGAAGGAATGATGTCAAATGAAAATTATAAATTGAAATAATCTAAATTGATGATATATTTTTAGTTATTTCAAAATATGGGTTATGGATGAGAATGCAATATAAAAATAGAACCAAAATTAGAAAGACAATAGTGGTAAAAGTATATAAAATTAAAAATAATATTATTAAATACTGGGCAGTAGTAATAAGACCTGCTCTAAAATGTGATGTTTTATATTACTTAGCATCTCTGTAGATTTCTAGGAAGATATTGAGGCATACATATATATGAACATACATACCCCACATACACATATATGCACACATACACACACATATACATATGTAACAGAAAATACTTAAAAATATTCTCTTACAATATAAATACATTTCTTGGATGATATGTAATACATTAAAATAAGAATATGAGAGGAGACAATTTGAAGTATTAAGTGAATCCCTTACAGATATAGTGAAAATCTAATGTTGTAATCATGTATAATACATTAATAAAATTTTAAAAAGATAAATCTTTTGTTAAAATAATTGTATGTGCTACTAAGTAACATTAATGTTGAAGAACAAAACATTTAAATGTTTTTATTCTTAAAGAGGAGACATTGATACATTTTAAAACCTCCTTAAGAGTCTTAACAGTCAGGTGTGATACTGATATATATAAAATATATAAAAGTAGCTATACAGATGTTTTCTCACAGATGCGATTCTACCTTGGGGTGCCCTCTTATTTCCAAATGGTTGCTCTGTTATATTTTTAAAACACAAAGCCCATTTGAAGTTCACTGTAAAAGGGGAAGAAAACCATAGGGATTCAAATAGTTGAAAGGGGAAAATTCTTTGTGATTTACCAAACAACTAAAAGGAAATTTTAATGGACAGAAAATAGTCTGTGTTTTCCACATAGTGTGAATATGATACAGAAACAGGGTGCCCTCTTGTTCCAAGTATGTCTTAAAAGTTTTGTGTTCAGTAATGTTACAGTAAATATCCCTTCCTCATTTGTCTGAAATGTATACCACTTGCGACATTACTGCAAGTTCAATGTTTTAAAAGGTATAATTTCCTTATATTTCTAGAGATAAATGAGCTTCAATTCATATGCATTGTACCTCCATGGATAATTCTGAAACTTGGAACATATTAATGAACATCCAAACCAATCAGATATAATGCAAAACACCTATTTACAAGCTACAAATTACTTAAATTGTCTTACCTAAAATTTAATGTAAACTTTAAGAAACTATTTGTTGCAGATATTTAGCATGCAATATCAGTCACCATGTGTGTACAGCAGTTAATATCTTAAGAGTAACAAACCTGAGAAGTAGAACAATTTATTTATCTAAATGCCTCTATCCTCATAAGGATACAGAGTTTTAGTAAATGGATTGTGCTTATACTACAGGCTTTTGTGTTATTAATCAAATATTTCAATAGCTTTTTCTCTACTTAGGTATTTACAACCCTCGTGTAAAAAGCTGTTTATAAAATGAGAATTGGAGTATTTCTTTCAGTAAGATTGAAAAAATTTAATTTTTATTTTATATTTATTCATGTATATAATGCTTTGTTCAAAATTTCCCCATTCCATCTCCTTTATTACCTTCCCTATCCCATTACCACTTTCCTGTTCAGATTAGTATACTGTGCTTAGGTGTTCTCAATCTCTC
>NC_045030.1:117157109-117160458 GCF_008632895.1 Mastomys coucha
ACACACACACACACACACACGCACACACATGCACACACACACACACAAACACTCAGCATTTGATCTATGCTCATCTCTATTTAGAAATGCACAATATCAAAAGAAGCTTCTCAGCCATATTCAGCTATGCTCATGTCTAGGGGTATAAATATAGTTAGAAGGCAAGTGGATATCATGACCATTTAGTATAATAAAACTAACAGGCTCTACAGTAAGGCATACCGTCTCTGCAACCCAGGGCTTTGGATCATAGTTATATTATCAAGCATGGAATTTCCTACTGTGAAGCAAACCTTAAATCCAATTAGAAAGTAGTTAATTACTATATAACTACTGTGCCATTACTGCACCAGTGGGAACATCTTGAATGGCACATTGGTATTGTGACATGTAGAGTCCAGTACTGGGTAAAATCAATGATAACTTTTCTCTCCCTGCAGTCTGCATAGTGCTGTCAGGCACAATGAAAGTTAGCCAGCAAGGAAGAAGCTTAATAGTCACTTTGTTATCTGCTTTTCATATCATGCAGCCAAAGAGTATGGTATCTTAGCAATAGACTTTTGGTATATAGATTTGCAATCAGTGTAGCCTGTTGATTTGGAGACATGTAGAGCCTCAATGACCAACAACTTACAGGAACTATTCATGCTTTGCATTGCATGTTCAGTTAATAACCCACATCTTATGGGGTAGGCATTGTCTATTCACTCAGAACACTACCTCATAAACATTTTAAAATAATATTTTAAATTGACTTGTAAATTTCCAGAGTTTTTCATACATGCTTAGTTTTTGATAACCCAACTCTTACTCTCTCTTCTAAAACATATCCCATCTTCACTCACAATTAACTCATTAATTCACTGTATAGACTTCACATGTATTGAGTTGTGAAATACAGCATTCAATGGAGTGTTTCATATATCCTTTCTTTCAGTCAGCCTCACCAATCCTCTCCTCTACTTCACTCACACTCCCATGCCCCTGTGTGTCCCAGATATTCCATCCCTGATGTTTCACTTCAATATATTTATTTTACTTCTAAAATATTATTGCTCCTCCTTTAATGTGTCCCTTTCCCAAATGCCATTTTCTGTTTTCCTCATGGACTACAAGATAAATAAAGAAAACATACAACTGGAAGATAGGATCCACATATGATAGATAATATGCAGGATTTTTCTTTCTGGACCTGAGTTCCATTAGTCAGTATAGTTTTGTACAACTTTCATTAATTTACTAAGAAATTTAATTTTTCTATAAAACTGGGTGATATTCCATTGTGTTTATGTAAAATATTTTCATATTAATGCATTTGTTGCTAACCATCTAGGTCAATTCTATTTCCTATAAATTGTAAATAGAGCAATAATAAATATGGATGTGAAAGAGTCTATGTAGTATGATTTAAAAAGTCCTCTGGATATATGCCCCAGAGTTGTATATCTGATTCATATTGAAACTCTATAGTTTTTTGAAAACCAATCAAACTGACTGCCAATATAGCAGGGTATAAGTTCACCTTGGCCATATTTATGCCAGTATTTTTTGTCATTCACATTATTGATAATGGCCACTGTTTGTGGTAAGGTGGAAAGTTTCAATATCTTGGCTAGTGTATGGAATTACATTATATTTGAAATAATATGCTTATTTTGTCATTTATTGGTCAAATTGGGTTAGAGTTTAATGGCATTACAGAGGTGAACAGATGGCTCAGACTGTAAAAGTGCTTCCCAGGGAAATCTGATATTTTGAATTCAATTTCTAGAACCCTAGTAAATAGCACAGTTGGTGGTACACATTTGTAATCCCAGAAGCCCTATAGGGAGATGACAGGCAGAGACAGTTAATTCATCTGGAAGTTTTTGAGCTATCTAGCTTGGAGGACACAGGCTGAAGCAGTGGAAGAATCCCAGTGAAAAGAGAGAACCAATGAATTGAAGTTGCCCCCTGACCTCCACAAATGGTGTGGTGCCAACCTCCATCTACACAGCGCTATGAATACATATAGGAAAATCATTTTAGAAGCATTACAATATTGTAGTAAATTTTCTGGTGAGCATTTGATTACCTCTTTTTACCTAATTCCCTTATATTTTAATTATCTTTTCTTCAGGCAGAGATTTGATTCTCCTGGCTATAAACATTTTCATTATACAAAATATTATCCTACAAATCTATATGATTTAGAACATCATTATAATCCTTCAATGAAAGATATAATATCAGGTATTAACAGTATATAATATCTGGTATTATTAATTATTTCATATAATTGTATAGCAATTAATCAGAGGAAAAACAATCCTTCACAATATAAGGAGGGACACCAAGTCACAGGGACTTAAGAGACATGAACTTTTACATTCAACAAGGAAAATCTTTAAAGCATAGAATATTCTAATGGTAAGTAAACATTATATCATACTGTGAAGCTCAATAATCTTGAGAAATAAACAACTCAACAGATAAAGGAATTCCTAGAAACTGAACAGATTCACCAGGATCCTCCATATCCAAGCATATATAAAGACTCCTGAGAGACACTTTCAGATCAGCCAAGACACCTAAAAGAGATAGAAACATGAGAAACTGTATAAAATACTTTCAACGAAGCAGAGCTACCTGGAAGAAGCAGAAAATAGTTGAGCAGATCATAACAATATCAGATCAACTGAAACACCTAGAAAGAACCTGCTCCAATGTCTTGATTCGCCTGTAGGTTCTGCACTGTGCTCCAGGAACCCAGCTTTTGTGAACTGGCACAGATTCTGAGGTAGGCTTTTCTAATGCAATTGTCTTTGGTTAATTTATGTTTCTGTAAATAACTGCTCCCCCACATGTCTATAAGCAAACTAAGCAAATCCATTGGTTCACCAAGTTTGACAATTATGGAATCTGTATTTAGTCTGTCCACTATCTTGGAAGAGTAGACATTTGTTCATATCAATCCAGGAATAGTATTACCAACAAAGACTACCATTTCATTTCATATTCACCAAAGGACCACCTGAGGTAAAAACAGTTGTCTCTATTATAAGAGTCCCTGGTATAATTGCTCAATATGAAGTTGTATTTCAATTTTTCTCATATCTTCTCCATCTCTATAATGTAGAATTAAATATTAAGTACATCCTTTCTAATACAGTTAAAAATAAGTAGAGAACAAAGTAAGAGGATAATATATATGATATTCTTTGAAGTTTTCATTCAAAGCATTATTTGGGAATGTTAGATAACATATTCACATACATTATTTTATAGTAACTGATTATATATCTCCCATATATTTTCAGAGGTAGAGTAGTTAGAAAAATAGTTACATGGTAAATAATAGGAGATGGAA
>NC_045030.1:117160731-117162398 GCF_008632895.1 Mastomys coucha
AAAAAATTAAAATAAAAATTTAAAAAATCTAATAAAAAATAGGAAAAAATTAAAAAAAGTAAATGTTCCAAAAAAATTAAAATGGTAATTAGTTTGATAAAATACAAATGCATTTTTTAACAATAACAAGAGAAGCTGTAATGATCATGTTTTTATCACTTACATGTAATAAATTAAAATATTAATATCAAGTTAAAATATGTAAAAACAATCATGAAATACTTTGTATGAAATATAAAATTCCATTTTTGTGTAATAAAACTTCCATATTGTATTAGAAGCCAAAAATAGTTATGGACAGTTGTATAAAAACATTATAAAATATATAATATAACTGACTTAGTTTCTGCTCTATTCTTGAGAGAAGAAACCATGAACAAGGCAACTTATCAAAGAAAGCATTGAATTAGGCCTTTCTTAAGTTTCAGAGGATTAGACTATGATCACTATGGCAAGAAATTTGATTATCATTAGACATGTCACTTGAGTAATAGTTGATAAACTATATTTAATATACAAAAACACAGTAGAAATAAGGGGCAATACTGGACCTGGCATTTAGAAACCTCTTCCCTTTCTCCAGTAACGTACCTCCTCCAAAAAATCCATATGCCCTAATCTTTCCTAAACAGTCTACCAATGGTGAAATAAATATTCAAATATATTATCCTAAAAGGGCATTCTCTTTGAGGCCACCACATTCTACTTGAAGGCCTCTATATGCTTGGAGCTATTTCATAATGTAAGATCCACATAGTCCAACTTAAAAGTCCCCACAGTCTACGTGATTCTCAAGAATTTTTTGCAGTCCTTTTTCAAGACTCCAGGCAATCTCTTAACAGTAACTCATTGTAAAAGAAAAAAGCAAATTACATCCTTCCAAATACAATGAAACAGAATATGTCTTACTATTCTAAAATAGCAGAAAGTGGGCAGAGTGAGCAAATACTGATGCAAAGAAAGGCTGAAACCCCATCAGAACATACCCCAAATCTTGTATTTCAAGTGTAAGACCCAAAGTCTTTTAAAATCCCCCACTTCTTCCAGTTTTTTTGACTGCTACACAGTTTGCTTTTATGGGCTGTGTCATACCTTGCTTTCAGCAATTCTTGTCAACAATCTCGTGACTCTGACACCTCCAATATCTGGCAGTCTCCAATGGGGTCCAGAATTTAATGCCACAACATCGTATAATAGCCTCCCTGAAATTCTATGCAAAGATGCTTTTGCCATATACCTGGCCTCAATAACTTTCCTTAAAAATGGAAGTAGATTCCATAACATTTTAGGCCTGTCTCCTTGACTTTGAAACCTGAAAAATGTCATGGAAGCTGCCATGATTTCTTGCTTGAGTTAGAATCTGTTCTTGCTTGAGATAGAATCTGGACCCCTCCTTGAATTAGAGTTGCATAAACTTTGAAATGTTATTCTTTTTAGGCGGAGAAAAATCCTACAAAAATATTTCAGAGTTTTCCAGATTAGCTGGGTAGGGTCTTGCCCTAAGAGTATGATTCTTTATTACACATAACATCATGTGAAGTAGAAACTTAAAGGTTCTTTGGAAAGTCAGCTGTGATGGATGGTATTTTGCTGGGGCAAGTGTGAAAAGGAGTGTTTTTCTAAAACAGACACAGGTAAAAGGCTCTTCTGCTAAAGTAAGCACATTA
>NC_045030.1:117162930-117163751 GCF_008632895.1 Mastomys coucha
AAAAAACAAAAAAAAAAACAAAAGCAGAGCTTTTCAAGCCTTGGCATTACATGAGAGGGTAAAGGAATGTTGACTTTAAGCTAAATAGTTTTCAGCACCTGGTTAAACCACAAGGAAGAACCATGCATCAAAAAGGAGCGCTTGACCTGGAAACTACTAATGTTTTCTTAGCCCACTCTGTTGTTATCAGCTAGCTGCAGCTGTGTGTCTCTTTTGCTACTTCCACAGATATTTTGTGATTTTTTTTTCTCAGACCTCAAGGGTGGGGGCCATGCTTCTCTAAGGGCAAGTTAACTTAGAATGAAGTTTTAAAAACAAGATGGACTTCATTCTGCTACTTTAATCCCTACATTGATGAGGTAAAAGGAAACTAGAACCCTAAGTATTATTTTCACTAGATTTCTGGTCTCTTCAATTAGTTGATGACCCTACTCCATCCAGCCTTATCCATCTTTTATCTAATATGTACTTAGGCAAATAGTATATTATTTGGAAAGGCTTGCCAAAAAGGCACTCAGCCTAAAACACTCACCTCAATTTTGGAGTACATAAAACTATTCATACTTTTACTCAATCTTTTGCCTTCAGACATATCAATGAACCCAACCTCCCAGTTTTATGAACTTCATGTTTTGTCAAATTTACTAAAAGTTTTGGATTTAGTTCAACTTGCTATAGTTCCGCCAAGTATGCCTACATGTTTTTCCAATATGTAGTTCCTCTGTCTGGAACATTCATTCTCCTTCCAACTCTTTCTCTTCCACCAAAGAATTAAGTTATTTTATCAGGCTCTGTTAAAAGCCATCTCTCTCTTGAGACTT
>NC_045030.1:117164203-117188174 GCF_008632895.1 Mastomys coucha
AACAGAACAAAATAAAACAAAATCCAAACAGAAATTGACTAAAATGCCTTCATTTCTAGGAAAGATTAAGTAATGAATAAAATGTATTGGAATGATCAAATGTGGCCATACATATGCAGTTCTTAAATTTCAAACACTTCATGGGTACAAATATATGATATGTGCAAGGGTTTTTGTTCAACCATTTAGTCGTGCACTTGTACTCCCCTCCTGGAAACACACACACACACACACTTATATATATATATTCCAGTCACAATTTGACTCTTTTAACTTGAGAATTATTTATAGATTAGGGCTGGCTAGTTTCATTTCAAGAGAACCACAGAATGATAAATTAGAAATTGTAAAGAAGCTGTAGTTTTGGTCTTCAACTTAGGTAAGAGAATGGGTTCTAAACAAACTTATTACACATTTAGTTGCTATAAAACTGACCTTTGAAATAATGTAAATGTCATTAAAAAGAACACTTTGGTCACATGGAAAGATATATCTCTATAACAATCATGTTCTTAATGAGCTACCCTGCCAATTTGAGTCTCTGTATTAAAATATTTTGGGATGGATAAATAATAAAATAACACAATATTTAAGTCAATCAATCATGCTAAAGAAATATATTAAATACTCACTCCATAAACTCTACTCTCTGCAAAGTTGTATGCACACCTTTCTTGGTGTTTCGGATGTCTTCCTGGTAATAAGCATTGACTTGTTGTTTAGCACTGTATTCTGTAAAACTACTTTACAACACATCTTTTGAAAGTAATTTCTTGCCATTTTTTTGCCACCTAAAGACAAATTTAGTAATTCTTGTGGAGTAAATTAAAAAACCCTCTGCACTGCTTATCCCACTGGGTTTGTTTGTTTGTTTGTTTGTTTGTTTTTTGTTTTTTCCTTTTGACTCAAAACTTTGTTTATTTTATAGTCTCAACAGGGAGGCAAGTAGCAGGTTGTTAGAGAGCATTACTTTGACAGTTAATGTCTTTTGCTGCTTCAACATCTGTGAACTAAAGTAAAACTTTATAATAAGTGAGGTTTCTGATAAAATGTTACCTGTTTTAATAGAGTTTTACATGTAAGATTCATGCTACATTTAAGGGGCCATGGGAACAGTGAAATAAAAAAAATGATTAAAAGTAAGGTTAAATAAAGTTTTTTTTTATTAGATATTTTCTTTATTTACATTTCAAATGTTCTCCTCTTTCCTGGTTTGCCCTCTGAAAAATCCCCTATTCCTTCTCCCTCCCCCTGCTCTCCAAGGCTCTATACACTTTAGTTTTGATAACATTCTAAATAAATATACTTGAAAGATAATAAAGGATAACATTAATTCTAAGAAAAAAAGAGCACTTAATTACTTCACAGAAATTTGTGGGCTGGAGAGATGGCTCAGTGGGTAAGAGCACTGACTGCTCTTCCGTAGGTCCTAAGTTCAAATCACAGCAACCACGTGGTGGCTCACAACCATCTGTAATGATATCTGATGCCCTCTTCTGATATATCTGAAGAGATTTATACTGTACTTACATATAATAAATAAATAAATATTTTTAAAAATTTTTGTATTGTTCAAAAAAAGAAACTGACTTTCTGAATAAATTTTGATTTCAGACAATAAAATTAAGATTAAGTAATCTTACAAGGATATAATTTAAATAATGGCATTGGAATAATTTTGTAAAAGATTTTATTCTCTCTTTCTATCTCTGTCTCTCTCTCTGTCTTTCTCTCTGTCTCTGTCTCTCTGTCTCTCTTTGTGTGTGTGTGTGTGTGTGTGTGTGTGTGTGTGTGTGTGTGTGTATGTGTATGAGTGTGCATTTCACACACTCTTGAGTACCCTTGGAGGTCAAAAGAGGGTGTCTGTTACCATGAACCTGGAATCACAGTAAATGAGTTTTGTAAAATGTTTTTCTTGGAATAGTTAACCATCTACAAGTGCTTGGTGAGGTCCCAGACATTAGATGAGAACGTACTATTGCCATTTGACTAAAGCAGTATAATTTCAAACTACATTCTAAATATCTATCTTTATAATCAAAAATAAGACTATCTCTCATGTATAATCAAGGAAGCTTCATTTTTAATTATGAATTCTTAATTTGAGATTAGAATGCAATGACACCATACTTTCTTTTCCTATATCTAACCATTTCAATCTACCTCCCTGCCATTTTTAATTTAAAGATCATGGCATCTTTATCTTTATTTGTCTTTTTACAAAAGGCAGAACATGTCATAGAAATACTCACATTCCCAAAATACTGAGAACCCCTGACCATGGGGTGCTCATCTACAACTGTTCCATTTACAGTGCAATTAGTACACTTAAGGCTCATAAAATATTGCAGATGTGGAGACAGCAAGAGTGTCATGGTCAGAGGTCTAAGATACCTGTTTTAAGATGGTGTTGCTTTTACAGAACATGGATAAAGAGCTTATGAAATCTCAAAGATACAATTGCCTGAACAAAACCAACATAGGGACAATTCAAAATGACCTGACAATGTAGTGGGAAAATTGTACATGATTTTACCCCTAGATGAAGAACTATTGGTGGCCAGTGGTTGTTGAAAGATGGAAAAAATAGACTTCCTAATTTGAAAATCGACTTCCAAAAGTAGTAATTAATTTTGTAGCTGGAATGTTAAGCATCATTATAAAACAAGAATACTAAAAAGGTTCACTCCAATCCATAATCTATCACAGGAATAAGAGTAAATTAAATTTTAATACCCTTATGACTTTAGTATACATTTTAAATTTTTTGAAGAATTAATAATTTCAATGTCTTGCTTTAATAGTAATAAAAATTCCTTTAATTTATTGAAGTATATTTTTTTCAAAATAATGTGATTATCAGGATTACTCAAGTGCTTTTAGAAAATGAATTATTGCATCTATCCATAAACTTAAAAGTATATTTTCTATCCAAATAACAGGCTTGAACACTTCTTGTATAATCAAAGAAAAATGAGTCTAAAAAATGTAAAATAGTCATTTAACAAGGAAGTTCAAGAAGAAGAAGAAGAAGATGAAGAGGAAGAGGAGGAAGAGGAGGAGGAGGAGGAAGAGGAGAAGGAGGAGGAGAAGAAGGAAGAGGAAGAGGAGGATGAGGAAGAGGAGGAGGAGGATGAGGAAGAGGAGGAAGAGGAGAAGGAGGAGAGGAAGAAGAGAAGAAGAAGAAGAAGAAGAAGAAGAAGAAGAAGAAGAAGAAGAAGAAGAAGAAGAAGAAGAATTTTAAACAATAGCAACTTAAGTTACAGATCACTATGGAATTCCTAAACTTTTGCTAAGTTTCGCAGGGTATACGATTAAAGTCCTTATTGCTTATTTTAAACAACATGCCTACCAAGACAAGTCCATTTGTACAATGTTAGTACAAATTTCATAATACTCCTATATATCAAGGATTTTTTGATTGGATTTAAGATTTATTCTGTGAGCTGGATACTGTCAATAAGACCAAGATCCTTACGCTAGATACATCATGAGTCCCAGGAAAATCTACTACTGTTAATCTGCTGAATGGACATATCAATCAAACGACTCCTGTTGCTATATTCATACTATAGTATTCAACCCTCATTAGAGAAGGTTCTTCTTGTAGTAGAAAGCAAGCAACAACACAGAGACCCAGAATTGGTCAGAGTGACTATAATAAGAACTTTGAAATGCTCAATCCTAAACAATATCTTTGCATCACACTCTTCCCCTCATGGTTCATGGATCTATGCATAAGAGAGATTAGAAAGATTGTCAGAGCCAGACTGGTGGATGACTTCAGGGAAACTGTATTTTCCATAAATAGCAGGGCATATGAATTTATAAACTTAAAAAGACTATGATACCAAGCACAATACTGTTTTATGATCAAGATAGACAAAATCCAAGTATGGAGAAGGGGAAGTAGACAGAAAATCCCACTGCTAGCTAAGGATCTATTAAGGATCTATTTTAAAACTGAACAGGTCATTTTTAAAATCATGTGATCCTTTATTAGGTAACACAGTAGTCTAGGAATTGCCCTTTTTCCAAGACTAGTTGGTCAGCAGACACTTGACTATATTTTTTGTTGAGAGAGAGAGAGAGAGAGAGAGAGAGAGAGAGAGAGAGAGAGAGAGAAAGGGGTCATGTTAGATGGGTAGGGAGGTGAAAGATGATCCAAAAGGCTTTGTAAGTGAGTATAATATTATCAAAATATATGTTTTAAATTCTGAAAGTATTAAAACTATGCCCCCAAATATATATGTATATATATATATATACTTAACAAATCTGGCTTGCCAAACTGAAGAGCTGCATGTTGAAGAATGAAAATAGACACACATCAATCATACTGCTCAAAACACATGAGCAAATGGGTAAAGGAATGATATATGAAGTAGAAAATGAGCTTGAAATCATTAACACAGAAAAGCACTTTTGAACAGAACACCAATAACATGGGTATTAAGAATAATAATAAATAGGGCCACAAGTAGTAAAAATGCTTTACTATAACAAAGTACATCATTATTGAAGGGGTATACCAGCCTAAAGAATGGGGAAAATATTTGTCAAGAATACAGCTTTTATTAGGTTAGTATATAGAGTATATAAAGAGAAAAATAAAAACTAAAAATCAAGAAAAAATTAAAAATTCAGAAAATGGGGATCAACTATGCCAAGTTTGCAATAATAGGTAAAAGGCAAATTGCTAAGAAACATTTAAAAACCTAATTCTTGGAAAAATTCATAATAAAACTACTTTAAGATTTTATCTACCCCAGTAAGTATGCCCAACTTAAACAAAAGAAATGATAACATATGCCAAGGAGAATGTGAGGAAAGAGTAATTCTTATTCATTTTTTTCTGGGAATGTGAACTAGTACATCAAGCATGGAAAATAGTAGAGCTATGGATACCTCTTCTTCCTCCTAAAGATGAAAATCTCTACGCATGGTGGTACACAATTTAATTCTAGTACTTGGAATGTAGAGGTAGTGGGATCTCTGTGAATTTGAGGTCAACCTGGTCTATATACTGAATGCCAGACAAACAAAGGCTATATAAAGAGACCATCTGTCTCAAGAAAACAAGACATAAGAAAAAAATGAAAAGCTGAACATAGATTTACTGGCTTGGTTTCCAGTATCAAGCAAGATTTTCTTTTTGTTGAGGAATCCTTAAGTGCAATTACACACCTGGTAGCTACCATCACATATGAATAACTCTATTACCTTTTTAAGGGTATCTTGCCATGTTGGTCATTGTTATGGTGCATATACATCACAGCTGGATAGAATAATTTGGTGCTTATTTCCTTTAGCAGCTTGCACATTATTTTCTGCTAGAATTAAAGCTAGATAGAAAAAGTGGTTTTTATAATACCTGAAAAATACTCATTTTAGAAAGTCATTCTTTAACACATACAAATATATGTATATGTGTATTGTATGATGTATGATGTCATATTTATGTGCATGCATATGTATAGATATATGCAGGTATTATATATATACATATATGAAAATATGACTGGGTAATTCTTATATTTTGTGAACTATATCAAACAAAGCTATTCCACAAATTTTAAATGGAATTCTAATCATTTTAAATAAAAGGGGGAAATAGAATTTTAAGAAATCCACTACAAACATAACGAGAGGACTGTATGTTGTAAGAGTCTAAATCATCAGGAAATCTAACAGAAATAAAAAGATGTTTATAGTAATCATCTCCCTTTGACTTCATAAAACGTAACTGGATCCAGAACACATGGTATAATCTTAAAAATGTTTGCATTTTATTTTCTTCTTTAAATTTTAAAACATATTTATTATGTATATTAAAGTTTTTAATATATTGGGATACTCCTGTAGATTAGAAGCATGTTCTAAAACTTATACTTTTAAGATGGATCCATAACATAGTACCTTTTACTCATTTAGTCCTTATGTTGTACATTATATCTGTTTTACAGTCTATTTATCTGCTGATACAAGACTTCTATATTTCAGAAACATCCAGCAATATCAGAATGAATATGATCAGCTTTATATTATAACAATTTTAAATTTTCTGAAGTAGTTTTTACTCTTTTTAAATTTTTAATAGTAATGTCTTTCATATAGATATTTTCAAGGAATAACATATGGCACTTTGAGTCATTTCCTCCCCTATTACCATTTTCTCACTCCTCCTGCAAGTTCCCATTATTATTTTTGTTATTTTCACTTCAACTATCAAGTCAAATGTACAGAAATAAGTTAAAAATATGTGATATTTGTCTTCTTGAAACTGGCTTGGATTTATGACTAATCCTTTTATTTACTCCTGAGTAATTTCATGGCTATCTTGATTGAACTAGAAAAGAAGGAGAATAAAGTCAGGATTTTTCAATTTAATTTTAAAACAAAAATATAATAATCATACTGGACAAAAATAATTAACATTGTATCTATCTAATTTAAGTGGGTTTTGTGGGAGAGTTTACTCCTCTCCTCTCTCTTCATATTTCCATAAAACTTAGATGTGTACTGTATCTCCCAGGATAAATTGTTATTAAATCCAAATCCTTTCTCATTTCTCACTATGTTATTTGATGAATGAGCTGGCTGAAAACATGAAATTATACTTCATTTCAATATAGTCTTGCTGATAATTATTATTCACAAATACCCTTTTTGTGTTGTTCCATGTATCAAATATCTATTTGAATTTCTACAATATAGATCTAGTCTTTGTTTACTGTACATGGATAATAAAGTCTAAGTTTAACTTTTTACATTTATTTCTAAGATATCATAACTATAACCAGTTCTCACTTACAGAAATAAAATAACTGATGTGTCTTTAAGAATTATAACTTGAAATGTATTAAGGTTAAAACTGAGGCAAGGAATGGACAGATCAATAATACATTTAAAAATAACAATTCTCTCAAGTATGAATTGCAATTTACAACATATATATTATAGCCCACCATAAATTATAGTGTATTTAAAACATTGAAATGATCCAAACTTACTTTCCAGTCAAAATTTGATCAGATTTAAAATAAAAAAGAAATATTAGAATATTCAAATCTATGTGGAAACACATATCATTCTCTTATAAACAAATCAGTGAATAAAGAAATCACAAGGGAAATTAGGAAATATTTTGAGACAAGTGAAGATAAACTGAAACATTCTAAAACGTGTGCTACTGTAGAAATGAAGCTGAAAAATATTTATATTCATAAATTTAATTTAACATCTATGACCCTAGGCTGCTTACCAATCTACTGCCATTTCCTCCTGGCCCCTTACTCTTGTTTTGGGGTTGTCACCAGTGCCTACATAGTTGCCTGACTGAGACTTTCCATTTGTTCTACCTGGCATTTAGAAGTAGTACCTGTCTACACTGCAAGGAGAAACTTGTATATATATGTAACAACAATTGAAAAAAGGACATGATTTTGAAAGAGAACAAACTAGGAGGCATATGGAGTGTTTGGCAGGAGGAAACGGGAGGGATAAATGATGGAAAATTAAAATGATTAGTGAAGCTAGGTTGAGATGTTTGTATGACTGACTCTGTTGTAGAAAATCTTATTGAACAATTTGAAGTTGAGAAAAGTACAGTCTTAGTACTTACACCAGAAACTTTTCTTGGCCAGAGAAAAATAAAAATGGCAGTACTGGCTAATATGACTTGCACTGAGGCTGGACTGGTGATAATTGACTTTTTTAATTGGTTATTTTATTTATTTCCATTTCAAATGTTATCCCCTTTCCCGGTTTCACCTCCACAAACCTCCTATACTATCTCTCCTCCGCCTGCTTCAATGAGTGTGCTCCCCTACCCACACACCCACTCCTGCCTTACTACCCTAGCATTGCCCTATACTGGGGCAGCAAGCCTCCACAGGACCAAGGACCTCCCCTTCCATTGATGACAGATAAGGCCATCCTCTGCTACATGAATAGCTTGAGCCAGAGGACCCTCCATGTATACACTTTGGTTGGTGGTTTAGTGCCTGGGAGCTCTGGAGAAGTCTGATTGGTTGATTTTGTTGTTCTTCCTAAGGCGTTGTGAAACTCTTCAGCTCCTTGAGTCCTTCTCCTAATGTCTCCGTTGGGGTCCTCATGCTCAGTCCAATGGTTGGTTGCAAGCATCCTCATCTGTATTGGTCAGGCTTTGGCAAAGCCTCTCAGGGGATAGCTATATTAGACTCCTGTCAGCAAGCACTTCTTGGCATCAGCAATAATGTCTAGGTTTGGTGCCTACAGATGCAATAAATCTGTAGGTGGGGCAGTCTCTGCTCCACCCTTTGTACCTGCTTTTCCTTTAGACAAACAATTCTGGGTTGATTTTTTTTTTTTTTGAGATGGGTGGGAGGCCCCATCCCTCAACCAGGAGCCATTCCTATCCACTAGATATGGTCTCTACAGTTTCTATTTCCACTTTATTGGGTATTTGTGCTAATGTCAATCCCATTGGGTCCTGGGAACCTCTTGCTTTCCTGGCATCTGGGAATTTCTAGTGGCTACCCTCAATTCTCCATCCCCCACTGCTATATTCGCCTTTTCAATTTCCTGGCCCTCTATACTTTTCTCTTCCAATACCTGGTCCTGCCCCCACTTTCTCTCCCTTCCTGTATCCCTTCCAGTTCCATCCCTTCCTCTACCATCACAGATTACTTTGTTCCCTCTTCTAATTAAGACTGAAGAATCTACACTTTGGTCCTCCTTCTTCCTGAGTTTCATGTGATCTGAGTTGTATACTAGGTATTCTTAGCCCTTTGCCTAATATCCACTTATCTGTAATTACATACCATGTGTGTTCCTTTGTGACTTTGTTACCTTACTCAGGATGATATTTTCTACTTCCATCCATTTGCCTGAGAATTTCATGGAGTCAGTTTTTAAGAGCTGAGTAGATGCCAGGCAGTGGCGGCTGATGCTTTTAATCCCAGCACATGGGAAGCAGAGGCAGGCAGATTTCTGAATTCGAGGCCAGCCTGGTCTACAGACTGAGTTACAGGACAGCCAGAGATATACAGAGAAACCATGTCTCAAAAAACAAAAGACAAAACAAAACAAAAAATAGCTGGGTAGTTCTCCATTGTCTAAATGTACAACATTTTCTGTATCCATTCCTCTGATGAAAGACAGTTGGGTTATTTCCAACATCTTTTTATTATACATATGGCTGCTATGAACAAAGGGGAGCATGTGTACCTATTACATCTTGGAGCATCTTCTGGGTATATGCCCAGAAATAATATAGCTGTGTCCTCAGTTATATTATGTTCAGTTTTCTGAGGAGCCATCAGAATTATTTCCAAGTACCAGGTTGCAATCCTACCAGCAATGGAGGAGTGTTTCTCATTCTCCACATCCTCACCAGTATCTGTTGTCACCTGAGTTATTGAGTTTAGCCATTCTGACTGGTATGAGGAAGAATCTCAGGGTTGTTTTTATTTGCATCTCCCTGATGACTAAGGATGTTGAACATTTCTTTTGGTGTTTCTCAGACATTAGGTATTCATCAGGTGAGAATTCTTTGTTTAACTCTGTACCCCATTTTTTTCATAGGGTTATTTGGTTCTCTGGAGTCTAACTTCTCAAGTTCTTTGTATATATTGTATATTAGCCCTCTATCTGATGTAGGATTGGAAAACATCTTTTCCTAATCTACTGCTTGCCTTTTTGTCCTGTTAAACATATACTTTGCCTTACAAAAGTTTGCAATTTTATGAGGTCCCATTTGTCAATTCTTGATCTTAGAGCATAAGATATTGATGTTCAGTTCAGGAAATTTTGCCCTCTGCCCGTGTGCTCAAGGCTCTTCCCCACTTTTTTTTTTCTATTAGTTTCAGTGCATCTGGTTTTATGTGGAGGTCCTTGATCCACTTGGACTTGAGCATTGTACAAGGAGATAAAATGGTTCTATTTGAATTTTCTACATGCTAACAACCACTTCAGCCAGCACAGTTTTTGGAAAATGCTGCCTTTTTTCCACTGGATGATTTTAGTTCATTTGTCAAAGAAGAAGTAACCACATGTGTATGGGATCATTTCTGGGTCTTCAATTCTAGTTCATTGATCTACCTGCCTGTCACTGTACTAATACCATGCAGACTTAATCACAATTACTCTATAGTACAACTTGAGGTCAAGGATGGTGATTCTACCAGAACTTCTTTTATTATAGAGAATAGTTTTAGCTATCCTAGTTTTTTATTTGTTATTCCAGATGAATTTGAAAATTGTTTTTTCTAACTGTGAAGAATTGAGTTGGAATTTTTATGGGGATTGCATTGAATCTGTAGATTGCTTTTGGCAAGATGGACATTTTTACTATATTAAACCTGAGTAGAGTGTTGTTAAGCTTCTAAATGCATGAGCTTTTTGTTATTTATGTTGTAATTGAAGACCCAGGCTTAGTCTGTGGTGAACTTATAGGATTCATGAGATTATTTCCATCTTCTTGTATCTGTTGAGGTCTGTTTTGTGACTAATATATGGTCAGTTTTTGAGAAAGTACCATGAGGTGCTAAAAAGAAGTTATATTCTTTTGTTTTAGGATAAAATGTTGTATAGATATTTCCTAAATCCATTTGGTTCATGACTTTTGTTAGTCTCACTGAGTCTTTATTTAGTTTCTGTTGCCATGATCAGTTCATTGCATTGAGTAGGGTGTTAAACTCCCACTCTTATTGTGTGTGGTGCAATGTGTGCTTTGAACTTTAGTAAAGTTTCTTTTATGAATGTGAGTGCCCTTGCATTAGGAGCATAGATGTTCAGAATAGAGAGTTCTTCTTGATAGATTTTTTTCTTTAGTGAGTATGAGTTGTCCATCCTTATCTTTTTTAATAACTTTAGGTTGAAAATTGATTTTATTCAATATTAGAATTGCTACTCCAGCTTGTTTCTTTGGACCATTTGCTTGGAGAATATTTTTCCAACTTTTAACTCTGAGGTAGTGTTTGTCTTCATTACCAAGGTGGGATTTCTGTATGCAGCAAAATGTTGGGTCATGTTTACAAATCCAGTCCACTAGTCTATGTTTTTTTTTTTTAAATTGGGGAATTGATTCCATTGATATTAAGAGATATTAAGGGGAAAAGATTGTTGATTTCTGATATTTTTCTTGATAGTGGTAGAATTATATTTCTGTAGCTATCTTATTTTTGGTTTCCTAAAAAATTGTTTTCTTGCTTTTTCTAGGATGTAGTTTCCCTCCTTGTTTTGGAGTTTTTCATATATTATCCTTTAAAGGGTTGGATTTCTGGAGAGATATTGTGTAAACTTGGTTTTGTCATGGAAAATCTTGGCTTCTTCATCTATGGTCACTGAGAGTTTTGTTGGGTAATGTAGTCTGGGCTGGCATTTATGTTCTCTTAGTGTCTGCCCAGGATCTTCTGTCTTTCATAGTCTCTGGTGAGAAGTCTGGTTTGATAGGTCAGCCTTTATGTTTTCTCTCACTGCTTTTAATATTCTTTCTTTGTTTCCTGCATTTGCTGTTTTGATTATTATATAATGGGAGGAATTTCATTACTAATTCTATCTGTATGGTGTTCTGTAGGCTGCTTCTTGTATGTTCATGGCATCTCTTTTTTTAGGTTAAGGAAGTTTTCTTCTATAATTTTGTTGAAAGTGTGTACTGGCCCTTTAAGTTGGGAATCTTCACTCTCTTCTTTATCTATTATCCTTAGGTTTGGACTTCTCATTGCGTCCTGGATTTCCTGGATTTTTTGGGTAGGATCTTTTTGCATTTTGCATTTTCTTTGATTTTTGTGTCAATGTTTTCTATGGTATCTTCTTCACCTGAGATTCTCTCTTCTATTTCTTGTATTCTGTTGGTGATGCTTGCATCTATGGCTCCTGATTTTTCCTAGGTTTTCTATCTCCAGAGTTGTCTCCCTTTGTGATTTCTTTATTGTTTCTACTTCCACTTTACATCCTGGATGGTTTTGTTCAATTCCTTTATCTGTTTGGTTGTGTTTTCCTGCAATTCTTTAAGGGATTTTTGTGTTTCCTCTTTATGGGCTTCTACTTGTTTACCTGTGTTCTCCTGTAATTCTTTAAGGAATTTTTATGTTTCCTCTTTAAGGGCTTCTACCTTTTTTACCTAGGTTCTCCTGTATTTTTTTTAAGGGCATTATTTATGTCCTTCCTAAAATCCTCTATCAGCATTATAAGGTATGATTTTAAATCCACATCTTGTTTTTCTGGTGTGTTGGGGTATCCAGGACTTGTGGTAGGAGAACTAGTTCTGATGATGCCAAGTAGTCTTAGTTTCTGTTGGCAATATTCTTGCATTTTTCTTTCACCATACGGTTATCTCTAGTGTTAGATGTTCTTGTTGTCTCTGGCTGGAGCTTCTTCCTCCTGTGGGTCTGTAATCCTGTGTCAGTACTCCTGGGAGACTAGCTCTCTCTTGGAGGAACTTGTGTACAGAGGGCCCTGGAACAGCTCAAGCTTTGGGTGTAGATGGCAACTGGTAGGATCCTGTTCCAGCTACTCCACTGTTCTTGAGCCCTGTGTGTTCCTCGATGCCCTGCTCCAGACAGTTATTGGAGAGAAAGTGTCTATCTCACCTCCAAACCCGGAAGTGAAAACATGCCTGGGTGAACAGGTCTCTCCTGGTGGGACCTGTGGACAACCATTACTCCCTTCATTACACATGTCATAAATTTCAATATAAATTTATATATGATTATATAACAAAGTATAAATTTATGATATATACATATATTATCTATCAAACATCTATTTATATTTCTATGTAAATGAGAGTGACATGCAACACTGAACATATGTGGACATTACAAAACAATTGTGAGACGTGGATCTGGGATATCATCATTCCTGGTTCCAAGAGCTTTTACTTTATAAACTATTTTTCCAGCTCATAATTGATATTTATATCAAGAACTCTAATTGAATATCTTTTACAAAATTATACCCTTTATTTTATAATTTAATCCTTCACCTGGATTCAAATAATTCAGGGTTGTAAAAGTTATTATTTCATGAGTATATCACTGAAAATTAATCAAACAAGAATTGTTAGTCACTGAAATTGAATTATATACCAAACAACATAATACATAAGAAACACTTTAAGTGAATATTGTGCCTACATATAAACAATTTATTATGTGGTAGAGATAAATGGAGAATCTATATGATCATATATAAAAAGAGAAATTTCAAAAATAACAGGACTAATAATTATAAAGTAAATGATGGATGGGGAAATGAAAAATATAAGTGAAGAAGGGATAGTACTTAGCCAAAAAAATGTTCAAATACAATTTGTGACTTAAAATTGCAATCAGAAGCCATATATGAAACGATAAGGATCAATGGAATTTACGGTGTAGTTTGGAGATATGTGAGGAATCTAGTGTTACAAAATGAATGGAGGATAAAATATATCTAATAAATCTAGCAGAAAATAATTTATAAATGTTTATCAAAATAGATGATAAAACTTAGAATAATCAGTATTTTTAATACAGAAATGGTAAACTGTTGAGTTGCTCTATGGTACTGACACATTGTGGACAAGACTATCAAGAACTTATACATTAAATTGATAATAGTTCATTTGCATAATTTAATGTTTTAATCTTTATATATTCACAACTCTTATGATATATATTTCTATTAATTTCACAAAATATATACATAAGTATAATATATCATAAATATATATGATAAATAAATAAATGAAAAATAAATAGATGACAGCTAGAAGTTGATGAAGAGATAGATATAGATGATAACCTGAAGTGTATGGCTAACTATAGTATATGAATAAGTTCAATATAAGAAATCTAAAATAGCAATAATTCATTCAGATAATTCAAAAATTGTATTGGCAATAGTTTCAAATATTTTCATTTAGGATACATATATATTAGATTTTAACATTTAATGCTATGATGTAAGTTACTAATGAAGGACGTTCATTTTCATGCATTAATTGCATAAGTCTTCAAAATGAAAGAAAAAATATATATATAATTTGTTTGTGGAGAATTAAAATCCCTGAGGACAATGACAAGAGATTATTGGCCTTGTTAATATAGTACAACTATTAATAGGAAGATTTATTTTTGACCTTTAGCATCTAAAATGTCCAAATGTTCATTAAATGAGAGACAAGTTAATGAGCTAAGGAAGTTTGTTTGCCTTTCAAGATTTTCTGCTTGAATGTCACTGCATCTTAGTGCCTACACGAACCCAAATTATAAGTATAGTAGAATAGTGAACTTTATAAAATTATCCAACCTGGATAATTTTATAAAGCAATATTAATAGCAATATAGCAATATTAATTATTAAAGTTTTTAGTACATTCTGAGAAACTACAACTGGGAAGCATTGGATGGTTTAGCAACTTATGAATTTCTTATATTGCTTGATCAACACAAACTTTCCTCATTTAATAGTTTAAAGTCTTAATCTCAAGATTAAAGAAAAAAATATACAGGATATAACACATACTTAGTATGAAATGAACTAATGTACATGAAGGCATCAAATACATGAGTTCTTCACTATAGGTGGAAAACACTTTAAAAGATTGAACTGTGACTATGCCATCATGAGCAATGTCACATTCACCTCAGGAAGGACATTTGGCCCAGTTTTTATAAGTCAGATCTCTTCAAAATAGTTTAGCATAATTATATATGTGTTTTCCTTGCTGACAACTAAATGGTTATAATTTTGAAGCTAACATTTAATGCAAAATTGTATAACCAGGCAAATCATTTTCTTTCCTCAAAATAAGTGGTAGCAGTGAAGTTTGTAAGTCACCAATAACATGGCTTTCTGATAAGATTGAAATTTTTGCAATTCCAAAGGCCATGTTCGATAACAACATGTTCATCATTCTTTAACAATTATTTGTTTGTCATGACAAGTAAATAATTAAATGAATATAAATATTAAGCATATACAATGTTATATATATATATATATATATATATATATATATATATATATATCTTGCTCTCTTACTATTATTAGTGCTCTATTTAATTACAACTGGAAAAACTAAAACCCAAGCAACTGGGTACACCTGTGAGGATTTTTTTCTTAATAAAATCTTTCAATGTAAACCTGTAATTAGAGGTAGATTGATCCCCCTTTAATCTCGACCAGTCTTTCTGCTGGCAGTCTATAGAAAGAGGAGATGGAAGAAAGAATTGTAACCATACCTTTTGAATACTTTACTGAGTTTTTCTATCTACTGCCTGTCTTCACACCAAACATTTGAAACCCCTCAAGTCTAGGTTGGAGAGAAGGAAAGTCAGAGGGGAACTGGGGAATGGATATCTTTATAGAATACTTCCTGCTGATAGGAGCATCAAGTTTCTAGGGGCAATTCCAATCTTCATCATCACAATATCTGCAACCTGTATGTAAGCAATCCAGTAAAGAACAAACTAGCAATTTAGCAAAAGAGCAAACATGACAACAGCAATGAGTAGCAACAAGTACCAGCACCCACTGCCTCTCTCAGGGATGTGGCCGTTTTATAAGTTCTCAAGATTCCCCAAAATTCCAAACATCAAGTTTCTTCAGCTTGTAGACACACACCCCTGCCAGAGCAAGTGTAGAGGAATGCCAGGAAAGGGAAGTGGGAGTAAATGAGTTTGTTGGTGAGCAAGGAGATGGGGGATGAGATAGGGGGTTTTTGGAGGGTAAACCAGAAAATGGGGTAACATTTGAAATGTAAAAAACATCTAAGAAAATTTTCAAAAAAAATATTATAATTTGGTGTCATGGATAATCTGAAAATAAAAACAAAGCCCTCGTTATAAGTTTGGCTGATTTATCATGAAAGTTAAAGTCCCAATCAGTGAGGGTATCCAGAGTTAAGGACTTTGATTGGTACAGAATAGAATTCTTAGACTTGCAATGGAGATTGTGAAAGGACACAACTGAAACTGAGAACTTGAATATTCAGATTCCCATCTGAAGAAGTAGTCTCTCCACCCTCAGCAGAAGATATGTTTCCACTTCATCACTTGAAATATTGCCTTTTCTATCTTTACCCGAGGAAATTAATACTTTATTGTACACTAAATCAGCAGTGATTTCCCATGATTTTGATGCCAGGTAAGAAAATCTGCTGTTTCCCAGGACCCAAAAGACCTACAATCATACTTAGGGCTAACCAAGTTTCTGGAGGGAGACAGAAAGTGTATTCAATGGGGAGATATACAATACCACTAAAAAGCTTAATGAGTTTAGTCATTCATTCAAGCAGAAATCTAAGAAATAAATGTGGGAATGGATTTTAACTTCTGGGATAACATTGGAAGGAATGTATAATGTGTCAGGCTGAATTTATTGATATGGGTTCAACAAGTAGAAATTAGAGGTTTAATATGGAATCTCACACAGTTAAGAAATGTCAATGTCTGTTTGAATGGTTGTTTGAAGCATTTGTTAAAAGAGTGCCTACAGAAAAGGAGCTAGGAATGTCTGATATCCCTTGGCTTAGTAATGATGAAGGGATTTTAAAGCTCAGAAAACAGTAATACTAGAGTGGATGCTCTGTGTAAAACCCCAACCTCCAAAATGGGAAGGCCCAGAAGGCATGGTCATCACTAATCCTATATAATACTGAATGATGAGAGAAGTACTAGTACTAGTACATATGAAGAGCTTTGTTGTTGCCCTGTTCCTTATGTCAGACATTAGAGTTAGTGACACGACACTGCATCTCAGTTCGATGAATCAAATTCAGTGAATTTAATTGGACCTGAAGTAGCTGTGGACAGATAGCAGCACTGAATCATCAAAAGTGATTGTAGTCATTGTATTGGAGAGCATAGAAAAAACTATGTCCAAAATGGCCTGTCACATAATGGTCAGCACAGGAAAAAATGATTTTTATGGAGACATTACTTTCTTTAGTATTAGTTAATCATTCATAGTGTTTCCAGGCATAGAGTAGATAGGAAGCCTTTTTGTTTGTTTGTTTGTTTGATCTGTATATACTGAAAATTTCTCAAATACATGAGAGAAAAGCTACAGTTGATTATGGCAAAAGGGGATCCTTGACACATTAACCAATTTCAAGACTTGATCCAGTTTTCAGATCAGATTCCAGTCCCCCTTGAATCTAATTTCATCCAGTGCCCCTTGATATCTAATTTCTCCTGAGTCAGGGCTTTAATAAAATTCCTAAAAGTTTTATGTTATCCCTTCTTGAGTCCTTCCCCAAAAGAAACTACAACCTTTTATAAGGGTGACTGTACACTGGGGTAAAAGAAACAATAAGACTTTCTGGTGGCTATTAGATACATTTGAATTAAAAGTGGTTCTGGGAAACCCCAAGAAGCATTGTAGAACTCCCTATAAAAATAGAGGCCTCAGGAGGTCAGGTGATTGAGTTTGCCTGAAATCTAACTCACAGTAAGTCCAGTAGGTCCCAAAACTCATTCTGTGGTTATTTCCTCAGTTCCAGAAATTATAATTGGGATAGATAGACTTAAATGTTGATAGAATTCTCACATTATTTTCATTACCTCTGGAGTAAAGATTAGAAAAACTAAATGTAATACTTCAGAGTTGCCTCTGCTAGGAAAAGAGTGAATGAAAAAATATATTGCATCACTGCAGGAATTATAAAAATTAGTGTCATCATCAAATCTTGAAAGGTGGAGGGAGTATGGTTCCTACCTATCTCTCTTTAACTTCTCTCTAGCCAGTGAAAAATACTGATGAATCATAGAGAATAACACTGGACTAGGAAAAAGTCAATCAGGTAATGTGAGTCTAATTGCAGTTGGTGCTCATGTGATGTTCTTATGTGAGCATTTACACATCTTCTGGTACACTGTGTACAGCTTTTGATCTAGTAAATGTCTTTTCTTGGTACCTACCCATATATACCACCAGGATCAACTCTCTTTCACTTGGCAAAGTCAACAGTATACCTTTATAATTTTATCTAAAATATGTATTGACTGTTCATCCCTGTGCCATAACTTAACTACTAGGGATATTGATCATCCGTCTTTTCCACAAAGTATTGTATTGGTTCACTATATTGACAATATTATGCTGCTTTGACAAAGTGAGCAGGAGTTAGCAAGCATACTAGACTTGTTTTTAACACATCAGAAGATGAGAGAATTCTAAACAAAATCCATGGACTTTCTACCTCAGTGAAATTCTTAGGAGTCCGGTGGTATGGCACATGCCGAATTAACCTAACGTAAAGGATAAGTTATTAAACCTGGCCCCTTGCCACCACCATGAAAAATGTAGAAAGTTTAAGAATCATATTTGGAATTTGGAGCAGGTTTACTTCACACCATATAAAAAGTGACTTGGAATGTTAGCTTTGTGTGGAGCTAATGGCAGCATAAGGCTCTTAAGCAGATCCAGGGTGCTGTGTAGGCTGTTCTACCAGTTGAAGCATATGATCCAAAAGGCTTGCTGGTACTTGAAGTGGTAGTGGTAGATAAGTATGTTGTTTGGAGACTTTAGCATGTCACTATAGGTGGATTACAAAACCAAACAAAAAGAATCAAAAACAACAACAAAAATAACCTTCAGAAATTTGGAGCAGGTTTACACAATTAGTCTCCATTTGACAGACCAGACAGCTTTTGGCTTGCTATTGAACCTTAGTGGAAAGATAAATGTGTAACAGTGGGCCAGCAAGTTACCATGTGACCTGAGCTGCCTGTAACATCAGAGCTGGGTATTATCTGATCCATCAAGTCATGAAGTATGATATGCACATAAGCAACCCATTATGACGATGAAGTGGTATATATGTGACTAGGTCCAAACAGATCCTAAAGGCATAAACAAGCTACACAAATAAGTTGGCTAAACACCTAAGGATTCAAATCCCACTACTATGGTGTCTCTTATCAAGCATTTGCCTGGAGACTCATGAGCTGTGTCCTATGATCAGTTAACTGAGGAAGTGAAATTAGTACCTGGCTCTTGATGCTTCTGAATGTTATGCAGGGACCACAGTGAAGTTGACAGCTTCAGCATTACAAACCATTTCTGAGGCATCCATGAAATATATTGGCAAATGGAAATCTTCACTGTGGGCAGAACTACAGTCAATATATGTGGTCATACATTTTGTTTCAAAAGAGAAGTGGCCAGAAATGTTGTAGTTTACTGACTGATGGCATGCAACCAATATAGCCAATGACTGGATAGTCAGGGACCTGGAAAGATCATAATAAGAAAATTGGTTAGATAGGTGAGTAGCCTCATCCTTCAACTGGGGGACATGCCTAACCTCTGGATATGGTTTCTACAGGTTCTATCTTTCCTTTACTTATGTAGCTGGAGAAAAATCACTAACCAAAGAATACACATAGAGGGACCAATGGTTCCAGCTATATAAGTGGCAGAGGATGGTCTTGTCTGGCAACAATGGGAAGGGAGGCTCTTGGTCCTGTGAAGGCTTGATGCTCCAGCACAGTGGAATGCTAGGGCAGTAGGGCAGAAGTGGATGGGTGGGCAGAGGAGCATCCCTGTGGAGGCAGGGGAGGAGTGGGATGGGGGCCTTTGGATGGGAAACTGGGAAGGGGGATAACATTTGAAATGCAAATAAACAAAATAAACAATAAAAAATTACAAAAAATAATAAAATAAAATCTAGCAAAAGAAAATTGGTGAGAAAGATAACCTGGGAAGAAATATGCAGATAAATCTGTCCAAATGGGAAAAAAATGATGTGAACATATTTTGTCCCATATAAATACTCATCAAAAGGTGACTTCAGCAGAGAATGAATTTAATAATCAAGCAGATAATCAACCTCTTTTCTCAGATATAAATTTCATTGCCCAATGAGACTATGAAAAAAAAAGTGCCAGGGTAGCAGAGATGAAGATTATTCATGGAATAAACAACATGAACTTCCACTGACTGACACTGCATGATTAAATATGCTTCTGAGTATGAGATCTCACACCACTAGAGACAGAGGCTCAGTCCCAGATATAGCACCATTCACCAGTGTGACCAGGTAGTAACCTTGCTATAGCTTTACTACATCAGACCACTTCTGTGAAAAAGACAAAAAAAATTATCTTTACTTATTCTGTTCATGATTTTGTCTTTCTGTAATATTTCTGCCAAAACCATCATCTTTGAACTTATAGAATGCTTTATCTACCATCATGGTATTCCATATACTATTCTTTCTGAACATGAAACTCATTTCACAGCTTTCACAGCTAGAGAAGTGCAACTTTGTGTCCATGATCATGGAATCCATTCTTCTTATTACATTCCTCACCATCCTGGAGCAGCTGGCTTGATAAATCCTGGATTGATCATTTGAAGATTCAGTTTCAGCCTCATTTGCTTGTCAGCATCCAGGAAGGCTGGCACAGGATTCTATAGAAGGTGGTATATGCTTTTAATCAGTGTCCAATGTATGCTATTGTTTTTTCTATATCCAGGATGCATTAGTCTAATAATGGGTGTATCTGCCTCCGTATTTGTCAGTCTCTGGCAGAGCCTCTCAGGGAACAGCTATATCCAGCTCCTGTCAGCAAGCATTTCTTGGCATCTACAATGATGTCTGGGTTGGTAACTGAATATAGGATGGATCCCCAGGAGAAAGAGGAACATTCGTCCATTATTGGTGGGATTACAAGCTGGTACAACTACTCTGGAAATTAGTCTGGTGATTCCTCAGAAAATTGGAGATAGTACTACCTGAGGACCCCAGCTATACCACTCCTGGGCTTGTACCCAAAAGATGCTCGAGCATGTACCAAGGACACATGCTCCACTATGTTCACAGCAGCCATATTTATAATAGCCAGAAGCTGTAAAGAACCCAGATATCATTCAGCAGAGGAATAGATACAGAAAAAGTGGATCATTTACACAATGCAGTACTACTCAGCTCTTAAAAACAATGACTCCATGAAATTCACAGGCAAATGGATGGAACTAGAAAATATCATCCTGAGTAAGGTAACACAGTAACAAATAAACACAAAAAAACACACATGGTATGCACTCAGTAATAAGTGGATATTAACCCACAAGCTTGGAATACCCAAGATACAATTCATACACCACATGAAGGTCAAGAAGAAGGAAGACCAAAGTGTGGACACTTTGGTCCTTCTTAGAAGGGGGAAAAAAACGCAGGGCAGTGGTGGTGCATGTATTTAATCCCAGCACTTGGGAGGCAGAGGCAGGCAGATTTCTGAGTTCAAGGCCAGCCTGGTCTACAGAGTGAGTTCCAGGTTAGCCAGGACTATTCAGTAAAACCCTGTCTTGAAAAACAAACAAACAAACAAACAGTAGGAACAAAATACCCACAAGAGGAGATACAAAGTGTGGAGCAGGGACTGAAGGAAAGGACATATACATTCACTCTATTAAGTCTGTTTCTCTACAGAACTCTAGATGTTGCTATATATATATATAATATATGACATTGATATTTATCATGATGCATATATATATATGACATATCATATGTATGATACACACACACATACACATATATATGTATATGTATATATATACATATATATATATATAAGTTAGGGTCAAAACTCTGAAGAAAAACAAAACTAATAAGTAAGTCATATATATATGGACATATATGTACAGATAGTATAATAAGTCTCATAATACATATGTAATATATACAATATATGTAATATATTACATATGTATATGTAATACATATTACATATATATATTAATTCTATCAATTCTGTTTCTCCACAGAACCCTAACTTATAAATGTATATATACATATATAAACATATTATATATAATATATAAACATATACCTATATGTCACATATATTCTATCATATATATTCTATTTATTTATATATTCAGACAGATAGATGGATAGATAGATAGATAACAGATAGATAGAGGCTATCTTAGGAATCCTGTCATTTAATAATTATAATTATAATTATGTATTTATTCAACTATATCCAGAATGTTAAAATATTAATGTTGGTTTTTATTAAAAACAATATTCCTTGTCACTAAGAAAATAAATCAGAAAAATATTATTCAATCTGTTATGGCAGAAAAATGACTATTTTTGTCTTGTTTCTTCCTTTGGATCATATTGAGTTTTTCTTACCACATAGTGACAAAGGTAGTTTATAGTCTTCCCCCGACGTATGTGATCATGGGAGCTTTAGGTATTGTTGGAATTTATTGGAGTATCACTTCATAGAAACCTACCTGGGAAGTACAGCTGTGATTCAAGGGGTCTCAGGAAGTAACTTCAAAAGGTTCAGATAGACAGGGTTTATTTCTTATGGTCTCACATTGGATTAAGAAGCTTTAAGTGCAGACTCATTAGCTTTGGACTCCAACATTATCCCCATTATTGTATAAAAGCTTCAAATTTTTACAAGTGATATTTAATTGAATTAAAACATTCAGGTTACATGTAAAACTTTTAAAAAATAATTAAAATCAAAGTACAATTATATAACTGAATAGTCAGGTCATAGTTTTCTAATTTGATATTTTTTTTACAATGGAATGATGTGTTTTGTGTAATTTTAATATTGCTATAAATATATACTGATAACAATTTTATTCAGTAGTGAAGCAACTGGCTCAGTTTATCTTATCATAATGTGTCACCTATCAAATATTCCTATTAAAATCACAAGAAAATTTGAAATATAGTAGGGAATTATTTAGTTAATTTATTGAATTTAAAATATTTTTGGAAAGTTAAATGAGTTGTCAGGTTTTAATTATGTCTAAATCTCAGTAAGGCAGTAAAATATAAAATTTATTTTTGTTAATTTTGTTCCTCTCACATTGAAAGTTTGATGAGTCTGTATTAGTGGATATCATAAACTGATTTTATACCTAAAATCAATTTTTTACAAGTATTCCAAAAATTAGATTAGGATGATCATTGCAGAGGTGAACATATTTAAACAACATCTATATCCCTAGTAAGCAAGAACACTTGATGACATAATATTAATACAATAGTATATTTCTACATATATTATATATGTCATAAATTAATGAGTTTTCTTCATTTTAAAATAAACTTTACAGCTTCATTAAAAAGCACAGAATCTATAAACAACTGCAGCTACACAGCTACTTGAAGAACGTATTAGAATTCATAAATTCAACACTCATTATATGTGATGGCCGAATGTTCCAATTGGAAAACACAGATGTGAAATTCCAACTGAGAAAATAGAACTTTGTATATAATTATTCATCTCACACACCATCATGCGTACATTTTAAGAAGCACATTTTATATACAAGTTAAGGCCAAACTGTCATATTCCTTCCTTTTATTCAGGGAGATGTTTACTGAAGGATAGGCCTAGAGGGGATCTTGAAAGGTCATTAATTTATGCACTGCATTTAAACAAGTGTAAGACTAAAAGAGGCTCAGAATGTCTATATTCCGTAGTGTGAAAGCTCTTGACTTCTAATTCCCCTTATGAATGCAATCAATATGAAAAAAGGAAAAAGAAAATAACCTTCTTATTGGGTATTTTGCTTTCCAAGACCTTTTTCAGTTCTTTCATTTTTAACAAAACTAAATTTATTTAGAATTTCTCCTTTTCTGTTTACTCTCTTTGCAGGTGCACTATTAACTGTATACAAAACAAGATGTATTTTGCAGCAACTGTAGAAATCCAACTGTGTTTCTCTTAATTAACTCCATATGATTTTCATATATTAAAAAGGACACACTTAATAAAGATCTCAATACTAAAAACAAACCTACTATTTTATTATAAATTCATATGAAATGTTACAAGATCAACTATTTGTGCCAATCCTTTGTTAATTTCTTATATAGCTATAAATATATAAATAATATTCCTAAGCTCATGTAATTATATAATTTTTATATAAGTATATTTAATATATGAATCATATTAGATATCATTGTTTTGAACTATTATAAGATATTACTCTAATATATATTATA
>NC_045030.1:117188413-117191040 GCF_008632895.1 Mastomys coucha
TTACATGAGCATTTAGGTAAATTTAAAAATATTTGAACATGCCCAAAAAATAATTATAAATTATTATTTTTATAGTTTATATGAAAATCTCATATCATTAGTATTTGACTACTATATAATTTCATTTAACCAATCTGTACAAGTCATAATTTTGTGGCAACAATTATAGATTTATGTAACAAAGAAAATATAAATAACTAATCTAGAAATAATTACTCAGTGTTTTCTTTTAGTCTATATATGTGTATATATATGGATGATATATATATATATATATATATATATATGAATGATGCTTTTATGGAAATATAATTAAATAAAACAGCTGTTGAATCACACAGGACTGAAAGAATACCAATACAGATAAGTATAAATTCTTATAACTTTACCATGCTTAGATTTTTAAAATTTATTTGTAGGTATTTCTAATTCTAGACATGTAATACTTTAAATGTTCTATTCACACATACTACTATAATAATGTGAATCACTTTTTCTCTTTTCTTGCTAAAAACTTATCCCTAAGAGAATAGACTGGTTAGATACCATGACATTTCTTAGAAATTTGAAATTAGATGACTATATCATATTAGTGAGATTTCAGAATGAAAACAAAATTCATGGGAAATATTCAGAAAGAACAGCAGAGTTCAGTTATTGGGAAATTTGTTGTGATTTTCATTTATCTCAGAGTGTTTGGAAACAACTTATAGCACAGTCTCTAAATATAGCTTTAGGAAAACATACATTTTAATGACAGCAGCTGGTTTTATTTTGCATTTTGCAAACAAGACATTTTCCAAATGTGCCACCATTTGCTAAATTCCCTACACTGTTTAGGAATCTGTATATGTAGAATGATTCATGTTATGGCACTGCAAAATTTCAAGTTTCTATTTATTTCTAGACAATTTGATCCTAGTTACAAGTCACATAAATAATGGAAATAAGAAAATTATTACATGAAAAAAAAACTTCATTATGTAATGATTCTTACTACCATGACCAAAGTATTATTTACAGGGAGGAACCTATAAAGAAGATATACAATATCTCCTTGAAGTAGATAATATCATTTACTATAACATAATAGAATAGTCATTTTCTTTCTATCCTTAGAGTTTGATTTCCTTAACTAGTTCTTTTTTTATTTTTTATTCATGATATTATTTTACTTTGTTGGAATATCCCACATCATGAACTCTGATTCTATATACATTGAATGCCTCCCATGTCTTCTCCCTTAGCTTTGTGACTTTGTCGTTGCCCTGAAAGAAGAAAAGATTACAATTTACGTTACCCATTGGAGAAAGTTCAAACTCCCATTTGCCAGCCCCTGATTGTGGGTGAGTTATTTCCCACCATCAACCTCATAAGAACGCATCAATTGTGGGGAGCTACACTTCATTTGATCATTTTCCCCATCATTCTATCTTCTCTTCAGTCTAGGCCATCCCCCATTCTACCTGTTTCTGTAAGTTGTCCTGTTAAAACTGCCACACACACCCTCTCTCCCTGCCCTGCTCTAAAGTAGACTTTCCTTCATGTAATGTTCTAGTGAGATTTGAGAGTATCCTATCTCTGACTCATTCTATTAAATGTTTCTCTGAAATGTCACTTTGCATGCCCCTCAATTAGACAACACTTTCAAACATAGATGCTTGCTTATACAGACTAACCTTACCTTCTTTGTTAGAGATTAAAAGTGATTACTAACAGCATGTTTGCATTCCAGCTGGATCCCATCTTTTGATGTGATCTCATAGGAGAGAAGCCATGTTGTTGGATTAAAATTTCTCTACAGATTGCCTCATTCATGTTATTCAAGCATGAAATTGTTGAGCTTCATATGTAGTGTGACTACAAGTAAATTTAACTTTTAAATATGTTTATTTTCTGGAGACTTCATAATAATATATAATGTATAATGTTTATGGCTTCTACTCCTAGCACCCTACCATCCTTTCTAGTGATTCCTACTCCTATCTGCCAGTTACATGGGGTTATATTTCTTCTTACATATAACTTTGAGTCCTACTAATACTTCCTATATTTATATGAATGAGTAACCATCACCAAAGCATGAGTTATTTACCAGTTGCTAATTACCCAATTAGTAATGACTATTTCTCTGTTTCAGCAGTAGCCAGCTGCCCACAGATATTCCATCAAAAATTTTACTAGGATTCCTATACTTTATGCATGTTGAAACTTTGATTGACTTGAGTTTGTGAAGCTAAACACTGCAGCTATAAATTTATGCCTGCAATAGCTGTTAAGACTGACACCACTAAGAAATTAGAATTTCACAACTCTCTTCTCCACCTTCTTCAGATATTACATTTTTTTCTAGCCCAAATTTCACAAATTTACCCAAGTTTTGGATCATATGGGATAAATATTGGTGACTCATGGAAACCCAAACACTCAGAATTATTTATACTCATCACCATGAGCATATAGAACTCTATATTAAGAATAAAATACAACACAATGAAACTTGCCTGACAAATGTTGAAAGAAGCACTAATATATGTGTAACAAACAAAATATTTATAATGTGCCACGGGCCGGCTGATCTGGGCCTCCCTCAACCCGCGGGAGAAACGGGGGTCCTAGTCAGGTCG
>NC_045030.1:117191754-117194571 GCF_008632895.1 Mastomys coucha
GGCAGTATCCTAGAGAGAGATTACACATTATGGGAAGCTAGGTGATAAACCGGGATAGGTTAGGAACAATGTGTCGCCCTGGAGACAAATGCCCAATCTTATCTATTTACGAATCATTTCTTGGGGTACCTTTATGCCTAATTATGAGTCCGTGTTGACGATTGGAAAGACTAATCTGGAACATGTCTGAGTTAGGAGATACCAGCGACTAGTCTGAAATCCAGGAGGCACAGAACCCCTTTTGGGGTCTTATTGCCTCTTATCCTTTATCAGGATTTTATCCCCCGATATTTTGGATGTGACTGGAGTAGACAAGTGTGCGTAGCAATAATGTTGTGTGACAAAATGATCATTCAGAAAATTAAAACAATAATTTCTTCATAGGGTCTCTGATTTCCCCAGTCATGGTCACAATCAACTTTAAAATATCAGGTATATTTCCCATGGATCAGGTTTCATATAAGATCAGAAAGCAATTGATTACCCTCAAAACTTGCATGCTACATTTTTACCAGTGGACACTTCTTCCAAGGAGGCTAATATGCCATCCGGAAGGTCTAAAGACTGAGAAAGATCATTAATATCCTTCCTCCATAGCAGCCTGCATTGTACTCTCTGGTACTTTATAAGCAAGCCAGCAGGAAGAAAGTTTTCTGATCAGTTTAAGGTTTATTTTAAAATGTTCTGCATCAAAGATATGAAATATTTTTTTGTCTTTTTGAGAGAGGTTTTCTCTGTGTAGCCCTGGATGTCCTGGAACTCACTCTGTAGACCACTTAAGCAATAGGGTATTAGTATATAGATACTGTGGGTAAACAAGATTAATGACAATAGTGTATGGTATTTTGTGTGCCTTTGGGACTTCTTTAACCAGTAACTCAAGGGAAGGAATTATTTTTAAATATTTTTTGAGATTATTACATTATTATATCATTTCCCTCTTCTCTTTCTTAGCTATATTCCTTTATACATATTTTTTCATGAGATTCCTCAAACCTAGAGCCTCTTTTTCTTTAAATATTTATACATATATACATAATTACATAATATACAAATAAATGTGAACTTCTCTGCATATAATGTTGTCTGTATGTGTGTATATGTGTATTTTTGTGTCTGTATGTATACTCAGTATTGGATAACCAATTGGGGAGGTCCTTTCCTGGCAAAGAGCATTCCTTTCTCTTTTCTTTTTGTTGTTGTTGTTGTTTTATTGAGATAGGGTTTCCCTGTATAGCCCTGGCTGCCCTGTAACTCACTCTGTACACCAGGCTGGCCTCGAACTCAGAAATCTCCCTGCTTCTGCCTCCCAAGTTCTGGGATTAAAGGCGTGCACCACCACTGCCCTGCACAATACCACTTCTTTCTTTCTTTCTTTCTTTCTTTCTTCCTTTCTTTCTTTCTTTCTTTCTTTCTTTCTTTCTTTCTTTCTTTCTTTCTCTCTTTCTTCCTTTCCTCCTTTCTTTCTTTCTTTCTTTCTTTCTTTCTTTCTTTCTTTCTTTCTTTCTTTCTTTCCTTTCTTCCTTTCTTTCTTTTTTGTGAAACATTGAGAATCACTATTTGTTAGGATTGATTCATTACCAGATAGGTATTGCTTGTTTGAGTAGTAAAAATGATGACAAGAATTTAGTTCTATTAGCCTTTCATAATTGCCCTCTCAGTTCTTATTCTAAGAGGTAATTGAGTATAATAATTTTAAAAACTTAATATTGAACTATCATATAACCTTATTGTCTTAGGGGACTTTTGCCTATGCCTCAAACATTCAGAGGTATGAATTGTTACTATTGTCTGATCTTTATTAGAATACCTTCTATTAAAGTTCTTTTAGCCCATTTATTTGGTGTTATTTTCTCTTAGTTCATTTGAATTTTCATTTTCCTTGGGATCTATTTAATTTGACAAAGGTATCTCACACTTAAAATAATTAATGCATTGTCATTTCCTCTACCTGAAACAATTCTTTCCTGCCAGAAACTTCGGGTCACCCTCTATTTTATTAAAGTTGATAAGGTTCATGTGGTTTATGTAGTTGGAAGAATCATTATAGTTACTGTGTACATGTAAGTCTGGGAAGAATTATCATCTATTTTTTTATCTTGAAATTTATATTTTCCTTCCAGTTTCCAAGCTTCCTTTTACACTTTCAATATAGATTTGTTTACTTTAAATATGATTATTGAAATTTTAAGATAATGAATGTTTTTTTCTGCAGTTCTGTAAACATTTAAATATTATTCATTAGTATGTGTGCTTGTGTATGTGTTTATGGTTATACAGACAATTGCATACCTTGGTGCCCGAGACGGGGTCAGAGGACAGCTTTTGCAGATTAGTTACCTCCTTCTGATAATAGGATCTTGGGATTGAATTTCTGATACCAGCTGAGCCACTTCACTGACTCGTTTTAAAATTAGGTTGCATTTGATAGTATGTGTGTCTATGATAGTATGTGAACTATGTCTATCTGTTCAGTAGATTTTTCTACTATACCAAATACTTGTTTTTACCCAATAAGAAATCTTAAATTTTGTACTTTAGGGGAAATTTGTCTTGTATTCAATGCATTCAGCAGACTCACATTTCAACCAATGGCTGTGCACTTAACTAATTCTGACATGCTACATTGGAAATAACACATAAAAGTAAACTGGCAGTTTTATTTGGTTTGGAGTTTAATGGTACGTGCATTAATTTATTTACCCATTAAAATGTCTTGTGCTTTTTTTAAATCAAATTTGTGTTGTAATGACATTTTCAACATTTATTCATTTAAGAAATCTGGAATAGATATTGAATTTCATAAATATTTTTGGC
>NC_045030.1:117194670-117195671 GCF_008632895.1 Mastomys coucha
TATTAAAATTATTATACTTACAAAGCCTTTTATTCTAAAAGTTTGAGATTTTGAAGTAAAATGCTAATGAACTGTATAAACCCTTCTTGAAGAAATAAAATCTATATTTGAAGGCTAATTCTTCCAATATATAACTAAATTTTATTCCTTTTTCTCAGATACTTAGCAGTCTGATTACATAGTAGCCATTCCCACGTATGCTCTACATCTTTTATCTCACTGTTTTCATCTTGCTTTTCTAACTGAATACCAAACTTTTACTTTTTCCATTCCTATTCCTAATGCATCAGCTCAGAATCATTTCTAAAGATAAACCAGTGATAAAGCTATTTCTATAGGTAACTATGCAACTTCACTAGCCATCTCTCCACTATTCCTCACTATTCTTCAGGAGGCTTGCTGAATGTTCTACAAAGAGTTCTCTTACATGATTCTCTTTCATCCTTCTAGGAAGTTGATGTTCCCCCAACACACAAACCTGATGATTGCATTTCAGTTTTTAGATTTTACTGGTGGTACACAATTGTTCTCAATGTGAAATTAGAACTCTTCTCCTAGTCATTTCTGATTTTGTCAGTCTTCCCACTGTTGCCCTCAATCCAACTTCATTTCATCACTTGATATTGTAAAACATGACAAAATATTATTAAAACCTTCAGTGATTGATGATCTTCTTGGCTTAGACATTCCTGCAACTTCACTCTATACCTTAGAATCTGCTTCTTGACTTTGTTTTACAGCTTCACTGTTCATACTGATATTAGGTTGCTTTTTTACTTCTAACTCTCACTATATCCTGAATATTTATATTTACTCACTGGGTAGTGTTTGAATTAGTTTTATTTTTTCCTGTGTGGGGAAACTTTTTCTGAGCAAAAGTTGTATACCTTATTGTCTTATACACTGCGACAATTATGTACTAACAGAAAATTTATATACTCAAACTTATAAGGTGATGGGACCCCTGCCTCCTCTTCTTCATCCTTCTCTTCCTCCTCCTC
>NC_045030.1:117195946-117199430 GCF_008632895.1 Mastomys coucha
ACTACATGAGGCTGTGTCTCCTCTGAGGCATATTGGTATCTCAAGGATGCATTGAAATTTCCCATAGATTGAGGCCCTGTTTCAGAAGTTAAAGGCTCATCATTATTTTTAAATATCTATGGATTTTAATGTACAAGATAAAACTTTTGATATCCTTTATATCAAAATTCCCAGGAGCCTCCAGCCTGTTGATCTGAAAGATTCTAATAAAGACTGATTAAACATTGGCACTTCTTTCTAGCTTTATCCTATGGATGGCAACCTCAAGTTTGCTCCAATCTACTTTGCTGTTAATCTGTTCATACTACTTCTCTCTACATATGCAGGAACCAGTTGTAGCTTCATATGTCATCAGTGCTGTATAGGATTGTCCAGTGAAGGTAAACAGTCCTGAACCTTTGGTCTCAGTGAGTAGAAACTGGGTATGGTCATCAGGGTCCTACAGATATTTACTTATAGGATTAGACTTGTCCAATCTATACTCAACACTGAGTTGAGGAGGGGAGTTTATCTTTACTGTCCATATTGTCATGTCTTGATAAAGGGACATCTAACCAAACATGCCTATGTTCTAATTTATACTGCTATTATAAGAGTAGGAGCAGTAGATGTTGCAAATGGCACATTGTGTTTGTTGGCTGAGATTATGATAGCTGGTAAAATTAGAGAACAATCCTCCTGTCTATTTCTTCAGTTTTATTTTATTTTTTTTTAATTTAGATGGTCTATTTTAGTCCTTATTTTTAAGATTTTTATCTGCAACAAAAGTATTTACATTGCTTTTTCACAAGTTGTTAAGTTGATTATATGATCTGAATGCTGTAGAGTTTGGTTGAGACAGGGGTCAATAGAAAGGAAAAAACATGAGATGCCTCTTCCACATAACATTCTTATTTTCATGAGTAAGGAAAGACAGTGAATTTTGACGAAGTTCCAGTTTTTGTTCCCCTAATTACTGAATCTCCCTAACTTAATTTCTGTCTTGGCAATTCTAGTTCTCATCTTCTGGTTGGTTGGTTATTTTCTGTGTCATTCATGTTATTTTGGGGGGGATGGAGGTGGGACGTGTTGTGAAAACACTCCTGAGAAAATTACTAAAGTTTTTGTTTTGGTACATAGTTTTAGTCATTGTTTACAGAATTGCCATTTTCCTGGTCCACTGTGAGGCAGGATAGTGTGTGGGAGAAGCATGTGGTATAGAAGAACTACCTACCTTATGATGAGCAAGAATCCAAGCAGATAGGGAAGGTTTGGAACAAGATGAACCTTCCAAGGGCATATACTCCTGAGGTCTACACTTTATCCAAATAGGCCCTAACTTCTAATAACATATGCAACTGTGATTTCAATAAATAATTGTCATTTACTGCTGAAACTAGTAGCTAACACACAAGTTTATGAAGGAGACATTTGATGTCTAAACAATTATAAGTAAACTAAGTGTGTGTGTGTGTGTGTGTGTGTATGTGTGTGTGTGTAAGTAAACTATATATGCCTACGTTATTTGGTGTATTCTACATAATAAATATTATCTATAAGTATAATCATGGCAGTTCAGACAGGACTAACTCTCAAAGTAGCCATTTGAGATTTACTTCTTTTATTAATTAATTTAATTTATATCCAAGTTGCAGTTTCCTTCCTCCTCTTCTCCCAGTTCTTCTCATTCATCTTCCTTCTCCTCATTCCCTCTGCCCTTTCTCTTCAAAGGAGAGTTCTCCTATGGATATCAATCCATATTGTCATAAGAAGTTACAGTAGGACTAGTGGTATCTCCTACTATAGAGGTGAGACAGAAGCCTAGCTAAGTGAATGGCATACAAAGGCAGGTGACAGAGTCAGAGAAAGTCCCTGTTCCAGTTGTTAGAAGAACCACATGAAGATCAGGATATGCTTCTGTAACATATACATAGGGGTTGTAGGTCTGTCCCATGAATGTTCTTTGGTAGGTAGAATCAGTCTCTGTGAGTCCCTATGGGACCAGATTACTTGATTCTGTAGAGTCTCTTGTGGTGTTATTGACCAATTCTTCCTCTAGTTCTTCACCAAGATTTTGAGAGCTTTGCTGGATGTTTGGCTATGGGTTTATGCATCATTTCCCATCAATTGCTAGGTAAAGCCTCTCAGATAGCAATTATGCTAGGCTTCTGTCTACACATATAGCAGAATATCATTAATAGTTTCAAGGGTTGGCTCTCTTCTATGACCCCTATCCCCAGATTTCAGTTCTCTTTACCTGTTCTCTCTTCCTCAGCCCTCCCTCCCCATATTTCATCCTCCCTATTCCCCTCCCACCTCCTCTCCTACCCAGTTCCATTCCACTGTCAACCTCTGATGTCTATTTTATTATCCCTTCTGATTGAAATTCAAGCATCCCCCCTCATTTGTGCCTTCCTTCTTGTTTAGACTCTATTGATGGTAGCATTAGAATCCTGTACTTTATAGCTAGTATCCACTTATAAGTAATTACATCTCATTGTATCTTTCTGAGTATAGTTTACCTCAGTCACAATGATATTTTTTAGTACCATCCAATTGCCCGCAAAATTCATTTTTTTTCTTGTACTTAATAGCTGAGTAGTATTCAACTGTACAAATGTACCACATTTTCTGTATCCATTCTGCAGTTGATGGAAATCTCAGTTGTTTCCATTTTCTGGCCATTATGAATAGAGCTGCTATGAACATAGTGGAACATGTCCATGACATGATGACACATCATTTGGGTCTATGTTCAGGAGTGGTATAGAAGGGTCTTGAGATAGAACTATTCACAATTTTCTGAGAAAGCATCCAATTTATATTCAAATGGTTGTAAAAGTTTGCAATCCGAACAGCAATGCAAAAGTGTTTGCTTTGCTTCACATCCTTGCCATCATGTGCTGTCACTTGAGTTTTGATCTTTGTAATTCTGACAAGTGTAAGATGTAATCTCAGGGTCATTTTGATTTGCATTTCCAAGATGAATAAGGGATTTGAACACTTTTTAAGTACGTCTTGGCCAAGTAGAGATTCTTACATTGAGAATTCTCTGTGTATCTCTGTATCCCATTCTTCAGTTGGGTTATTTGGGTTGTTAGAATTTAATTTTTGGGGTTCATTATATATTTGGGTATCACTCCTCTGTCAGATATAAGGTTGATGAAGATCTTTTCTCATTCTATAGGCTGCAGATTTGTACTTTTGACAGTTTCCCTTGTCTTACAGAACCTTTTCAATTTCATGAAGTTCCATTTCTTAAATTTTGATCTTAGTGCCTGAACTATTGATGTTTTGTACAGAAAGTTGTCTCTTGTTTCAATGCATCCAAGGTTACCATTCACTTTCTCCTCAGTTCAATTTAATATATCCCATTTTATATTGAAGTGTTTGATGCACTTGGACTTGATTTTTCTACAGGGTAATAATTATGCATTTATTTACTTTCTTTGGCATGCAGACATATAGTTAAAACAGCAGCATTTGTTGAATGTGTTACCTTTTT
>NC_045030.1:117199440-117201812 GCF_008632895.1 Mastomys coucha
ATCATTGTATGGTATAGATGACTTTGTCAAAAAAGATAAAGTTTCCGTAGATTTGTGGGTTTATTTCTTGGTCTTCAATTTGATTCCTTTGATGAATCTGTCTGTTTTTATGCAAATAATATCTGGGTTTTACTAGAATTGCTCTGTAGTACAGCTTTAAATTATGAATGGCAATACTCCCAGAAGTTCTTTTTTTGTACAGTATTGTTTTATCTGACCTGGGTTTTTGTTGTTATTTTCACATGATGTAGAGTATTTTTCTTCAAGATATTTAAAGAACAGTATTAGAATTTTAATCAGAATGTTTCAAATCAATAGATAGCTTTTCATAAGATGGCCATTTTTCCTATTTTACTCCAATGGATCTATGAGAATGGGCGATATCTTCTTTAATATCTTTCTTGAGAGACTTGTGTTAACCCTTAGTAATTTCTTGTAGGTATCTTTCTTTCTTTCTTTCTTTTTACTTTGTGGTTCCATGAGATTTTTCCATTTCCTTTTGTCTCATTCATTGGTGTCACCTTTGTTGAGGTTTTGTTTAGTCATTCATATTGATGAGACTTCATGGGAGTAGCTTTTCTGACATTTCTAAAATTAGCAGTCTCTCAGAAAATTTTATAGTCCTTTTTCTTTTAAAATCTTTCCACATCCTCTTCTGCTATGATCATTTGATGTTAGATGCCCGAATGATATAGATATATAACTTGAATCTAGATACTAAATTATCACTTGTACTCTTCATTTTGATGAGTTATGGTTTATTTCATGAGAAATAAAGATGACATTTATCTTTCATTCTTAAGTATAAAGGTTTAGATTTTTGTTCGGGATTATTCTAGTTTAGTAAAATGTTGTAGGTTCTCTTCCTAAATCTGTGACTTCATTTGATACAAATAATTGAGTTAGTTTCTGGTACAAAGTGTTTCTCTTGTTGGGTGTCCATAGGACCAGTTAGGGAGTTGTTTGTTACTGCCAAGGTATGCCTTCCACTACTGCACTGCTGAGGATATTGTGTTATGCTAGTTGTTGTAGTTCATACCTATTATAGCTAGAAGGGACTACAGGTTATTTTCCTCTCTTGGAAGGTCAAATGTTACATTTTTGTGTATATGGTACACAAACACATGTGCAACCAAAACACTTATTCATGTAAAATAAAAATCAATGAATATTAAAATATTTTATAACTAAAGTGAAGTTAAATTTAACTGAATATTTTCAGTTCTAAATAATTTATATTTTACTTACAGTAATAATTGCTTTACCACATCATATATTAACTACTAGAAATTGAGATATACTAACAACGTTTCAGTCATGACATTGGCCATTTTAAGTGTTTACTATAATTCTTCTTATATAACTAAATGAATGTATAATTACAGATGGGTGCATGTTACTTAGCATTTAGTTCATGCAGTACCTTAAGTGTTTGTAGCATTAACTTAATTACTACCATATTCATTACTGAAAGGTATTATACATTAATAATTTCAATTTAGTCAGGCATTGAACTGTGCCATACAATTATAATGCCATAACTAGAGGCTGAGTGTCAGGAGTTAGTAGCCAGGTTAGACTACCCACATAATCTCTGTCTAAAGCAAAATTAATGAGTAAAGATATAAGAGCATGAAAGAAGAAAATTAAAAAGTGATATTTTGAATTCACTTAAAATTTTTAATTATATTGTTCAATTTCTATCTCTAAATATTATTACTTTTACTTTTCTGTTATATCTTTCCTTCTTTCTTTTTTGTTTTCTTGCCTTCCTTTGCTCTTTCTCTTGATAAAATTCTTTCTTTTCTTGCCTTACTCATCTTTTATATATTAGAAATCATAGTAGAAGCCAATTAATATAATTACTTTGAACTTTGTTCTTACCTGTTCACTCTCAAAGTACATTTTATTCCTCTGCCAGTTTAAGAAAATCATTCTACAAATTGCAGTACAAACTTGTCATACTCTCTTCCTATTAATGAACTCATTCCCAGGGACATATTCCTGTATCACCCATTTTTAAATTGAGATTTTTATTACAGTTAACCAAAATATTAATCTTTTATGAACCAGGTCACTATACTACTGCATATTTTGGGGAGAAAAAGTATTTCAACACAGAATGTAAGTATATTAATATTGTTTAAATTATTATTGTTCATTTAAACTTATTATATAGAATACCAGGAACATCAGGAATTCATTTTATCTTTATGAATAAGCATATTGTTTCAACTATGTTTTAAAAAAGTATACTGGTTATACATGACTTGACAACTTTATCCCTTTAATTGCTAGCAGTAGGATAACACATTTATTCCAAGCATTTCTTTTCTTTTTTTCCCCTTTCTTTCATTTTATTTTTTTTTTTT
>NC_045030.1:117202145-117205419 GCF_008632895.1 Mastomys coucha
TATATATATATATATATATATATATATCCCACTGACAGGAAACAGCTATTGGGATAGCCACAGCTCCAGAAGTTTTGGATCCACAGGAAAACAAAGCTGCACATCTGCTACATATGTGTCAGGCGGACTAGGTCCAGCCTGTATATGTTCTTTGGTTGGTCATTCAGACTCTTAGGGCTCTAAGGGTCCAGATTAGTTGACTCTGTTGGTCTTGCTATGGAGTTCCTATCTCCTTAAAGCCTGTAATCTTCATCCTATTTTTCTATAAGAGTCTCCAAGGTCCAACCAGTTTGGCTGGGGATGTCTGCATTCATCTCAGTCAGCTGCTGGGTTGCACCTCTCAGAATAGAATCATGTTAGACTCCTGTCTGCAATAATAGCAGAGTGTCATTAATAGTGTCAAGGATTGGTGCTAGTCCATGGGAAGGGTCTCAAGTAGGACCAGTTATTAATTTGCCATTCTCTCAGTTTCTGCCTAACTCATCATGTTTGCATTACAATCTAACTACCTTGATCTGTCTTATTGTTTTTTACTTTCCCTTAATAAGTCTAATGACAAAAGAGAGAAGAGACTGGAAGAAGGCAAGGAAGAGAATGTATCATAAATTTTTTTTTTAAGTACTTTCAACTCTCTTTGCATGTATCCTGATTAGTAGCTTGGCAGACAGTAATTGAGAAGCTTTGTAAAGACAGACGTGAAAGATTAATAAAACTCCTATATATCAGACAAATAAGTAACAGGCTTCTTCTTGATGAACAAGGGTGACAAGAAACTCTTTAAAGGGATGGGGAGGGATAAGAAAATTAGAAAAACTGATTAGACTTAAGAAAGCTAGGTTTAGCCTCCATTATCCAGTCTCTGTGTGCTTAGAAGGCTCAGAGCTTGACTCAAGTTTTGACTGGATCTATCTGAAAGGCTAGATGAACAGACCAGACTACTCGGGTTTGGGTGTCTGGTTGTGGTTATTTGACAAATTATAGATAGATTGTCATTTTAAGGGATGTTTTGGAAATAGTCATAATTTTAAACAGGGAGATGGGATAGATTACTAAATTTACTCTTGAACAAAGCATTATGTAGCCATAATCTTACTTTAATGAAAATCTTTATAATTGATATAAAATTGAAGTTATGGTTTCTAACATTGGTACAGAATTTTTATATTGATATAGAAATAAGGTTTTCATTGGTATGAATCTCTATATTGATATAAAATTTGAAATTAATATTGTGCCTATACAACTCATTTAAGAATATAAGGTTTTAACCCAGCTTTTCTAAGAGCTGCTATTATAAACTCTTTAGGATGATTAAGTAGCACAAGTTAAGGGCCATGTAGTAAACTCATTGATATGTTAGATTATGATTTAATTTTAATAAAATATTTTCAATTTACTCTAACAAAAATGTCTAAGAGTAGTTAAGGTTTAACAGTTCAGATATATTTTGCATAGCTATATAGTTTTCAAAAACATCAGAAATCTACAGAATGTGACATTTAATGATATTGCATTACTAAGGATCATTTGACAATGAGACATATCTGCTCCTAAGAGCTTCGCTATTTTCCTCCAAAGAAGAAATTGAGCATTAAAAATTCCATGTAGAACTGCTCTAGTAATGACAAAATAGTCACTGGGAAAAAAGTGCCCTATTCTTCTGCAGTCAAAATACTGTCCAAAGAAGACAAAGAGATGTGAAATACTAGACTACTAAGCTCTTCCAAAACAGGGTAAGCTAGTCCTTCATATTCCTGCTTCATTTCAAGGTGTGCCAAATGGCTCTCGGCCAGAAGACTGAAGACATGTTCCAACATTTTAAGGAATAGGGTAGTCAGATTCAGGTAGTCAGCTGTCTCTACAATTTGTTTAAGTTTTAGAAGCTATGTTTTGTGTTTCCTAAATATTCAGGTAATATTTAATTCATTGTAGGATTTATAACAGGGTTGAGGACTAGTTATAGTCTCATAATCAAATTCAAGTTGTCTAGCATTGAAAGAGATGATATAGAGTTAAAAGTATGATTTTCAAATTGTGATACAAGCTAAAATAAGAACATAATCCAGCTATAGAATTATAAGCTCTTTAGTTAGGCTAGGTAACAGAATATTTTATCTAATTGACAAATATGATAGACTGGATGTTAATTGTATATCATACACTGTAATTTACATAATTGTTATGGTTATGTTCAATTTATGTCTGAGAGAATAGGCTTTTTTAAAAATTTGGATGGAAAGGTGAGATACTGGGAATTGGTTCTAATGCTTTGAATTAAACTGTTCCCTGAAATTTGGAATTTGTGTGCCCAAATGCTGAAAGTCCTTGTCACCAATTGGTTTATGATCAATCAATAAAGAGCCATTGGCCAATTCTGTGTAAGTAGACTTAGGCAGGTCTTTTAGATTTGTGTGGGCTATGAACTAGAGGAGAGGAAGGCAGAGATGGGGAGGAAGAAAGACCATACTTAAAGGCCTGGCTCAGTGTGAGAATCAGGGAAAGAGGCTACATGGGCCACTTCCCCAATTGGGTTTGGGGTACCAGAGATGAAATAAAGATTTTAAAATATGTTAACTCAGAAGTATTGGAGGGGAGTGTTTGCTACCATTGGGAAGGCTTAGAATTGCCCAGCCTTTGATCTACTTAAGACATTTAAAATTAACTGATATGTGTTTCATTGACAATCCAGATAGCACTTGAGTGGGTGTGTGCATCTGTGGACCCTCAGGAACACAGAACTGGTAGCTAATTCACTGATACAGAGGATAATACTTCAACAGTATGCCCAGTCATTTGTTTTATAAGTGATTTTTAATACACTTAAGTTGGCAAGTGTTTTACTTAAGAAATTGACTCTTGGTTTAATAATACAATCATTAGAATTCTTAACAATTATTGTAAAATGGGTATTACATTTTCTATTTTGTGGCTGAACTGAAACAGGATGTATACAAATACATATTTCCTAGCAGCTGAGATTATATACCTCAATTAGAAAAAAATAACAAGATCTACAGCAATTTCTAATTACATAAAACTTCTGGGCACAACATGAGTATTGATAACAATAAAAAAAATTAAGCTCGAATACATCCTCAGGAAAAGAAATTTTAAACACTGAAATTTATCACCAGTGAGGTATGTTATCAGAAAACAGATACGTTCTTGACACACAAGCCAGGTCATTTGAATCTGATAACACAGAGCCTGTCTATGTACAGCTGAAAGGACAGAACTAACTCCAAAATGTTGTTCTCTAATATCCACATGAATG
>NC_045030.1:117205597-117233914 GCF_008632895.1 Mastomys coucha
AATGTACTTTGTTATATACTTTCCATTTGATAACCCACATATAGAGATGCTTTAAAACTTTTGAGGGAGATAAAGCAATTTACTAGTAATATAGCCCTTAGCATATTTTGATAAAAAGGGCATTGATGTCTCAGATTTCTGACAAAAGGTTTGCTTATATGTGTTCTTACTAGTTACAAAGACTGTTTTTTTTTGTTGTTGTTGTTTAAAATGTGCAGCTAATAATTTAAAATGGTTTCATTGAAGATAGATAATTTTTTTATCCTTAAGTTGGCTTTCTCACATATTGATGGTTTTTTTCAAAGTTGTATTGACTAAACTAAGTTTGCTTTGTTTATAAAAGACAAGAAGTATTTCCTGCCTATGGTATACATATTAGAAGATACAGAGACTTGCCCCACCTGGGGATCCATCCCTTATATTGCCACCAAACCCAGACTCTATTTGGATATTGGGAAATGCTTGCTCATTGAAACCTGATATGGCTGTCTCCTGTGAGGCTGTGTCAGAGCCTGACAAATACAGAGGTGGATGCTTACAGCCAACCATTGGACTGAGTGAGGGGAGTCCCTGATGGAGGAGTTGGAGAAGAGACTGAAGGAGCTGAGGGGGTTTGCAGCCCCATGGAAGGAACAACAGTGTCAACAGGCCAGAATCCCCCAGATCTCCAGGGGACTGGACCATTAACCAAAGAATACACATGGAGGGAACCATGGTGCTGGCCACATATGTGGCAGAGGATGGCCTTGTTGTATATCAGTGTGAGGAGAAGCTCTTGAGCCTGAGGGTGTTTGATGCTCCAGTGTATGGACTACCTGGTTGGGAAGATGGGAGTGGGTAGATAAATAGAGGAGCACACTCATAGATGCAGAGGATGGGGGTAGGACAGGGGGTTTTTGAAGGGAAGACCTGGAAAGGGAAAAACATTCAAAATGTAAATAAAGAAAATATCCAATATAAAAGAAAGATATCAATGTTGAAAATAAGTAGTCTACCTACCATCTTTTAATTTCAGTTCTCACAGAAAGAAATGGGAATAATTAAATGTAATTATTAGCTTCTAAAATAGCATGTATGTTTTAAATGGAAAACCCTGACATCATTCCATGTTTATTTAACTTTGCTTTCCTTATTGGTACATGGGCAATCCTGTTTTCATCTATTTAAAAGTCATTTGAACCTCAAGGGCTCAGACTTTCATTTTAAATATAAAATTCTGTTCTTCTGAATTGTATTTCTTTTGAAATACAACCTCTTACAAAAATTTTTTAAAAGCATGGCAATAAATTGAGCAGAAATAATTTTATACAACATTCATTTGAAAAGTTGTCTAAAAGAATCAGAAACATATGGTGTAATTTTTCAAGCTTCAAAACACAATAAAATACAGGAAATGCTAATGATAGAATAAGATTTTCACCCTGAGTTTCAAGTTCCAATTAGGTTTTGCAAAACATGAGTTCTGAATGACTGCATTTTTTAATCTTGTGGATCTAAAAGCAGAGCAAATATTAATGTGGAACCTCAATCAGGACTGTTTGCATAGCATAAACTTTCATTTAGTTATAATAGCATACAGAGAAAATTCATCTAAGATACAACCTGAACAAATCTCATTACACAGAATAGAACTGTACATTCATATCTGAGAACTGATTTGAGTAAAGTTTCACTAAGTTGTTCTCCAAAAGTAAATGAACAAATCTGTATAAGAGCAGGTTAAAATGCTCTTAAAATTACAAATATTCTAATGTAACAAGCATAAAATAATGTTATTATGGATCTTAATGGCTGTTTAATGATTTGAGTCATTTGTTTAAAAGTTTCATCAAAGCTCTCAATTAGGCAGCTTAATAAATGCATCCTCATTTCACTCAACAGTTTTTAGCTTAATATTTCCTTTTTTTCTGCTTTGGGACTTGGGGCACAACATGAATGGGCTAGACTAGTAATCATAGTAAATTAATGATACTTATGTTTTTCTCATTGCTTGATTGTCCCTTCTTTCTTATTTTCAAAGAAAGTTTGTATATTAATAACCTGAGACTTGGTATTCAGGTACTATGGGATTGACTTATACTAACTGTAAAGTTACTAAAAAAATGCTTTGATTTCATTACACTCAAACTCATGCATATACTCACCACATGCAAAACTACATAGTCTGATGATAAAGCTGTTTGAGGAGCAAATATTGTCATAAATATGAGTAGCTACCTCTGAAATCACTGAGAATTTAGCAGTGTTGATAGTTACTTCTATGATTTTTCATCTGAAAAAGATAATAAAGACAAATCTTTCTAATTTTCTTTTTAAAAACTTTTAATATATATTCTTCTGTAAAGAAGGAGTTCTTGTTGTAAGAGTCCAATGTGTTTAGGTATACATTCCAGAGAAGATAATACTACAAGCCATACTGTTATGATTGTTTGGCTGTGTTTCAGATACAGAGTCTCACTCTGTTGCCTGGAATGACTTCAAACATGATCTTCCTATCATAGACATCCAGTAAAGTGATCAGATACAGGGGTGTACCACTAGACCAATAGTCTGTCCTTTCTTCATCTAACATTATCTGATCATTTTCAGATAATTTTCAGACATTTTTATTTTTTGCCTAGTACTGTGAGTTCAGCTCTTTTTTCCATATTAATTATATTTTATTTGTATTTTATAAATTATTTCATATTTCAAACACATTACACTCCCTCAAATGATAAAATTTTATTATTGTATCATTAAATATTATTCAAATTTTTCATGCTTAGGCAATAGACAACAAAGTTTATTTCAAACCTTGGTTACTATGATTAATATTGTAGCAAATATGAGGATTGAAAGTTGTCTTTGTTATCTTTGTTTTCAATCAGATAACGGCTTTTAACTCAACTATATACTTACCTAAACACTAATCAGTGATTCTTACATTTACATAGTCTCTAGAAGTTCCTTCTCTTTATTTTTGATCATAGTTTCCATTTGTTTATTGTTGCTACTTGTACATGTCATCTTGAAATATAAAAACAACATATAATTTGTTGGGTCTACTTCAGTATTCAATGTTTTTAGAGGAATTTTAATCCAGCAACATGGATGCTATGACAAAGCATCCAATCCAAAGAACTTCTAGATCTGTGTGATGTGGCTACACCTTTAAGCAAATTTAGTTTATACAAGGAAGAAGCCATGTTTAAAAGTTACATCTAACTGAGGTATAAACAAAGAGACAAATCAGAGAAAGATTTGAGAAAGATGAGTCTGAGAGAGATACTCCAAACTTTTTCAGGAACTGCACAAGAAAGAGAAATTATTGTAGAGATACTTAGAGGGAGAGAGAGTTCAGTTAGTTGGGAGTCAGTGGAGTCAATTCAGTTGATTGGAGATGAGTTTCATTCCTTCAATTGCATTCAATTTGTGTAGTCAGTGTAATCAATGCAATATATATATATTCTGGAGTTCAGAGGCAGTTTTGCCAAACAGAGCAATTCAGTCAGAAAATGAGAGAGGCCAGATTGAATTAGTCACCTTGGAGAGGAGTTTTGAGCCAAAACAGCTGAACTGAACCAGCCAGCCAGTGTTTAGAAAGAACTGAAAAGGGTGAGCATATTTAGCAGTAAGCCTCTGAGACAACAATTACATCTGGTGAATAAAAATTACTTTTGTAGATCTTGTCTGGAATTCTAGTATAAAATTTCCTTTTTTCACTTACTTTTATCATTCTATATTTGGGATCACTTATGTACTATAAAGGAAACTAGATTTGAAATTTGAAGAATTAAATCTAAGTCTTAGGGATACCTCTCTAACCTGTATTAATATAAATTTGAATAAGTCACTCTATACATGGCCTTGCTAATTTCATTATCCAGATAATTTTTATAACAATATAACAGAAAGTTGAAAAAGTTATTCTATCCACGATTTTTTTAAATTTTGTCACCAATACAGTTTTTATAACAGTATAATAGAAAGTTGAGTTTTCAAGCATTAAATATCGAGTTATAGGATATATTACATATAGTTTTAATACTTAAGTATCACATAATAACTTAGTATGAATCCTTCAACACCACTAAATTAAGTTACATATTAAATCTGTTTCTTGTTTTTTTCTCCTGTAAAATGGGATAATTATTCAACATGCTATTAAAATTTTGATAATGAAAAAAGAACTTTAGAATTAGGTGCTGTACAGTTACCATGACATTAAAAGAACAAGTAATTTTTGCTCATCTTTTATTTATTTTTTAATGATTAATTATTATTTTTATTGGTTATTTTGTTTATTTATATTTCAAATGTTATCTTAATTCCTGCTTTCCCCTCCAAAACCACCCCCTATTCCAACTCCCCTTGCCTCCATGATGGTACTTCCCCACCTACCCACCCATTCTCGCCCCACTGCCCTATAATTCTCCTACATCCGGGGCATCAAGCCTTCAAAACTTCCCCTCCGACTGATGCCGGACAAGGCCATCATCTACTATATAAGCAGCTCAAACCATGAGGCCCTCCATGTGTATTCTTTGGTTGGTAGTTTAGTCCCTTGGAGTTCTAGGGGGTCTAGTTGGTTGATACTGTTGTTCTTCCTATGGGGTTGCAAAACCCTTCAGCTCCTTGTCTTTCCATGAAAACCCCTCCATTGGTGTTACTGTGCTCAGTCGGATGGATGGTTGCAAGCATCCACATCTGTATTGAGCAGGATCTGACAGGTCCACTCAGGAAACATCCATATTAGGCTCCTGTCAGCAAGGACTTGTTGCCATCAACAATATTATCTTGGTTTGGTGGCTACATATGGGATAGAACTCCAGGTATGGCAGTCTCTGGATGCCCTTTCCTTCAGTCTTTGTTCTACTCTTTGTCCCTGTATTTCCTTTAGAAAGGAACAATTTCTGTGTTAAAATTTTGTGAAGGGTGGGTAGCCCCATCTCTCAACCAGGGGCCCTGTGTAATCTGTGGATATGATCTCTACAGGTTCTCTCTCCCTTCTTTGGGTATTTTAGCTATTGCCATCTCCATTGACTTCTGGAAGCCTCTTGCTTTTCTGGCATCTGGGACTTTCTTGTGGCTATCACCAGTTCCCAGTCATCCATTGTTACAATCTTCTGGTCAATTTCCTGACCCTCTGTACATTTTTCCTGTCTCTGCCTACACCTAATCCTACCCCCTTTTCCTATCCCCCTCCTTTTTCCTCCCAAGTCCCTCCCACCTACTACCTCCTATGACATTTTGTTCCCACTTCTAAGGAGGACTGAGGCAACCATACTTGGGTGTTCCATTTTCTTGACCTTTCTATGGTCTTTGAGCTATTATGGGTATTCCAAGCTTTTTCCTATTGTCTACTTATCAGTGAGTACATACCATGTGAGTTCCTTTGAGACTGTATTACCTCATTCAGGATGATATTTTCTAGTTTCATCCACTTCCCTGCCAATTTCATTAAGTTATTGTTTTTATTGGCTGAATTAATTACATTTGTGTAAATGTAGCACATTTTCTGTATCCATCTTTGTGTTGAGGGACATCTGCATTGTTCCCATCTTCTAGCTATTATAAATAAAGCTACTATGAACATAATTGAGCATGTGTCCTTGTTATATATTGGAGCATCTTCTGGTTATATGTGGGGCAATGGGCAATTCTGACAGACAGAGTACAGTAGAGCAGAGCCACCTCAGAACCCCAGAGACCCACTGAGCATTTGCTAAAGGGACAGTAGGCGTTCAGTGAATTGTTCCTGAGACCAACGACTCAGATTTCAACCCCCCCCCGCCCCAACTGCCCCAGCAGGAGAGATGTGTAATATTGGTCAAGCTCTCTTACATGCAAATAAAGATTCTCAGCCCAAACTAATGAGAGATAACTGCTGCTGACATTTGAATGATCCCCCAAAACTATATATATGTATGGTATCCAGGGAAGTAAAGTATGGGAAAGATCTACTCCATAGTCTGAGCTTTCTGTTCTTAGAACTGTTAACACTTGGGAAGTGATCTGCTCTCCTGAAACTTGGCCTGAACCTGCGCTGCACTCCTCCTCATAGGCTAGTCGGCCTGTCGGCCCAGCCCAACCCGACTCAGTACAGGGCAGCGCATAGAAACAGAGCATCTTGAAAGACAGGGCAGAGACGCCCTGTCCATGCTTGCTTGATTCTATGCACAAGGGCTCCCCCAACCAAGCCAGGCCAGAGATCTCCGTGGGAAACCACCGGCAATAAGACCCACAGGTATATGCCCAAGAATGGTATAGCTGGGTCCTCAGTTAGTACTATGTTCAAATTTCTGAAGAACCTCCAGACTGATTTCCATAGTGGTTGTATCAGCTTGCATTCTACTAGCAATGGATGAGTGTTTCTCTTTCTCTATATCCTTGCTAGCATCTGCTATCACCTGAGATTTTTATCTTAGCCATCTGACTGGTATGAGATGGAACCTTAGTGTAGTTTTGATTTGCATTTCGCTGATGACTAGGATATTGAACATTTCCTTAGGTGCTTCTCAGCCATGTGATATTCCTCAGTTGGAGAAGGGACTAAAGGAGCTGAGGGGATTTGCAGCCCCATGGGGGGAGCAATAGTGTCAATGGGCCAGACCCCCCGGAGCTTCTGGGGACAGGACCACCAACCACATAGTACACATGGAAGGACCCATGGCTCCAGATGTATATGTGACAGAGGATGGCCTATTTGGACATCAGTGGGAAAAAGGGCCCTTGGAAATGTGGGAGTTTGATGCCCCAGTATAGGAGAATATCATGACTGGAAGGTGAGAGTGGGTGGATGGGTGGAGGAGCACACTCATACAGGCAGAGGAGGAGGATGGAATAGGAGGTTTCTGGAGGGGAGACCTGAAAAGGAGATAACATTTGAAATGTTAATAAAATATCCCATAAATGGAAAAAAAATAAAAGAAGAATTCCCTGTTTAGCTTTGTACCCCATTTTTTAAAATAGGGTTGTTTGGTTCTCTGGAGTATAATTTCTTGAGTTATTTGTATATTTTGTATATTAGCCCTTTGTGGGATGTAGGGTTGGTAAAGATCTTTTCCCAATCAGTTGGTTGCCATTTTGTCTTATTGACAGTGTCCTTGGCCTTACAGAAGCTTTTCTGTTTTGTTTGTTTGTTTGTTTGTTTTTTAGGCTTTTTCAGACAGGGTTTTTCTCTGTAGCCCTGGCTGTCCTGGAACTCACTCTGTAGATCAGGCTGGCCTCTAACTCAGAAATCCACCTGCCTCTGTCTCTCAAGTGCTGGGATTAAAGATGTATGCCACCATTACCTGGTTCAAGTTTTTCAATTTTAAGAGGTTCCATTTGTCAATTGTTGATCTTAGAGCATAAGCTATTGATGTTCTGTTCAGGAAAATCTCTCCTGGGCCCATGTGTTGGAGGCTCTTCCCCACTTTCTCTTCTATTAGATTCAGTGTATCTGATTTATGTGAAGTTCCTTGTTCTACTTGGACTTGAGCTTTATACAAGGATAAGAATGGGTTAACTTGCATTCTTCCACATAGAAACAGCCAGTTGAACCAACACCATTTGTTGAAAATGCTGTCTTTTTCCACTGGATGGTTTTAACTTCTTTGTCAAAGATCAAGTGCCTGTAAGCGTATGGTTTCATTTTTAGGTATTTAATTCTATTCCATTGATCTACTTGCCTGTCTCTGTTCCAATACCAGCAGTTTTTTATCACACTATAATAGAGCTGGAGGTAAGGGATGGTGATTCCCTTAGAAGTTCTTTTATTGTTAAGAATATTTTTCACTATCTTGTTTTTTTATTATTATTATTATTCCAAATGAATGTGAGAATTTCTCTTTCTAAGTCTATGAAGTATTGATTTGAAATTTTGTTGTGGCTTGCATTGACCATCTTTTAAAGAACACTTTTTCCAGAGACAGTATATACTGTAACTCACTACATAGCCTTGGCAGGCTATAAGCTCTTGGAAATCTTTCTCCTGTATCACAATTGTTGACATTACATGTATGAATCATCACACCTGGATCTTCCTCTACTTTATAGTTCTCAATTTGGAATCATTAATCTTCATATACTTGTACTATATCTTGTATACTACTTAAGTCAACACATTTTATATTCTCTTTCTTATCAAGCTGTTTTGAGAGCAGATAAATTATATTTATATGAGAATATTTCCATTCTTATTTTTTCCTCTCAGAGTTTTATTCACAAATGAATATTCTCTGGATGCTTAATAACTGTATGAGTCTGGGAATAACTTAATTTGCAATTCTGGCTATGCCCTAATCTTTTGAATTGTCTTTTAGTTGGTGGTTATTTTTCTTCTGGGGTTGCATAGTTTATTCATTAATAAAGGAGATCAAGATTGTGATTCATACTGAATTTTTAATCTAGTCTGGCCATTAAAATCAGAATTAATTTTCTCTGTTAGGAACCAAAAGTAAAAATAAAAAATAAAAACAGATAAAGTTGAGAAACAGAAAATAAAACCTTTGACCCAGAATTTTTCCTGTCTAAAATAACTGCGAGGACAAAAATGGAGAAGGGACTGAGAGAAACACTATCCAGTGACAGGCTCAACTTAGAATCCAGCTCAAAGGGAGGCTCCAAAGACTAATAGTATTGCTGATGCTATAGAGAGTTTATGAATAGAAGTCTAGCATGACTGTCCTTCAAGAGGCTCAACAAGCATCTGACTGAGACACATGCAGATACTTACACCCAACCATTGGACTGAAGTCAGGGACCATTTGCTTGAATTAGGGAAAATCTGGAAGAATCTGAGGAGGAGAGTGACCTCATAGGCAGACCAGAAGTCTCAGCTAACCCATACCCTTGAGATCTCTCAGACACTGAGCCACCAACCAGGCAGCAAACACTAGCTGGTTTAAGGCCACAGATACATATACAGAAAAGGCTGCCTGGTCTGGTCTTAGTGGGAGAATACGTGCTTAACCCTGGAGAGAGTTGAAGCTCCATTGAGTGGGGAGGCCTGTTGGGAGGTGGGGACATCTTCTTGAAGGCAGTGAGGAAGAGAAATGGGATAAGGAACTATGGGAGGGCAGACTGGGAGGGGGGCAATGACTTACTGTGATAAATAATAATAATAATAATAATAATAATAATAATAAATAGTTTCTTAATTGATGTTAATAATGATAGATTTCCAAATACAAGCTACCAATAATTACTTTATGAACAATTTCCTAAAATAAGCAAAAGTGATCTGTACCTTTATTGAGGCTATGATATGAGTGGTACCTACAGCTGTGTCCCTAAAATTGAGATACCTCAGGAGTTTGAAGACTTTGGAGTTTCCATATATTCCACATAAAATTCAAAATAATAAGACTGAGTTATTGTGGGAAGCCCTGCTGTGCTCTCGGAGATTCTCAAACCGAAACTACAAGTTGACAGCTAGTCTCTGCGCGCTGGGGGGTTGGAGCCCATGCAAATGACTCAAGAACCAGATACCTGTTTCTTTCGAAGCCGTGATTCTTTGATCTTTCTTCCCCTTCCTGGATTCCTTTGTATCCATACTGAGCTTTGATGTCTTATTATCACCTAAATGCCAATTGCTTACCTGTGATGCCTTTGAGTATAAATCCTCTCCTGTCACTAAGTAAAGTGCACCTTGATGAGAAACGTCTCTTGGTGTGTGCGTCCTTTTCTCTGCTTTCCCCATACTGCAGGTCTTCCACATTCCCGGTTCGTGGAACCCCACGCAGGTAGGAGCTGCGGGACGGCATCCTACAAGTTATCTTTCCAACTATGTCAACATTTCATGTGATGGTATAACAACCTTGTCTTATAAATCAGCAATCATTTTAGGAAAATCAAGTCTACAATAGTAAACTGCCCTATCAACATTATTAATTAATCTCTATGCATTTAAAAGACAGAGTGTGACATAAAAGTTTCATGATAAAGTAGCAAGAATTTTAAGTAAAATACAAACCATTCAGAACAAGTTGTGTGTATGTATACATTCTTAAGGAACTATATATATGTATGCTCTCCTAGGGCTATCTTGGGAAAACAAGTTGTATCATTATTCATCTTATTTTCATAACATTTTAGTTTTATTTGAAATAATAAGTAATACAATTTTGCTTATGGAAACTTAGCTATTTGTCAGTTGTTTTTCCGAAAATTTAAATAATGTGTTTTTTCAAGTTAGAGGAACAGGATTCACAGGCAGGCAACAGAGTCAGGGACAGTTCCCCACAGTTGTTGGGAGACCTGTATCAATACCATGATGTACATCTATTACATATATGTGGGAGTACTAGGTCCGGCCCTTGTATGCTCTTTGATTGGTGATTCAGGCTCAGTCCTGTAGGGTGGGTTGGTACTGGGGGCGGGGGCTCTCTAATATCAGAGATTTAGGGTTGTTGGAATTTGGAGAGGAGATGTGTATCAAAGTACTGGGAGCTGAAGGGACACTGTAATCCGGATGTAAAGTGCTTAAGTAAGTAAGTAAATAAATAAATTAATAAATAAATAAATGGAAAAAAGGGAAAAGTAATTGTGAAAAAATGCTAATGATAACCAGATTTGAAGAAAAAAATGCTACTTTTAGAATCGTATGTACTATTGTGGAGATGTTGTATTTTATAGTTCCTTACATTTTTTGATGTGTATTCTTGGCAATATTAGCATATATAATTTTAATTTATTAATAATGCATAAGCATATGATTTGTCTAAAGTATAGTTTTATTTAGTAAGTACACGATTCATAGTATTATCCAATAATTAACATAAAACTGATCCATTTAAAAAGCCTGATAAACCAATGAACTTTCATCTAAAGATCATGACACTTTCAGTACGGTAATTTCAGAGTCTACAGTGTGACAGTTCAAAAAAAAAGTCCTTTGAATTTAGAACTTTGTCCCAAGTCAACCGAAGTTTTGTCCAAATCGAAATTTTTACTAAACATTCAACAAAATGTTCTACTATTTTCACAGATTCTAGTAGAGGTATACATGGTGAATTCACTATGTGAATATTTTTAGAATGTAGTATTTGATACAATAATTATATAGCCTATTAATCACCCAAATGTAATGATGACAATGACAGTACACAAATAATCTAATGAGGAGATTAATAGTTTCTACTTATTATTAAAACAAAAGCCTCTTTGTTGTAGCGTCTAATGGCCTCATTTGGGACATTGGTGGCTGCCTTGGTGACACAGTTATATGTCATAGAATAACATTCTAGAATGGAACATGGAATGAGGATACGACCACCTCAGCCCCAAAAGCCTTCTGAGCAATGAGGCCAGCCAGAGGCCCAGCCGGTGAGCTGGGTTCCCGCTGCCCTCACTCCAAAATCACCAAAGGCACCTTGTCTCGGCACAGCGACAAGCAGCTGGTGAGCCTCACCACTAGTGAGGGCTCAGAGAAGGAGGACAAGGAGGAGGACAAAGACTGTGGGGTGCGGTTCTATGGTTCTGTGAAGAAGATCAGGTTCCCTATCGATGGCAAAGCCTGGGAGCAGATGTGGCAGCATGTTACCAAGGTCCACCCCAGAGGGGAAGAGATGGTAGATTCCATCAGAAATGCTGCCTTCTTGGCTAAACCTTCATTTCCCCGGGTCCCAAAATACAGGCAGTCCATGACAATCCCAGACTGGCTCCAGGCCATACAAAATTACATGAAGACACTACAATACAACCACACAGGGACACAGTTCTTTAATATCAAGAAAATGGGACCTCTGAGAGGATTAACGGAGTCAGCAAAAGAGATGATCCGAGAATCTTTGCCTATCAAATGCCTGGAGGCAGTCATCCTGGCCATCTATTTAACCAATGGGCAGCCTGCCATTGAGAGGTTCCCCATCAGCTTTAAAACCTATTTCTTAGGAAACTACTTTTACCATGTCGTGCTGGGGATTTACTACAATGGTTATTACGGTTCACTGGGCATGAGCCGAAGGGCTGAGCTGATGGACAAGCCGCTGACATTCCAAACTTTGAGCGATCTTGTCTTTAACTTTGAAGACTCCTATAAGAAATGCCTGCACACAGTCCAGACGGTCAAGATTGGACTGTACATTCCCCACAATCCTTACAGCTTCCAGCCTATTGAGTGGAATCAATTTGTCCTCGATGTCTCCAAGATGCTAAGGGCTGACATCAGGAAGGAGCTGGAGAAGTATGGCAGGGACATGAGGATGAAGATCTTGGAACCTGCAAGTGCCTGTGCTCCAGTCCAATTGAGAAGCCAGGGAAAGTCCCTGTCTCTACAAAGGAGACAATCAAGCCTTCCAAGGAGGATGGGCAGTCAAGACAAATCACCTGCTCTGACTGAGAAGAAGGTGACTGACCTCCGCACTCCAAAAGAAGGCTACCAGATCCACATTTAGCAAAGCCAGGCTAGCAAGGCTTCTATGGTGGTCTTCTCTGCACTTTACCCAGCAGCTTCAGGAAGAACTGCTACTTGTGGAGTTTTGATTTTGAAGAATTTACCTGTAGATAGAATCTGACTTGGTTTTGAAAAGCTTGCTAGGCAGTAGGCATGACTGGGCTAAAATAATGGACAAATCCCTGGGTTGAATGACTCCCTCACTCATGATCTCAAGAACAATGTTGACTGCAGTTTTCTACTTTTCCATTTGTCAACTGTTCCACTTGCTTTGGACATTATGCTTCGCTATAGTAACCATTTATGGTTACATTTATGGAGTTCTTCCCACTTTTTGGTAGCAACTCCACCATTATTACTATCTTCTCCGCAATATCGAGCAAAGATGGGTGGGTTCTTTTTAAGCAGTTAATATTACCTCAACATTTTGGTACCAGATATCCAATATTAATGAGTTTTTTTATATTCAAATAAATAAAAGGAAAATGGAAACATCTTTCAACTCGGTATCAATGGTTGCTGCTTTCTACCAAGTCATCTTGTCATTAAGAAATTTTTGTTTACTATTATTTTCTGTAGCTGACAGGTTGAACAGAAAATGGTATAAATTTTCATGTTAATGAACTATAAATGTTATTTTATATTTTAATGCTCTAGAGTAGTAGGAATAATAAATTTGGTAAAATGGTTACTTCTGGGGAAGGACTGCAGGATAAGAATTGGGATTTCTGTATCAAGGAAATGATTATAATATATAACATGTCATCTTGGATATATGAGTTGTAGTAATCTTCTCTGGGTAGAAGACCCCTGTGAAAATGCATGTGAAATATCTTTTTCATAGAAATTATTCATCACATTCTTCAACACTTATGTATCCTTAAAGAAATTTACAATATTTTGCTAGTGCAAATTTCTTGACTGTATTTATGACTCAGATAATTTGTTATGACTAAAATAATAATGAGTAAAAATACTATTTACTTTCAACTAGATTGAGTCTTGTTGATTAACACCCTTTTTTCTTAGAAAGGAAAGTAACAAAAAGATTTGTATAGGGAAATCACCACAGTGAGGCTTATCTCAATATATCTCTTAGAAATATCCTATTTAATAAGTTTTTTCTAAGGTTATTAATAACTGTAACTAAATTTGTCATATCAGTTGACCCATCTGGAAACAGCTTTGTTTCTTTTCTGCTTCCATTAGTAATCTACAGTGAATATCATATAATTTTATCATTTATTACTCTTAATTGAAAGAATAATCAGTACTACAGAAGCAAGTAATGTAAAGTTCTGATCCATCAATAATGTAATTTACTCATGCCTTCCAGACCTATATAGTCATTTTCCATTATTCAGCGAATTATATTCATGCCTATCTGACCCAAAGATATAGTGAATCTACTTCAAAATGTTGACAGATAGTATCCTCTAGCTAGATGGCTAGTATGACTCATTATATCAAGACATACTTTTCAAAGGGAAAGCTAGAGAAATTTTGTTTCAAAATAGTTTTCCTCCAAAACACTAACTACTACTTCTACAATTGCCATATTTAATATCCCCAATGTTTCTTCATCTACCACAAATATTTCTAAGTATTTTCATTGCTCAAATCTAGTACTACATTTTATATATAAAAAAATTACAAAAGAACTCAAAGTTGAAAATACCATCTTTAGTGGGAGTCTACCAACAGCTACATGAGGAGACTGCAGAGTTGTACAGGTAGTCTTTTGGTGGTAGGAGTTGGGATGAGAGTGATGGTAGACAGTGCTCCTTGAAGGTAGGGTTTAAGATGCCACACCATCTTATTAGGATTAGGTATAATAGAGGCCATGTTGCAGATACCTAATTTTAGTTGGGCTAACAGGAGACAAGGTCTCTTCAGGTAGTTTAATGAGTCAATGGATAGCTTTCAGAAGTTGGTTCTCTAATGTATGTCATGGGAATTGAACTCAGCTCCTCAAACTTTGTGACAAACACCCTTGATTAATGAGCCATTGTGCCAGACCTGAATCTATACTTTTAGTCCATTAGTTAATCTTTGTCTCTAATAGGTGAAGTTATGGCATTTCCTTTTACTATTATTACTGAAATTATGTTGCCATTTTGTATGTATTATTTTAGTTACTTTTCTGATTGATTGGAATACTTCAAGTTTTTATTCTGTCCTGTAAATATTAGGGGTTTGATGGCTTACTATGTTATACATGATGGATTTCTTTGGGGATCTATATTTTCTACCTATTCCTTTCATAAAATGACTGAAAAATTATAAATACACACATCTGTATATATAATGTATGTATGTATGCATGCATGCATGTATGTATATATATATATATATATGTGTGTGTGTGTTTGTGTGTGTGTATGTGTAGGTATGCATGTGTGTATATATGTGGTTTGTGTGTGTGTGTGTGTGTGTGTGTGTGTGTGTGTGTGTATGTGTAACAGTCCACAGAATTTTCAGGTTATATTTAAGTATTTAGAAATATATATATGTATATAGTATATTATATTAGTATATGTTCATATACTAATACAGACACACCTACATACACATATGAGTGTTTCTCTTTGTGTGTGTGGGAATATTTTACTATCTCATTCATGTTTCTGATGCATTATGAATTTCTTGTTATGGATATATATTCTAATTTTTTCAAATTCCTATGTCCCACTGTTTTTGCTGATTTGTTTTATTTTATATGAGTCTTTCCAAACCTCTCTTCATCCATATTCTTGCTGCTCTGTATTTGGGAATTTAACTATATAGTAACACATATAATAATTTGACCATAACTCCAGTTATAAATTGCTGTAAACCAACCAAAAAAAGGAAACAAAAGAATCATAAACAAGCAAACTAAAATGTGTATGTTTCTTATGTCTTACAAACAGTAGTACTAGATCTTACTTGTTGGTGGAACATTAATATTTCAATAAAGTCGGGGGAGATAGGAAAATATGAAAAGGGTCATGGTGAGTAGTACCATGGAAAATATGGTAGGTATTAAAAAAGAAATCCATTTTTATGAAATGCAAGTTAAAATGCAATATATAAACAATTAAAGTACTTTAGTGGAAATAGTAAAATGAACCAAATACAATAGACATTACAACAAAATAGAAAACAGAATTGTCTTAGCTAGCAATCCTTCTCTTTGGTGATAAGGTGACTCTTTCCTCTTGGATTGTGTTTTGTAATACTCTTCAAACTTAATGAGGATAGTGGCCAATTTCAGGAATTCAATCAAGTTAAGTCAGTGTGCTCTTCCAAATGACAGTGACTGACATCCAGTTTCTGTTGATAGTGTGTGGTCTGAGGCCTACCAACTACAGTATCTTTGAAGGGTTAAGGATCCATCTTTTCACATTCAGGGCTCTATGAGCGGGTGTTGGTGGCCTGCTTTATTTGACCCTTTGTCACCGAGATGTCATTTCTGTGGTGTCACTCTTTCAGCAAACTTCACTCAGTAACACTTGTTCACATCCTGTGAATTCTTGTAGTTCCTCCAGGCAATGTCAGGGATACAGTGGTACTTCATCTGTCAAACACCTCCTAGAGTCCAGTGCCACATTTCTGTTTTTCTTTCTCTGGTGTTCACAGTGTTAGCTATGATGTCTTTCTATGCTATTTATCATTTCTCTGGTGGATTTCTTAAAATTCCAGACTGTCTATAAAACTCTCACAGTGCCCATGAGAGTGTTTCCATGGCAGCTGACCTTAACTGATGTGAGCAGCATAGAGTGGCCAGTTGTTAATATGCTGCTCCAATGAAGAAAAATTGTATGTACACTTTTCTTTGGATTTCTTTTTAAAATAAATGCTATTATACAAAACTTGTAAATAAAAAGTATGCACACTAAAATTAGCCAGAACCTAAGTCAGTTTCTATCTTCCTTCTTTAAGGTTTTTCTCCTATAAGGCTAGGATCCCAACATATTTTTTTCACACAGTCACACAAATGTGACTTATAATCTGCCACAATACTTGGAAAATTCATTTAGTTTTGTGATATCTCCTTCTTGAACTTGTAGTCAATCTACTGTTATGAATTTATTGAGCAGATTATAACTGATTTTAATGGTCCTACACACATACACATATACGCAAACACATATACACACATATACACACATATGTATATATATCTTTATATATGTACAGAAACAATTTGGATTCTTAGATTCAATGGAAGCAATTTGATAATGTTTTTAATATGCATCTTTTCTCAGGTGAATAACATGTGCTATTATAAAACTCTTATGTTGGACAACATCAGTGAACTACATTTCTAAGTCAGCATAGGACAAGAAAAGTAAAGGATGGAGTCACTACAATGTGCTGTTTCTGAACAATAGTTTTATGTATTAAGCTTTGACCAATGCATTTCAAAATTATAACATTTTCAATTTACCATGAGTTTATCAGGTTATTCATAGTAAAAAATGTAACATTGTTACTGGTAAGAGTGTCACCTTTTTATATTCCTGGATACTTTTCAAGAATTCTATAAATCTGGATACTTATGCCATAAGAATACAAGTTTCATTATATTTTATAAGTACATAGTTGGAATATTTATAATTAAATCTACTAGAAAATTTAAAATGACATGCTTAGAAGAGTATGTTTGAATCACCCCATTTGAAGACATTCAAAATGTAGGTACTAAATATGAGTCACATAAAGGATGTAACAATGTCATTAATAAATTTGTCCATAAAAACATTATTTATATTATGTTTACAAGTAGCATAAGGGCAACTATGCCACTATTTTGTTCAAACAAAACATTAAAATGTGACTGGCTCTAATTCATCTGTTTTAAGTATACTATGAACTCATTTTTATGCTATCAATTTTGCTGAAGTCAGCGTTGAGTAGTGCATACAAAATACCTTAATTCAAGCTGCTCAGAAGCTCACAGTTTCCTGCTTTTGATATGGTTATCAGTTACATTGTTTAATTTGTTCTCAACACTGGTATTTTCTTTGTAGATTATCTTAGCTTTAATACTTTCATTTGTATTAAAGGTATCTGTGCTAATGGAAACTATAAGATTATTCTCTTATATACTAGGCATTAAATGTTCTATATATTTAAATTTTTCATGGATTCATGTGTGAAAACAGGTTTTAAATGGCATTGTAAACTTTCTACCTTTTTTTCATCAGTTTTTCTCTGAAATTATAGTCTACCAAAGAAGAACAGCATCTTGTTCTGTTTTCCTTAAGTACTACTTGCCATGCAGTATTGCAAAAAACTAATTGTTTTCCTTATTTACACCAGTAAGTAGGTGACATATGTCTTTGGGAACTCACAAAATCTGTAGTCACTGAAGAAAAGAACTCTTGTCTGGTATAATATAATGTGGTTATTTGGTGTGTTTTTATTTATCTCTCACATTTTATCATTGCTTAAATGTATATGAGACAATTTGGCTAGGGAACAACAATAAATATGTGAAGCTTAAAATTGTGATGATAATGGTTACTAGTAAGACTGCCCTTTTAGAACACAGTTTCATCTTTTATAAGCACATGCTTATTATTGTCAAAGATCTATGAGAAAATATCAAAGATGGCACAGAATATAGCACTAATTATCCTACCTTAGTAATTCTAGAAAGGAGCCAGTCATCAGTCATATACTATTGTGATGTGATTATAAGATTAAGGTAGTATTTCCACATGACAAATAATATTTAAGTAGTCTCTATTATAGAGAATAACATTTAGTCATCAAAAGCTAGGGCTTCACATACTGATTCATAGAAAAGAAGGCACACTATTTCTACTAACTGCTATTGTTTTCAATTTGTTGGGAATATCAACAGATATCTTACTTGTTAATGTACTCATTTTCCCATTTTAAAGTATTTTCTACACTTTGATATGATCGATATATGACATCAAATAAAATGAAAGAATGCTCAAAGTTTTTAATTTTTATCTTAGTGGTTGATATGTGAGTTTCAGTTAGTTTGTTCTTAAATTGTATGGTTCTCTAATAGAATAGTAGCACTCAAGCAAAGCAGAATAGCAGCAATGTATATTCTCTGAGACAGAGGTTCAAGCTTTCTTGTCCTGGTGGAAGCACAGCAAATATTATTATGTAATGAGTAGTGTGAAGAGGCTATAGTGGAAACATAAAATGAAAGGAGTGGAGAAATGTAAGATAATATAAAGAAAGAGAAATAAACCATAGCTAGGACTTTATTTTTCACTCTTAGTACAACAGTAAAGAATAATTTTCTTTCCATTTTGAAAATATTACACTAACTGTTGTGTTGATAAATGGCCCTCAGCTCCATGGACTAGAGAAACTACAACAGAATAGGAAAATCATTTACTTGGATAATGTAGTAATTCAGGTGAGATATTATCATACCTTGGGTCAGGATAGGTAGAAGGTAATAAGATAGACTCTATCTATTTAAGATAGACTCTAAATATATTTTAAAGTTGAAGCCAAATGGCTTTTAATGGTACAAGGGATAAAGAGTATCCAGGCATGGGGATACAAACATGAAATTTCCAGAAATTCAAAGGCTGATGAAAAATTGACAGTAAATAGCCTGACCTGCATAGACAGATCTTGTTTAAACACCTAAATATGAATATAGTTGATACAGAATGTATCAAACACAGACAAATTGAAGATAGATGTGAGTTTGGGGGCAACCATTTACTGAAATGTTAAATGATATAGAAAAGCATTTGGAAAGTAAAGATAAACATTTTTTAATATATTAATACTAAGACATTCAAGTATCCAATAGGACATGTTTAAGAAACTAATGTAATGTGTATTATAAGAACATCTGGGTAGAAGCATATATAGAAATTTTCCTTCCTTCCTTCCTTCCTTTCTTCCTCCCTTTCATTCTTTCAATAACTGTCTCCATGTATCTGTCTCTGTCACTATTTCTCTCTATCATTGTCTGTCTCTGTCTCTGTCTCTCTTTCTTTCTCTCCCATTAAATGTCTGGAGAACAGATTTCAATGTTGTGAATCTTTCTCTGTGGATTGCTACTTTACTGGCTAAAACATGTACTCTCACAGAACTTGGAACTGGCCATTTTGTCTCAACTGTTTGGCCAGAAAGACCCATATTTCTCTTTTTTCCTCCTACAAACAAATGGTAGAGTTAAAGGTTATTGTCACCTTTTCTAGATTTTATGTGGATACTAGGCAAACAAACTGAAGATTTTATTAGGCTTGTATAGCTGACATTTTATTCTAAGCCATCTGCCCAGCCTGAAAGACAGATGGAATTTAGAGCTTTAACATTGGAAACAAAAATCTTGATGACAAATTTGCCTTTGGGTGAACAAATGATGCAATTCCATGTCTAATTCCTTTAGGATTTTGGACAATAAAACAAAAATTACACAGAATACCATCAATAGAGTTACATTTAAATATTGACAGTAAAATCAACAAGCATATAGATTTCATGATAAAGAACTGCATACAAATTAATAACAGAATTTGAAGTAATAATATGTTTTATCATAAAGAACCTTGCCATCCATAGAACACAACAGGTATGCTCTGAGGTTGAAGGAATGCTGAAATAATTAAGTTAATTCAGACAAATGATATAATATTTGTATGGAGAAAAGATGTGAGTGAGTCATTATCTTCTTGGGGTATGTAAGAATGGAATGTTGAGATTGACCTGATGGAGACCAAGATCAAATATATTTATAATACTATAAAACTTTAAAAAAAAGGGGGGGTAGGATTCTTCCAATGGACATATATGTTACCAGGAATGATTCTACTCTGTTATACAGAGGTAAATAATGAGTTGATATTATCAGTAAATGTAAGCAGTGTTCTACATTCACCTTTAATACTGTATAAAAGATTATTTTTTGGTCCAGAGAATAAAATGTGTTACTGAGAGCATGCTAAATTTCCTGGAAAGTCATTGACACCTCTATAAAAATGTTACTAAGGCTGCTGTAAAAGCTTCCAGAACTAGTGGAATGCACTGTGAGAAAGTTTATGAGAATACTCAGAGAAGATGGTCCAAGAATGAATCCCAAAAGATGAGGTTTGTAGGATAAAAAACTGTTTGGAAATAATTGTTGAAGAAATATAAAAGAATTCATTGAAGTACTGTAGCAAATTAATTAAAACCATCCATTCCATAGTATTAATAAAAATAGAAAATTGTAATTTAAAAATTTACTGTTGTATTTCATTAAGACTTTTCATGTATTCTATAAAATCCAAAGCACAAATGACTCTGGCCTTTTGACTCAGGCCTAAACTTACACTGTTCTAGTGGTTGTGGTAAAATGTCACAAGTTCAAGGCTAACCATGACAATTTTCTAGAACTCTAATTCAAAAAGATAGTTAAAAAAGTTGTTGTAGAGTCATATCAGTGGTGAAGCATCTTATTTGCATTCATAATGCCACAACTTCAAGCACTACTATATGAACAACAAGAAAATAGTAAGGACTATTATCATTCTAATGTTAAAAATAAAAATATTTGATACTATTTACTGATTATATACTCACTCAATCTTCATTACTTGTAACTATTTGGAGCTGTGATTAGAGTTCAGTATAACCTATGTATTTGAACCAACATAACATTTGTGAGACAGTAGTGTAACTTAAAAAGAAAACTTGTTCAGTGACAAAGTCATGGGGCAGAGTTTAAATAGCAGGTTTCTTCTTTTATAGATCTTTGTGTATGCATGCAAATGTGTGTGTATGTATGTGTGTGAATGTTTGAGACAGGGTGTGCTTGTGTAACAAAGCTCTGATTTTCCTGCTGCATTGAAACTCCTTGTGTAGACCAGGCTGACTTACAACTCACAGAGCTTTACTTGCCTCTGCGTTCAGAACATTGGGAACACCATTGCTTTGTCCTACTTTCTATTTATTGTCCTTTGTATAAACTTCTGTTCAAAATGTGTGCATTCATCATTTGTTGTGTTAATTTATAATCCTTATACGACATTAACAAACAAATACTCAGATTTAATACTATATTTATTATTAGAAAAATTTTACAAATATATGCAATATATTTTGATCACAGCTATCCTTTCTGTAACCTATTGTGCTCCTCTTCCCATACACAGCACATGTCTTCTTCCCACCCTTTTATTTTGTGTCTCATAAGGCAAGGCAATATTTTTCCTTACAAATTTTTTAAAGTGATTGGTTCGGAAATGTTTTCTAGCATCTATCTTGCCATCAGTTTCTGAATAACAGAAAGGATTACTGTTTACTGAATCCTTAACCTTCTTGGGTTGATTTTATGAATTCATTGTGATGCAAAAAAGCTATAGACAATGTTCAAATACAGTCTACAGATTTGGAATTGTATTGATCCAATTATCATTATTATATAGAATTTACGGTTGTGTGATTAATTACATGGCATTGTTCTTTGCGCCATATTTTTGAGACAAACTTATGATAAGTGATTTCATTGGTATCTAACTTCTCTGACTTATTCCCACCCATTTCAAAATGGCTAACGGTTTCTTCATCTAAGCTTGAGAAATATGTAGAAGCATCTGCATTATATTTTTTCAAAGAATTACCTAAAGCCAGAATCAATTTTGAAAGAGGACTGGAAGATTTTTCTATGAGGCTTGGAAGCAAAAGTTTGACTACAAATATATCATTGTTACATAACCTGAAACCTTGAAAACATGGTTATTGATAACTTGGACATTGTTTGCCTTTTACTTGGATTATGACTAAAAACAAAAAGGAGTTTTTGTTCTATCCCTTCTAGAAAAGTTCTGAATGGAGAAGTGTTGGTTTTCTTTTTCTTTTTTGTGTTTTCACAGGACAAACTTTCAATGAAAAAATTAATATTAACTAACTTTATGTCTTTTATATTTAGAGAGCTTGATGAAGAAAATAATCATGATTCTATGAAATGTTGACTTTCAAGTTTCTTTAAAGTGTAAATATGCCAATTAGAAAATTACTTTCATTTACATGTGAAATCAGATCTAGTGATCAAATCTGGAAGTCATATATGTAACATAGTAATTAAAGACTTAGATATTTATATGCTTTCTAACTAGGCATCCATTTTATCTGCACAAATATGTCTCAAACTAAACTCTAATTAGATCACAGTATTTATGTTTTAATCTGTGTTTTTAATTGAACCTTTCACTTCAATAATAGGACTATATAAGAAAAGATAATACAGCAGAAAAGGATGTAAGAAACTAAAGAGTAGTGCTATAAATCTTTACTATTTTGAAATCACACATTTCTTTTTAGAAATGTTTGAAGGAAATATCTCTTTCCTCAGAAAAAATACATTAATCCATTAAAAATACATTAAAAATACATAATCATATTTGTTTACCTGTAAGATTTATACAATATTGGGTTTATAACCTCTTATCAAATTAGTCATCTGTGGATATAGCTTGTAAAGAAGAGAATTACATGCTCACATTTAAATTCAAAAGTATAACAGATTGTTGTAAAAATATTAAAATTTTAAGATCAATTTTGAGATAAATATAAAAGTAACAAAATGTCTCAGATTGCTCTATATTCACATATAAAGAGTAGCTAAGTGAAATAGTATACACATGCATGAAAGGAATTGTTTGGATTGCTGTATAATTGTGGAGACAAGCCTGATTTGACAGCTAATACTTGAACTTGAATTAGCAGGCTAAGCCATAGGGAATGAAAAATATCAAGTGACAAAGAACAGAAAAAGTAGAAGCCTTTGAACAGGATATAGAGTCATATTAACACACATATTAATGTGTATTGACTAAATCCCATATGGACCAAATCCTATATTATATGGTTTCTGGCTATAACCTTGATGATCTCCAAACAGCTCAGCTCTTGCTGGAAAAAAGAAAAAAATCTAACAAGGAACTGCCAGTGCTCTCTACTAATTCATCTCATGGAGAACAAATGCCTTTCTTTTATCAATTCAATTGTGTAGACTAGGTTGCCTTTGATTATCCCATGAATCAGCATTTCATGACGCTGGGGCTCTGATTCTCAGAAAAAGACAGCAACTACCTTTTTTAACAATGCAAATGAATTCTGAGATTGGCCTGCCTTAGTAAGCACAGACAATACACTTAGCTGGTTAAGATCGTGTCCTGAGATAACCAGTATGACCATTCCTGGACCTAAATTTGCTCTGTTCTACGACTGACCTTGAAGTCAGGAATCTGCTTGCCTTTGTATCTGCCTTCCTTTTATCATTGTGACAAGCTAGCTCATAGCGTAGCTGGCTTTGCTCTTTTATATCTGTGAAGCTGTTCACGTAATTCATATTGCCTTCCTATATTTTGCATAGTTGAGAAATTATATATTTTTTGAACTTATATTTTCAGAGTTCCTTCTCAGAGCCTTAAAGGCTATCCTGAAAGTCTCAACGTTTATCTTTCTTGATAAGGACACAGACCAGACATACCCTTACCTTCTTGACCCTTGTTTTCTCTAATTATAATAGAGTCATCAACCTTGGCAAGCAGAACATTCCCTTGTACCACTTCTGCTTTGTCACCCTCCTTCTCACCAATCACTGCCCACCTATTACATCTCACTTACAAGTATATAAGCAATAGATCTGTGCTCTGAAGGTTGCAAAGGACCATGTATTGTATATAGAATAAAACTTGGTCAGACTGTAACCTTTATAGATGCCAATCAATATTCTGGCTCTGTAATGTTTCTCCTGGGAGGATGCTGCAATATTTTCTCTGTCTAATCACACTAGGGCAGTGACACGCCTGTAAAATAGATAGGTGGAGCTAGAGTTAGGAGGAGAGAGGTCAGGAGTACCAGGAGATAGTTTTCATTATGGAGTCAGACAATGAGAACGAGTCAGGCCACATGGTTATAACCAGGCTATGGGTTTTACAAGGTTAAATTAATTGGGTCAAAATACTGTCTTTATTATTTGGTTCTGAAATTATTATATTGGCATCTTGTAAATTGTGACCTTATTATTATATTAATCCATATAAAAAGAAAATATACATATGTGTGTATATGTATGCATATATGTGTATATGAGTTGTGTATATATATATATATATATATATATATCCATATAGATATTAACCTCCAAAGAAGGGAGCTAGAAATAGTAATCAATATAAATGTTTTCAAGGGTATATAAATAATAAATAAATAAATCTAGGTCTTTTATTTCAATACTTGGGAAACAAAGGCAGGGACAGATAGGTTCCTTGTGAGTTTGAAGTCAGCCTAATCTATACAACAAATTCACATCATCCCAGGCTAGACAGAAAAATATTGTCTAAATAAATATTATTAATTATTTTAAATTATTCTAATTGTTTTAAATTATAAAAATGGAGGTGGTATAAGTTAAATTATTATAATGGTATTACACATCCTCTATGAGAGAGGTCAAAATAAAACAGACATAAATAGAAAAGGGCTACTGGAATGAATCAGTCTAAACCTATTTAATAATTTGTGACTGCTGGACAAAGGACATGCTACTTTGGGAAAGAGGCTCTAGGTTTGTGTTAACAAGAAAGAAGAAAGGCTTTGAACTCCTTCCAAAGTAATGAAGATCAGATTTGATAAAGGAAGACCACTGAATATCTTGGCTGCAGACAGGAAGAAAGGAATCAAGAAGACCAAACAGGACAGATAACATGATTTGCTGGCTCCTCTACATAGGAACAGCCCTGAGACTATGACACATAAAAATGTTTCAGGCCAGAACTTCAGCGAAACATAGCAAACTCATTGACTTCAGAGTACTGAAGATTCTTTGTGTCTTCCTTTAATATGCCATAAAATGGACATTTATATCACAATTTGTTTACATGATCAAACTAAATTCTAAAGAAAGACAATTGTTTCTCCATGCCCAAACAAAGATCAGAAAATCATCCTTAATTAATCTGCAACCTGTACATTCCATACAAATGTCTTTATAGAACTATATATTACTTGTGAGGTTTGTACATTGTAGAATGATAGGTCAAGCAATCAGCCCTGGGAAGATGCAACCTCAAGGATGTACAAATGGCTGATCCAGCCTCAGATTAAGTTTTTTCTTGGGAGACTTACTTCCAGAACAGCTTTAGGAAAGGCTGTAAATCCCAGAAGCCTTTGGTTCATATAGACTTTCAGACTGTTCCACTCTGAACTTCAGTTAAAACTTAAACTTTCTCAGAACATAGAGACTAGACAACAATATTACAGCTAGTTATTCTTTCTTCCTTTTTTTAAAGATTAACCAATTTTTATTAGATATTCTTTATTTACATTTCTAATGGTATCCCCTTTCCTAGTTTCCCCTCCAAAAAAAAACCTCCAAAGAAGGGGCTTGCTCCCTAGCCCTACCCCTGCTCACAATCCCAAACTCTCCTGCTTCCTGGCCATGAGACCCACCATGTGTACTTTTTGGTTGGTGGTTTAGACACTGGGAGCTCTGGTGGGTCTGGTTGATTGTTCTTCCTATGGAGCTATAAACATCTTTAGCTCCTTGGGTCTTTTCTCTAGCTCCTTCATTTGGGACTCTGTGCCTAGTCCAAGGAATGGCTGTGAGCCTCTACTTCTGCATTAGTCAGGCACTGGCAGAGCCTCTCAGGAGACAGCTATATCAGGCTCCTGTCAACCAGCACTTGGAGGCATCCACAATAGAGTATGGGTTTGGTGATTGAGTATGGGAAGGATTCCAAGGTCAGGCAGTCTCCTTATTGTCCTTCCTTCAGGCTCTGTTCCATACTTTATCTCTATACTCCTTCCATGGATATTTTATTTCCCCTTCTAAGTAGGATTGAACATTTCACATTTTGGTCTTCCTTCTTCTTGAGTTTCTTGTGGTTTGTGGATTGTACTTTGTATTCCGATCTCCTGAGCTAATATCCACTTATCAGAGAGTTCATACCATGTGCGTTATTTTGTGATTGGGTTATCTCACCCAGGATGATATTCTCCAGATCCATCCATTTCCCCATAAATTTAATAAATTCATTGTTTTTAATTGCTGAGTGGTATATATGGGTCCTTTGGTAGTACTATGGCCAATTTCCAGAGGAACCACCAAACTGATTTCCAGAGTGGTTGTACCAGCTTAAAATTCCACCAGCAATGGAGTGTTCTTCTTTCTCCACAACCTCACCAGCATCTGCTGTTACCTGAGTTTTTTATTCTAGCCATTCTGACTTGTGTGAGGTGGAATCAAAAATGACAACCAACAAATTGGGAAAAAAATCCTTACCAATCCTATATCTCAAGAAATTAGACTCCAGAGAACCAAATAACCCTATTTTAAAAAATGGGGTACAGAGCTAAACAAAGAATTCTCAACTGGGGAATACCAAATTGGGATACCATTAGAAATACTTACTCATCAGGGAAATGAAAATCATGCTCATTCATGACCACATGCCTATGTAATATGGTGAAGTGTCCTTTGGGCTTATGCCCAAGAGAAGCAGAGCTGGTTCTTTGGGTAGATCAATTTTAATATCCCTAAGGAACTATCACACTGATTCCCTTAGTGACTAAAAAAGTTTGCTGACACTTTATCTGTTTATCATATCTATTCTGATAGGTATAAGATAAAATCTCAAAGTTGATTTGATTTGTATTTCCAAGGTGGCTAAGAATGTTATACATTTATTTTTTTTCTTTACCATTTGAATTTTCTCTATTGAGAATTCTTTGTTTAGATGTGAACACATTTTAATTTAGATTATTTTGTTTTTATGTTTAGTTTTTTTCTAAAATTTTTGTGTATTTTTGATGTTATTCTATTTATCAGATGTGGAGCTGGTATACATATTTTCCAGTCTTTAGAATGCTACTTTATCTAAGTGTTGATGTTTTTTGCCATCCAGAGGGCTCACTTATTAATTGTTAGTTTTAGTGTTTATGATAATGGAATTCTGTTCAGAAAGTGTGTTCAAATGAGTTTAAGGCTATTCCAAATTTTTCTTCTATCTGTTTCATTCTATATGATTTTATGTTGAAGTCTTTGATCCATATTCAGTTGAGTTTTGTGCAGGTTTATCAATATAGATCTATATCCATTCTTCTGAATATAGTTATTCAGTTTGCCCAGTACCATTTGTTGAATAATGTCTCTTCTGTTGCAGTGTATATTTCTGGATTTATTTGTTTTTTAGAAAAAAAAAACACAATTTTCCATAAGTGTGTGGACTCATGTCTCAGTCTTCCATTTATTTTCCCCACTGATCAGCACATCTGACATTGAAACAATGCCTTGTCATTTTATGGTAGCTATGAAGTGCAATTTCAGATATGGTAGGCTGATATCTCTAGTAGTGCTTTTGTTATTTAGGATGGTGTTTTTCTGCTATCTTTTCCCTTTGTTGCTTTTCTGTATGTGTTTGTATATGTATCTGTGTTCTGATTTTTGTTTATTGAGTTTGTGTGGGTTTGTATGTGTGCATGCTTATATATGTTTTCAAATAAAGGAGGAAGTTTAACTTAGCATTCTGTGAAGAATTGCACTAGAATTTTGACTGGAATTATATTGAATATGTACATGACTTTTCATAGGATTTGCATTTTAGGTATATTATTGCTACTGATCCATGAGCATAGATATTTCCACTTTCTGATATCTTCTTCAATTTTTTTGTTTGCTTGCTTGTTGCTTGTTTGTTTTTTGCTGTTTTTATCATACACATCTTTTACTTCCTTGGTTAGAATTATGCCTAAGATATCTTATAATTTGGGATATTGTGAAAGGTGGCAATTCTATGATTTATTTCTTAGTCCAACTGTCATATGTATATATGAGGGCTACTAATTTTTGTATGTTAGGTTTTTTTATTATTATATGTTTTCCTTTTTTACAATATCTCCTTTCCCAGTTTCCCCTCAAAAAAAAAGAAGAAGAAGAAAAGAAAAGAAAACAAAAACTAAAACAATCCCCTATTCCC
>NC_045030.1:117236654-117260685 GCF_008632895.1 Mastomys coucha
ACTCACTCTGTAGACCAGGCTAGCCTGGAACTCAGAAATCTACCTGCCTCTGCCTCCCAAGTGCTGGGCTTAAAGGCATATGCCATCACAGCCCAGCAATACACTGTAGCTGTCTTCAGACACACTAGAAGAAGGCATCAAATCTCATTAAGGGTGGTTGTGAGTCACCATGTGGTTGCTGGGATCCGAACTTAGGAAGAGCAGTTAGTGTTCTTACCTGCTGAGCCATCTCAACAGCCCCAGCGAGAATTCTTTTGTTTAGCTCTGTACCCCATTTTTAATAGGGTTATTTGTTTCTTTGGAATCTAACTTCTTGAATTCTTTGTATATATTGGATATTAGCCCTATATCAGATATAGGATTGGGAAAGATCTTTTCCCAATTTGTTAGTTGCCATTTTGTCCTATTGACAATTTCTTTGGCCTTAAAGAAACTGTGCAATTTTATGAAGTCTCATTTGTCCATTCTTGTTCTTAGCGTGAGCTATTGGTATCCTTTCCAGGAAATTTTCCCCTATGTGCCTATAAGCTCGAGGCTCTTCCCCACTTTCTTTTCGATTAGTTTGAGTATATCTGGTTTTATGTGGAGGTCCTTGATCCACTTGGACTTGAGCTTTGTACAAGGAGATATGAATGGATCAATCTGCCTTCTACATGCTAAGAGCCAGTTGAGCCGGCACCATTTGTTGAAAATGCAGTATTTTTTTCCACTGGAGGTTTTTAGCTCCTTTGTCAAAGATCAAGCGGACATAGGTTTGTGGGTTTATTTCTGGATCTTCAATTCTATTCCATTGATGTACCTGTACCTACACCATGCAGTTTTTTTTTTTGTTTTTTGTTTTTTGTTTTTTTTTTTTTTTATCACAATTGCTTTGTAGTACAGCTTAAGGTCTGAGATGGGGATTGCACCAGAGGTTCTTTTATTGTTGAGAATAATTTTGGCTATCCTGGGTTTTTTGTTACTCCAGATGAATTTGCAAATTACTCTTTCTAAGTCTGTGAAGAATTGAGTTGGAATTTTGATGAGGATTGCATTGAATCTGTAGATTGCTTTCGGCAAGATGGCCATTTTTACTATATTAATCCTGACAATCCATGAGCATGGGAGATCTTTCCATCTTCTGAGATCTTCTTCAATTTCCTTCTTCAGAGACTTGAAGTTTTTACGTGCTTAGTTAGAATCACATCAAGGTATTTTATATTATTTGTGGCTATTGTGAAGAGTGTTGTTTCCCTAATTTATTTCTCAGCCTATTTATCATTTGTGTAGAGGAAGGCCTCTGATTTGCTTGAGTTTATTTTATATCCAGCTACTTTGCTGAAATTGTTTATCAGTTTTAGGAGCTCTCTGGTGGAAATTTTGGGGTCACTTGAGTATACTATCATATCATCAGCAAAGAGTGATAATTTCACTTCTTCCTTTCCAATTCATATCCCTTTGATCTCCTTTTGTTTTCTAATTGCTCTGGCTGGGACTTCAAGTACAGTATTGAATAGGTAGGGAGAGAGTGGGCAGCCTTGTCTAGTCCCTGATTTTAGTGGGATTGCTTCAAGTTTCTCTCCATTTAGTTTGATGTTGGCTACTTGTTTGCTGATATTGCTTTTACTATGTTCAAATATGGGCCTTGAATTCCTGATCTTTCCAAGACTTTTATCATGAAGGGATGTTGGATTTTGTCAAATGCTCTCTCAACATCTAATGAGATGATCATACTTTTTTTCTTTGAGTTTGTATATGTAGTGAATTACTTTGATGGATATCCGAATAATGAACCATCCCTGCATCCCTGGGTTGAAGCCTACTTGATCATGATGGATGATCGTTTTGATGTGTTCCTGGATTCGGTTTGCAACAATTTTATTGAGTATTTTTACATCAACATTCATAAGGGAAATTGGTCTAAAGTTTTCTTTCTTAGGTCTTTGTGTGGTTTAGGTATAAGAGTATTTGTGGCTTCGTAATAATAACATGGCATTGTCAGACAGAAAATCTCTAAACAAGTATATAAAAGAAAGACCAAAACATCTCTGTTTATTCTAGACAAGATTACCAAAACCCAAATGTCTTCATAAAAGTAAATTGCAGGGGAGTAAAGACATGGCTTGGTGATTGAGAGCACTTACAGCTCTTTCATAAAATAGTAGTTCAATTGCCAGCATCCACATTGAATATCAAGAATAATGTGTAACTTTAGTCCCAGGGGATCTGATGACTTCTTTAGGATCTAGGTACCTATATTTGCACATATTCATGCAAATGCACATGTAAATGCATGTACATACACACAAACACATACACACACACACACTTAAAAAACAGAAGCTCTTAAAAGTCTAAAAATCAGTATACGATGCATAAAATTCTTCCATATTACTAAAATTATTACTGTGAATACATGTCCTTTACTGTGTTGATAGCAGGATTTTTCTTAGTAGCCAGAAACTGCAAACAACTTCAACCAAAGAATGAGTGCAGAAAATCTTGTTCATTTACACAGTGAAATACTACAAATGGATGGAGCTAGATAATACCATCTTGACTGAGGTAACCAAGACCCAAAAGGAAATGCATGAAATGTATTCACTTATAAGTGGATTTTAGCCTCAAATTACAGAATATGCATCACATATGCCACAGATCCAAACAAGTTATATAAGATGGAAGGCCCAAGCAAGGATGCTTAAATCACCCTTAGATGGGGGAACAAAATACTCATAGGAAGTAGAAGAAGGTAGGAACCTGGGGGTGGGAGAGGGCAGGGGTAAGGGAATGGGAATGAAGGATCAGGTATGGGGAGAGACAAGAGAGAGGGACAGAGTTGCAGAAGAAAGAATGGAAATCTGTAACTACTGGGGGTGGGGTGGGGGGAGGTGGGGGAATCTTTAGGAAGTCCCAGAGACCTGAGATGGGGAGGCTCCCAGGAGTCAATGCTGATCACCTTAGCAGAGATGTCTAACAGTGGGGACATAGAACCTAAAAAGGCCACCTCCCATAGCCAGGCAGGACACCTGTGGATGGAGGAGGACACCCACCAGAAAACATTCATCTCAAAATTTGTCCAGTCTAAAAGAAATACAGGGACAATGATGAAGCAGAGACTGAAAGAATAGCCAGCCAAAAACCAGGCCAACTTGAAACTCATCCCATGGGCAAGCACCAATTCCTGTCAGTATTAATGGCACTCTAATAGGTTTGTAGAGAGGAGTCAAGCATAACTGTCCTCTGAGAGGCTCTACCCAGCAGCCTACTGAAACAGATGCAGATACCCTCAACTAAACATTGGATGGAGGTCACAGAGTCTTATAGAAGAGTTGGGAGAAGGAAAGAAATCCACAGAAAAGATAGGAGCTCCACAACAACAGAATCAACTAACCTCAACTCCTGGGAGCTCTCAGAAATTGAGCAATCAGCCAAAGAACATACACAGGATGGAAAGAGGCCCCTATAACATATGTAGTAGACATGCAGCTCAGTCTCAAATCTGGATCCCTCAACACCTGAATCAGAGGCTGTCCATAAAATTGTAGACTTACTATGATATCTGTTCCCAAACATGGCTGCTTTATCTGGCCTCAATGGGAGAGACTGTGACTAAACTGTTAGAAACTTCATGTACCACTGTCAGGAGATAACTGGGGGCTCACACTATCAGAGAAGTGGAGGGTGATGGAGAGAGGGACTCTGGGAGGTGGGATGGAAGAGGGCAGCATTCAAGATGTAGATAAATAAATAAATTTTAAAATTTTAAAAATGAACAATATATTATGAATATATAGGCAATTATAAGTTGTGTGCTTTTTGAGAATTTTTGCAAACATTTCTGAATTCACTCTGAAACTGAGAGACTTGAGGCCACAGGGAATGGGGAGGTCTGGTGGAGTGGGGGGTAGACGGTGGGGTGTCCTCTTGGAGACAGGGAGGGGAGTGGGATGGGAATAGTCAGAGGGGAGTGGTATGGTGACTGGACTATGAAAAAATTACAGAATAATAATAAAATTAAATTAAAAACAATATGAACATGAAATATGTTTCTGACTAGACAGACCAATTAGACAAATATATAAACATAAATGAAACATATTATACTAATAGTGAGATAGATTATTTTAAAATCTGCAAACATTGCGGTGTATTCTCTCTTTTACAAATTTAAGATTACTAGAGTTATTTTAAGATAAAGGAAATTAACATTTGTATTTAAAGCTCAAATCTGTACTACTTGGGATGGTTTGGAATCTTACAGAGAAAGTTTAAGTAGTCATTTTCTTTAAACCTGTACAAATGTGCTGACATAGATCTTGGCCAAAATGGATTAGACTATATTACAATCAATAAATAACTAGCTATGCACATTTAGTATTTTTTACCAGTTCAAATATTATTGATTTCAAGAAATAAAATAATTATCTGAGATTATTCCAAGGATTGCAGTATGTTATAGAATACTTTTCATTTTAATATGAAGGGTTCATCTAGTCAGTTTCAAATATTTCATGACTTTTGATTGCCTTTCCATACCCTAGATGACTTGACCTTCTATTTCTTTGTGAAGAAATTACTCAGTGTTCTCAGTTCCTCAGCAAATCTATAAAGAAGATGAAAATGCCATAATTTTCTTAACATATTTTTTCATGTGAAGATTTTTTCTAACATATTTTTTCCCTTTCACAAATTTAAACAACTTTATATCAGACAATAAGGGAGAAGTTACCTTCCCTGTTTATATGGTAGGAAGGATCTAAAAGCAAAGCCTAAGTTCACCAACAAAAAGGTGAATAAAATAGGAGGGTGAAAAATAGACAGGTGAAGCATACAACCAGTACCATTTATCACAGCTACCCAGAGTATTTATTCATTGATGGAAGATGATGTCTAAGGATTAGGTATCAAGGGATTAGTTCAATAAGAATTTTTATTCTTTTATTTAATGCATGATTTTTTTCACGGGAAAATTCTTTTTTAAACATAAAAAAATGAAATAAAATAAAAACCAGTAGGCTGTGAAAAGCATATATATCATGTGGAGCAATAAACTCAGGAGACCCATGTTTTATTATTCTACTGTGCTAGTGAATTGTTTTCATGACTCATGCTGTGTCTTCTTTCACAAACTTTCAAAGAAGGAAAATCCCCTATACTACTTAGTTTCAAACTACAATGTAAATCTTACATATGTAGAAATCTGGTGTGATTTCTAACCTGCTCAGAAGTTACTATTAGAATAAAGCACAGCAGTAGCCCCATATTAATAGAAATATATAGTATATAGTTATTGAAAAATATTTAAGAACACAAAACTTTGAAAATATAGCAACTTTATGTTTAATATGTATAAAATTACTGAAAGTTTGTTATATTTAAAATTCAATTAAGAATAATTAACATATAGTATCACATTTCTGTATTTTATTTAGTATAAGATAATTTATTATTCTTTAGAAATTATTTTAAATTTTAACAACAAATCAATTTTAGCACATATTTCTTTTTTGGAAACCACTTTAGTGTAGATACCATGATGTGTTAGAATATAATATGGCAATTCATTTTGCTTAGTTTTGTTGTTTGTATTTCTTTTTTATACATGATATTTATATTTTTAAATTAATTTTTTGAACAAATATCACTGTGATGATATTCACATGCCTGAACTCCTAAAATCATAATACTCCCATTCTAAAAGGAGCTGACTCACAAAGAAGATAGATTTACAGAGCTAATGGCAAGAAGCTAATAATACACAGGCAGACTAATACCTGGTACTGTGTTCTTAAATATGTGGTCAGTACATCCCATTTCCACAGAACATTCTATGGCCCATAAAGTGACAAGAAAACATTTAGAAAATAAGACATCTTCTTTATTGTGCCTCACAACTGATGAAATGAAGGGTGCTGGATCTGAACTTTCCAATAATTCTTCCGTTGGAACACTTCGAGTAGCATTTAATTTCAGTCATTATGTCCTCATCTCCTCAACAGTTCAATCACACATTTCTCAAGAAATGGCATTCCCTGCTGTATTTCCTAAACAGAGTTCATTTCTGTGATTCTGGGAGGAGACTCTCTCTCCCACCCTGTGATCTGATCCCCATGCCAGTTCCCCTCCCTACCCCTTCTGCCACCTATTCCTCCCTCTCCATTTATATCCATTGTCATTTTATTTCTTTTACTGAGTAAGATTCAAGCATCCTACCTTGGGTACTTATTATTTAGCTTTGTTGGTTCCATGGATTGTAGTATGATTATCCAATACGTTATAGCTATTATCGACTTTTATGGGAGTACATACCATGAACTTATTTCTGAGATATATCCATTTTTTAATAGCTGAGCAGCATTTCATTGTGTACAAGTATCATTTTTCCAAGAATGCAATCTTTTTAATTTTTAAGTTTTAAGTTTTTTCTTTATTGGATATTTTCTTTATTTACAATTCAAATGTTATCTCCTTTACAGGTCTTCCCTCCTGAAACCTCCAATCCCCTCCCTTTCCCTCTGTCTCTATGAAGTTGCTCCCCTACCCATCATCTCCAGCCTTCCTGCACTGGCATTCGCCTACACAGGGGCATTGAATCCCTTCAGGCCCAAGAGCATCTCCTCCCACTGATGTCCAACAAGGCCATCCTTTCCCATATATACTGCAGGAGCCATGGGTTCTTTGGTTTCTAATCTAGCCCCCAGGAGCTCCGGGGTCTGGCCAGTTGGTAATGTTGCCCCCCTCATGGGGCTGCCAACCCCCTCAGCTCCTTAAGTCCCTTCTCCAACACCTCCATCAGGAACCCTGTGCTTCGTCCAATGGTTGGCTATGAACATCCACCTCTGTATTTGTCTGGCAGAGCCTCTCAAGAGACAGCAATATCAGTATTCCTGTCAGCAAGTACTTCCTGGCATCTGCAATAGCATCAGGGTTGGTAACTATATATGGGATGGATCCCCAGGTGGGGCAGTCTCTGAATGACCTTTACATCAGTCTCTGCTCCATACTTTGTCTTCCTCCTGTGAGTATTTTGTTCCCCCTTCTAAGAAGCACTGAAGCATCCACACTTAGGCCTTCCTTCTTCTTGATCTTCATATAGTCTGTGAATTGTATCTTGGGTATTCTAAACTTTTGTACTAATATTCACTTATCAGAGAGTGCATATCATGTGTGTTATTTTGTTAGTGGGTTACCTTACTTAGAATGCTATTTTTAAGTTCCATCCATTTGCCTAAGTATTTTATGAATTTATTTTTTTAATAGCTGAGTATAACTCCATTGTGTAAATGTACCATATTTTCTGTATCCATAACTATGTTGAAGGACATCTGGGTATTTTCCAGCTTCTGGCTATTATAAATAAAGTTGCTGTGAACATAGATGTCATTGTGGTATGGTAGAGCATCTTTGGGTATATGCCCAGGAGTCTTATAACTGGATCTTCAGGTAGAACTATTCCCAATTTTCTGAGAAACTGACTGATTTCCAAAATGTTTGTTCAAATTTGCACACTCACCAGCAATGCAGGGTGAGTGCTATATCCTCCTCATCATGTGCTGTTACTTGATTTTTTTTTAACATAGCCATTCTAAGAGTTATAAAATGGAATTCAAGTTCATTTTTATTTGCAATATCCTGATGACTATGGATATTGAACACTTTTTTCAGTATCTATTGGCCTTTAGAGACTCCTTTGTTGAGAATTCTGTCTAGATCTACACCCCCATTTTAAACTGGGTTATTTGTGTAGTTAATGCTTAATTTCTTAGATTTCTATATATTTTAGATGATGAACCCCTGTCATATGTAACATTGGTAACAATCTTTTCCCACTCTGTAGGCTTACAGAAGATTTTGTTTCTGTTACCTTCCCCCTTTGCCTCAACCATCAGACTTCTGGTAGCCTCTGTTTGGAGGCTAACACCTGGGATCTAAGACAGATGCTCTCTGTTGACTGTCAGTTCGTCTTTGAAGAAGCCACCTGAGCATGCCCCCCACCTGCGTACGCCCATCCCCTGAAGATCTTCCGAACCTGGGGACATTGGCACCTGAAACTTTTCTTGCAGTATGCAAATGTCATGTAATTTAGAGATTTGGTTTCACTTTCTCCTGTGACTATAAAAACCCTGGCTTATTCCAAGTAAAGTGAAGTCTTGATTGGGCTATTTCAACTTGACTTCGTGATTTCTCTTTGCATTTCGAACCCTCTATTTCAGGTCCTTTGTTCCCTCCTGGCAGAGAAAACTCAGTTCGTGAAACTGCAGGCAGTTTCATGTTTCATGTGGTCCCATTTATTAGTTGTTGATCTTCATGTTTGAACTGTTGCTATTCTATTCAGGAAGTTGTCTACTGTAAGAGTACATTTGAGGCTATACACCACTTGCTCTTTATTAGATTGAGTGTATCTTTTTCTCATGTTGAGCTCTTGGATCTGCTTGGATTTCGGTTTTGTCCAGGATGATTACTATTGATCTATTTGTATTGTAAAATATAGGGGCTGGTTCTTCCTCCATCATTATGTTCCCAGAAGCAAGAGTTTACCCATCTCCATGCAAAAATCCATGTATACCAGTGTCAATTGTTAAATGTGGTATCATTTTCTTTGTTTAGTTTTGGCTTCCTTGTCAAAAATTACGAGTTTATAAGTATATGGGTTAATTTCTTGGTCTTCAATTAGGTTTCCTTGATCAAACTTACTGTGTTTATGCTAATACCAAGCAGTTTTATTGCTATTGTCCTGTAGTACAGCTTGAAATCAGAGAGAGTGATACATCCAGAATTTGTTTCATTGTATTGTTTTTTTTCTGTGTTCAGTATTTTATTTTACCATATGAAATTGAGAATTGCTCTTTCAATGTGTGTAAAGAATTGTATTGGAATTTTGATGGAATTTACACTGAATCTGTAAATTGTATTTGGAAGCTGGCCAATTTTACTATGTTAATCCTACCAAACCATGAGCATGGAAGATATTTCCATCTTTTGACATCTTCCTTTTTTTTTCCTTCAGAGACTTCAATTTTTTTCATAGAGATCTTTTACTTGCTTGTTTAGAGTTATATTATTTCTGGGTATTTCAAAGTGTGATGTTTCTTTTATTTTTTTGGCAGTCATTTTGTAATTTGTATAAATGTGTACTACTGATTTTTTTTGAGTTAATTTTTTATCCAGTCACTTTGTAAAATGCCTTTGTTAGTTGTAGGAGGTCGCTGGTAGAATTTTTTGATTCACTTTTGTATACTCTCATATCATCTATGAATACCAGTTCTTTGACTTCTTCCTTTCCAAATTGTATCTTCTTGATCTCCTCTAGTTGCTTTATTAATGTGGCTAGAATTTCAAGTATTAGTTAAATAGATGTGGAGATATTGAACACCTTTCTCTTGTCTCTGATTTTAGTGGAATTGCTTTAAGTTTCTCTCCATGTAATTTAATGTTTGCTATTAGCTTGCTATATATTGACTTTATTATGTTTAGGTATGTGCCTTATAGCCATAATCTCTCTGAAACTTAAAATAAAAGGGTGTTGCATTTTGTCAAAGGTTGGTGAAGCAGCTAATGAAATGACCATGTGATTTTCTTTCTTTCAGTTTGTGTATATGGTAGATTACATAGATGGATTTTACTACGTTGAATCATAGTTGCATCTCTGGGATAAAGACTGCTTAACTGTGTTGCATGACATTTCTGATGTGTTCTTTGATGCAGTTTGAGAATACTTTTTTTGAGGGGAAACTGGTCCAAAATTCTTTTTTTTTTGTTGAGTCTTTGAATGGTGTAGTGATGTAGAAGTTAACTTTGTGAAGGAATATTGGGATAGAGATTAAGGAGCCAAAGGCCTCTGTGCCTCCTTGAAGTTCACATGGCATTAGATTTGTGGTGGCTTGCAGCAGGCTGGTGAGACAGCAAAGAACCAAGGTCAGGGCAGTGGCCACTCCCCCTGTCTTCAGGACATCCTTAGAGGTTATGATAATCCTCCAACTATTTCTGAGTTACATCATTTTGTAGTGCTTTCTTTGGAACATGGTGATAGTGTGGCAAGATATGATTTGCTAAAGATTTACAGGCTTGATATTGGCTCAAACACTGCATATAAGCTTAAGGGCTGGGCAATAAGCTCAGTTTTGAATTTTGATGCTGGTCCACAGAATAAGATTTCCCAGAATTCATCATCTGACTATAGTGCCTCTCATTGTTCCCAGACCCCCATCCTCAGTCTTGTTCCCACAGTGTTGTTTACGTATCAATGTGACTGTGGCATTATGGAATGAGTTTGAAGATGTTTCCTCTGTTTCTACTTTCTGAAATTCTTTGAGGAGTTTAGCTCTTTGAAAGTCTCATAGAATTCTGTATTAAAAAAATGGCTTGTTTTGGCTTGGAAGCTTTTGATGACTGTTTCCATTTCCTTAGGAGATATAGGACTATTAAAATAGTTTATCTGATCTTGATTTAACTTTGGTTAATGGACTCTATCAAGAAAATCACCCATTTCATTTGTATTTTCTATTTTTGTTGAGTACAGGCTTTTGAAATAAGGTCTAATGATTTATTTTATTTTATTTTATTTTATTTGGATTTCCTCTGTGCCAGTTATTATGTGCCTCTTATTGTTTCTGATATTTGTTAATTTGGGTACTGTCCCTCTGCCTTTACGTTAGATTTGCTAAGTGTATGTCTATCTTGTCTATCTTGTTGATATTCTCATAGAATCAGCTCTTGGTTTCAATGATTTGTTTTATTGTTCCCTTTGTTTCTAATTATTGATTTCAGCCCTGAATTTGATTATTTCCTACCATCTATTCTTCTTAGGTGTGTTCGCTTGGGGTTTTTTTCTAGAGCTTTTAGCTGCTCTTTTAAATTGCTAGTATTAAATCTCTCCAATTTCTTCATAAAGGCATTTAGTGCTATGAACTTTTCTCTTAGCACTGATTTCATTGTGGTCCATAAGATTGATAACATTGTACCTTCATTTACATTGAATTCTAGAAAGTCTTTAATTCCTTTATTTCTTCCCTGACCCACTAGTCATAACTAGGGAGTTTTTCAGTCTCCATGACTTTGTAAGCTTTCTGTAATTGCTGAAGTCCAGCCTTAATTCATGATTACCTGATAACATATAAGGGTTTGTTTTGATTTTCTTGTATCTGTTGAGACTTGCTATGTGACACAGTATATGGTCAATTTTGGAGAAGTTTCCATGAGGTGAGGAGAAGAAGGTATATTCTTTTGTGTTTCAGTGAAATGTTTTGTTTATATCTGTTAGAACTATTTGATTCCTCATTTTGGCTAATTTCATTTTGTCTCTGTTTTCTGTCTTGATATATCTATTGATAAGAGTAGGGTTTCGAAGTCTTCCATTATTTATGTGTGGTGATCCATGTGCAATTTATGTTTTAGTAAAATTTTGTATGAATGTGATTAGCTTTGAATTTGGAGCATAAGGTGTTCAAAATTGAGAAGTCATCTTGTTAGACTTTTTTTTTCTTTTGATGAGGATCCTTCCCTATCTCTTTTGAATAATTTTGGTTGGAAGTGTATTTTATTGGATTTAGAATGGCTATTCCAGCTTGCTTCTTGTGTGCATTTTCTTGGAAATAATTTTTCAGCCTTTTACACTGAGATAATGCCTTTGTTGCTGAGGTATTTTTCTTGTATGAAGCAGAATAATAGATTCTTTTTTTCATTTCCATTCTGTTAAGCTGTGCCTTTTTATTGGGAAATTCAGTCCTTTGATTTTGAGAGGTATTACTATTCAATGATTATTAATTGCTGTTATTTTGATGCTGAGATTCAGAGAGAAAGAGAGAGAGGAAGAGAGGGAGAAAGGGGAGAGAGAGAGAATATGCCTTCCTTCTTTTGTTTTGTTGATGTGGTATTATTTATTTCCTGTGTTGTCTACACTGTTGTTAGCCTTGTTTTCCCTCTAGTATCTTCTGTAGAGCTAGATTTCTAGATGGATATTGTTTAAATTTTGTTTTGTTGTGGAATATCTTGTTTTCTCCATTTATAGTAATTAAAAATTTGTTTCCACGGTAGTCTGGGCTGACATGTGTGGTCTCTTAGAGTCTGCCCAGGCCCTTTTGGCTTTTAGAGCATCTGTTGAGAAGTCAGATTTACTACTGATTGGTCTGCTGTTATATGCTTCTTAGCCTTTTCTGTTGCAGCATTTAATATTATTTCTTTGTTCTGTATTATTTTGTAGTATTTTTATTATTATGTGGCAGGAGGATTTTTTTTTCTTCTCAAATCTATTTGGTGTTCTGAAAGTTTGTACAATTATAAGCATATATATTTTTAGATTGAATAAGTGGAAACTTAAGGATTCTTTGGAACATCAGTGTGTTGGATGGTGTTTTGCTGTGTCAAACAGGTAAAGGGACATTTCCCTGAAGGAGACACAGGTGATTTTAAGGATGTTCTGCTAAAGCAAGCACTTGAAAAGATACATGAAAAAGGATTCTTTGATAAGGGCATGAATGTATTGGTCCTCCTTACTTTGGATAGTTGAGGTCCGTTTTTCGGAACTCCATAGAGAGGAACAACAAAAATCTTCTGGTGGTGTGACTCAGTTTCTTGTTGCTTTTGTGGACTTAGGTTGATTGGCAAATGACATCATCTGAGACAGAGTGAGGCAAGATATATGATGAGTCAAAGCCCAGAGAGGACACTTGGTGTTTGAAGGGATTATAAAAAGTACTCAAAGGACAGTAACAGAAGCTGGGATGAGCTTGATTGCATATCTAAATGCTTCTTGGTCTTCTGTCTTTACTAATCTTCCCAGAACTTCCCTGGTATTCCTGATACTCTGAAAACCTCCAACTTACTCGAGCTAATTTAGCTGAGGCCAAGTGACCTTGGTTTGTGTGGTTTATTTTCTTATACTTGCCCCCTGCCATCTGGTTATCTCTAGTGCTACCTGCCCTTGCTAAATCTGACTGGAGCCTGTCCTGCCTGTGATCCTGGTTGTGTCAGAACTCCTCAGAGTCAAGCTGTCTCTGTGATCCTGTGATTCTGGGATCCTGGGATCCTGGGCTTGTTAGATCACCTGGGAGTGGGGCTTTTTCTGTGTGTTGTGCGACTGGTTGCAGAGCTTGTGCCCAAGGTCTGCTCAGAATACTAACCCAGACACACCGGAAGGAACTGGAGTCACTGGGCTGGTGGAGTTCTTGTGTGCCTGGTCCTGCTGGTCCCAGTTACTCCCAGTGTTGGGACAGATGTTGGTTCCTGCTCACCTCTGATCCTGGGTGTGTCAGAACACCTGTGAGTGGAGCTTCCTCTGGGTATTGTGGAACTGGGCTGCAGAGCTTGCGCCCAAGGTCTGCGCAGAACACTAATGCTTATTTTCTTTAAAATAAAAACTACACTGTAAGGAACAGTGGGAAATTGTATAGTTTCCATAAAAATTGTAAGTAAAACTACATTGTAATCTGATGATCTGACTACTTTATACTTACTCATCAGAATTAAAATTATTATGTTAAGTAAACATATTTATATTAATATTGTTTGTAGGGTAATTCATAGTATCCAGGAAATGGAAATAATCTAAGTATTTTTAAATGATCGAAAGGTAACAAAAATGTGGTTCTTATGCACACATGATGGAGTGTTGTATAAGCATTAAAAGAATTAAATATTTTAATAGTATCTGTGTGAGTACAATAAAAGATTATTATTGAATGTAAATTGATCCGTGAACAGATCTTACAGATACAGAGAACCCAAAATACTGATTTCATAGAACTTGAAATTATAATAGTACAAATATAGCAATGGATCATAGAGTAATGCAGCATCCTACAAAGTATAAAGAGCCTCATTGTGTATATTTGCAGTTTTTAACTTTGCATGGAAAAGCTTTACTTTGACTATTTCCATTAGATTAAAACTTTATATAACCCTTTCCTTTATTTGCTCAATTTGCCTACCCTCAACACATCATGTAAACTAAAACAAAATAAGTACTCTCATTTCATTCAACATTACAGTGAATACTTATTTTACTAAACATGGAAAGTATGCAAACATTCAGACCTAAATATAATATAATTCAATGTTTAAGTGATCACTTTTCAAATATTGAAAGGCAAATTAGAATATTCTTTTTGATGAATTTTTGCATGTATTTGTGCTCCAAATTTAGTATAAAAACCAAAAATACACGCACATTTTCTTCAGTCTAAATATGAAATTTCATTGTCCGACTTTTGTTATTGTAATAATTAACTGAGGGGGAAATAATTTTAATTGGCTCACAGTTTTAAAGTTTATAAGTCCCCAACTAATAAGATTGGTGGCTTTTAGACATTTAATGAAGAAGCAGTATATCACAGTGGAAACAAATAATGCAGAAAGCCTGTTCATATCCTGTCTTTTAAATGGAAGACTAATATAGCAGAAGGAACCGTGAATAATATTCCACTTCAAGGACAGTTATTTACTGCCAGGCCTTATGGAATCTTTTTGCTTATTTGACTCTTAGTGTGAGACTGAGGATCCTATCAAGGCCTTAGACATGGTAGACAACCTTTTCCTAAGATATGTTGGCTATTTCATATCATGTGTCTAAATTTTCACCTCTTATTAGGGCCAAGCTCAGAACCATAGCTCTGACTCTAATGCCTTTTTATGTATTTAAACCATAGCATGAAAATAATAGGTTCTCTCATATTATTATGATGCTGATAAAATATTGGAAATTTTTTACTTTTTCAAAAACATGTAACCCTAAGTTATGCAGAAAATCATTGTACTTATAAATAGCTGTGAGGGACTAGACAGAATAGATCAGTAAAATATGACCTGAGATTTTTTTTTTCTGCTCCCAACATAAATTTGTATTGCAAGGATTTGAGAAGCGACATCTGAAATATAAAGACTAATATATTTGAATAATTATTTTTTGAATAATAAGTAGGAAAAGAAATATACATATCAAATGAAGGCAATTTAATTACAAGGGCTGATTTTGTTTATAATTTTATTAGTTGGAAAAAGAACAAAATTGTGTAATAGTCTTTAATAATATTTCCTTAAATTATATAAAAAATTAATATTCTTTCCTCAAAAGCCATTTTATTATACATCCTTATTCAGATCAGTATTTGAAGAAATATTTAATATTCTACCTATATTGTATGGTATAACTCAGGTCATTTCATAGAACATTTGTGGATCAAAATTTGACACAGTTAGTAGAATGTTATTTTTCTCAGATCTATTGAATTCGTTCAGTTTTCTTTTTGTAATGTAGATGAAGAAAATACTCTCAAGAAGGAAAAAAATAGATGGAGAAAAGTAGTAATGTCTTTCCAACTGCTACCCACTGTGTGTGTGTGTGTGTGTGTGTGTGTGTGTGTGTGTGTGTGTGTATTCAGTTTGTCCTTGATGACTGCCATTGACTTAAAATGATGTGTTATTTATCCTTCTACTTTATTTATGTCTCCTTACATCTCTTAGGTTGAATATTAGCTTTAAAATAAACATAGCCAGGTATTGTGAAAGAGGGAAAAATTCTGCTTGTAGTTCTGTGAACCTATCAGAATGCTATAACTTGATTTCTAACAGAAAGCAAGATACATAAAAAATATTTCTGATAAAGAACAGCACCACCAATGAATGCAAACACAAGATATACCATTATCAGAATGGAAATATTGTATTTCATTTGTGTATATGAAGTAATTTTATGTTTCATCTCGCATATGTGAAGTGATTCTCTTTTAGAATAGTGTCACAAAGAAAAACTAGGTTTATTTTACAAACTCAAATGAAGTTTGATGAACTAATAATTCTATTAATTTAATTGACAAATTACATGAGAATGACATGACAGATGGTAATATAATGATGTAAGTTCAGGTGAGAGTGAGCACATAGGGAAATGTAAAATCAGAAATAGCATTTATGGCAGAAGTAATATGCTTACATATGTACTTGCTGTCATGAGAGCTTACAGACTCTACCAACAATAACAGTAAGAATTCCTTCTGCCTAGTATATACTTAATTCTGAAAACAAAGTAGTAGGTACCATATGAGTTTGCTATGATAATGTTTATGCATATATATGAAATTTAGTTTTAGTATCCAGTATTTTTGGTAACATTAATATTTGCCAATAAAAATACTTGATTTTTATTTTATTTATTGATTTATTGTTACAAATGTATGTGTGTGTATGTGTGTGCGTGTGTGTATGTGTGTGTGTGTGTGTGTGTATGAGAGAGAGAGAGAGAGAGAGAGAGAGAGAGAGAGAGAGAGAGAGAGAGAGAGAGAGAGGAGGGTGTGTGGGTATATTTGTGCCATGAAGTACTTACTGATGTCACAGAAAATTTTTCAAAATTTCATTCTCATCTTTGAATGTGTGATCTGGGAACTTAACTCAGGTTGTCCTGCTTATAAGTCACATTCTTTAAACCACTATACCATGGGACTGATATTCTAGGTAGAATTTAAAATGTTTATTCCTGTAATATATATAACAATACCATGATGAAGAGACTATTAATATGGGCATTATACATATAAGAAAATAGAGCAGGTGGGTTGAACAAGGCCAGAAAGCTGGTAAATGACATTAAAACAATACCATATTTCCATAGGCACTAAATTGAGAAAGTATTGGCATTAATTAATTGGATTTGATGAAAATATTTATAATTTCCTATTATATCAATTTGTAGAAAATGTTGATGACATTGTGAACTGATATATTCCTTACATCCACTTTAGTAGTTAACCTTATTGATTGTCAACTTTACATCCTTGATTTTTAGAACATCTTAAAACTCACTAAATTTCTGGGATATAATTCTAGTAGACTTTGACATGCTATAGTAGCCCCCCATCATAATTTGTTACTTTGGTAGCTTTGGTGTAAGTCAAAGATAAATAGAAAATTCAGATATTGAACTGCCATACTACTACAAGGAATGTACTCATTTTATAAGTATTTCTTACCATTGAAGTGAAGTAGAAAAATAGATAATTCATAGCAAAAAATCTGAATGTAAATGCCAACATTTTATAAAACTAAGTGAAATATATATCTAGGTTATAATCATAGTTTTATTATTGAATAAACAAAGCTAAATATGTGCCATGAAATTAAGTACATATTCCTATGTAGAACACATTGTTGCTCAAACAATTGTTAACTGACTCTTATTCACCTTTTTTCCAGTACTGTGTAATAGCAATTGCTGTATTTATAATATTCTGTAATCCACGTTATCTCACATGCTTACCCACTTGCCACTTTGACTGATTTAGCACTTGAAATGTAAGTAGAGAAAATGAGGAAGTAAATTTTAATTACATCCGACTTTAATTCATTTAAATTTGAATTACCAAGTTGGGACAGTGTGTACTCTCTTATACTACAGTTTGAATGTAATGACCAATTTAAAGGTAATCAGGACATGGGGACATGTTCTAAAGTACGACAGAGAAGCAAACAGAAAACCTATGATTACAGAACAGTTAATACTGCAAGTCTGTAGCTTTTTGCATGAATAAATTAAATAGGAAAACATTGGAAATATATGGAAAATATTTTAAAATAATGAATATGAAAAATAATTCACTATATAGAATTCATTTCATTACAACTAAAAACAAAAATGAACTGCATAATCAAATTGATAATTTGCAGATTTATTTTGTATTGATATTGAGGAATTTATATAAGCATATAATACTGAATTTTTGCAAGCACATACTAAGTAAGGTATTTGTGAATATAATGGTATAAAAGTGAGATTTCCTTTAAAATGATTCAGTTGTGATGAGAAACAGAGTAATGTAGAACTTATATGGTATAAAATTGAATATTACTTGATAATTTTGCCACTGATAGGTTTATGAGTATTCACTACCCATAGGTTTATGTTTGCTCATACTTTTAGAGTTTTATACACTAAAAGGTTATCATTTATCATTTTATATTTCAAATACCTTAAAATGTATTGCCAATGTCATTTATGATGATAGATATTTTATATTTTTTCTGTTAATAGCTATGCTATAAGTCAAGATTTTAGAGTAAGAAGTATTATATTTTTACATGCTATGGCTGCAGTTATTAACTATCATTCCTTTAAAGAAATCATTCATAATTAAAGCACAAGGCTGAGGTTCAAACCAAACATATTACGAAAGGTACAACTTGAAATATTTTCTTCAATACCAAAGATTTGAGTTTTGTTTTTGTTTTTTAATTCTCAGAAATAGGTTAGTAATTTTAGATAGAAAAGGTATTCTTACCAAAGCTGTATGTTGCAACACGAACAGATAAATTAGAATCAGGAAAGTTAATGTTTAAAACCACATAATTGAGTACTAAATGTAATAAGTCAATGATATCACTTTAAACTATACAATATTTTTTCAGTCATGTATATTAATTTAAAGAATAAGAAGTACACTTAGTACTCAATTAATGCATATATTATATTTTATTATATCCACCCCTTTAACAATCTTTCTTATCAGGCCATGAATTTCTCCATTTTTTGCCACATCCCTCATACATGTCTTTCATTTTAGGCTTCATAGTCTGTTTTGTTTTTTTTTTTTTTTTAGTGTTCCACAAATAAGAGAAAAAATAAGTAACAGTTGTTTCTGTGGAAATGGTTCCTTAGATAAAAAGAACAATGTTCAGCTCTAACCATTTTCTTAAAAATTACCTAATTCACTTTCTCCTTAAGAATAAAAGTGAGTGTATGTTTTACACACTTTGAATCAGCCTACGAAACTTAATACATTTCTCTATTACTGATAACTATGCTATAATAGCATACTACTTTTCTTCAGCTGGTTTTCTTCAACTGTAAAAGGAGTTTAGCAATGCCTATTTTTCAGTGTTCAATAATCGGAGCTGATGAGCTCATTATCTATAATCTAGTGTCTTGTGTATGCAATGTAATATTTAACAAATGGTAGCTGATTTCACATCCTAGTTTTTCTATGACATTGGCTTATTTACTTATCTGTGATTCAAATTTTGCATGTATAAACTGAACAAAGTAAAGTTTGTTAAAGTTAGAAAATTAATTGTATCTAAATTCTTATAATAACACTACTACATAAAGGTTAGATATTACTGCATTTATATTACATAAAGTATATTACAGTTAGTATAAATGTTCATGTTGTATACTTACAATACATAGTATAGGTATTAAAATAAAGTAAATATTATTGATTTGTCTGAGTAATAATATATACTCAGTTCCCAAATAAATCACAGAAATTGCATTATCTGAACCCGAACCCAGGCATAATGATTAAATATTTATCTTATGTAAAATTATCAGATAAAATGGTATTTAAAATAAAGAGAAGTGGGTACATAACTAATTAAGACATATGAGAGGAATTAAACATTAAAATTTGAATTGTACCTTCACAAATATAAATGTAAGTAACAAGAATTAAAGTACAGCATTAAATATATCACCTTGTGAGTAAATGCTATTATAACTACTAAACTGCAAGAATAATTTATGAACATAATAAAGATTATAACTACATAAAACCAGTGCTACTAAGAGTGAGTTCAGCAGTAATAATTTGACCATTCATTAAGTAAGAGTGACTAAAAATGTTTTAGATTTTGTTTGTAATGATAACCTGGAAGTGGTCACAGCCAAACACTACAGACAAGAATACTTCTATCATTGCTTTTTGGATGCTTTTATAAAACACAGTGACCAAAGACATATTAAGTAAGAAAGTACTAACTTCTTATTACATGTTCTGAGGAACTGTCCATTGTATCAGGGAAACACATCAGCAATAGGAACAAGAAATCAACATATCACATACACAACTCTAAAGAGAAAAGGAGATGGACAAATATGAAATGGGGCAGCACTATAAACTCTTTAAAATTTCCATCAGTGATATACTTCCTTAAGGTAGGTTGACACTTTCTGTAACATCTCACAGAGATCCACAACCTGAGATCAAGTTTTACTTGACCCTATGAAAACATTTTCCTTCAGATTATAATAATGCTCAGCAATTCAGCACTATAGCAAGCTATAAAACAGAAGGAGGAGAAGTAGGAGATTAAAAAAGTACACTTAAATAAGTACCATAATATTCAGAAATCTTAAAAGTAAGATTACAAAAATTTATAATATTAAAATGTGATACGTGTTTACAGACACACTTTTCAACAAATGAAGTAGCAGGCATAAAATACAGATACAAAAATAAAAAAACAATCAATAACTTTAGAAATAAATAATTTCATGTATTCTTTGTTAAATTCTGAATCATTGTGTTTAAACTGGTAAAAGTATGACTATTTATTAAAATATAAAATGTTAGTCATCAAGAAATAAGTCTCTTACATATTAGATATACCTTAGAGTCACAGAATCGGATACATAGACAAAATATATTAATAAAATACCATTTGTAACCATAGTTTGAGGACAGAAAGAAACTTAATATGAGTCAATGGCTTTTTACTGAAGAAAAGTTAATATAATTAACTAATGAATAATGGTATGTCACATAAAAATCATTACTTAAAAATGTTTAAGAAAATAAACATATGATTATGTTCACAAAAAGAACTCAAAAGTCAGACAGATAAACCTGCATCAGGTCACAAATTTATTTCTTTATGTAGAGAGACCAAAAAGGCCTTCAATGATCTACAATAAACACTTAACTATTATTCTTTCAGAGGAGTGGTATGAGGACACAATTGAAAGAAAAAGAAATTATGTTGTATACTTCTTCATCATCTTACATATTATAATAACCATTCAGTGTTCTTATAAGCTACAAGTAAAGAATGGTAATAATTTCATGTCTATATGAAGAAACATCTCTAAAATATGCTGTTCTAATATATTGAATATTTGTAAGTGAAGATGCCTAGTACTTTTTGTGATATTAAATATTTTAAATTTAAAAATAGATTCTTCAGCCGGATGGTGGTGGCACATGCCTTTAATCCAGCACTTGGGAGGCAGAAGCAGGTGGATTTCTAAGTTCATAGCCAGCCTGGTCTACAGAGTGTGTTCCAAGACAGCCAGGGCTACACAAAGAATCCTTGTCTTGACTATATATATACATATATATATATATATATTCCATTAGTTAATATATATAACTATATTATATATTATATATATTAGTTAACATATATAAATAATATATATTATATATTAGTTAATATATATGAAGAATATATATATATATTCTTTTCTCATACCATAAATATTGACAATAATTTTTCCTCTCTTCACTCTTCCCAGCTCCTCTCTCATCTACCTCTCCTCTCTAGGATCCACATCCCTCTGTCTCCCTTAAGAAAGGAGCAGACTCCAAGAGACAATAATCAAAATACAGTAAAACAAGGCAAAAGCACTCACATCTAGACAACAGAAAGCAAAGCAACATTTGTAAAAGTGTCCCAAGTATAGACAACAGTATCATAGACCTAATCATTCCAACAGTTAGGAGTTCCTCATGAACACTAAACTAAGCCACAAAATATATGCAGAAAACCTGGTTCAGACCACTGCAGAAAACCTGCTTTGGATCTCTGTAGGCATAATACTTTTATTCTTTTTTTCCACTTTTATTAGATATTTTCTTTATTTACATGTCATATGATTACTCCTTTCCCAGTTTCCCCTCCAAAAAAACAAACAAACAGAACAAGAACAAACCACTGTTCCCTCCCCCCTCCCCATGCTTGCGACCCTACCCTCTCCCACTTATTAGCCCTGGCATTCCCCTAAACTGGGGTACAGAACCTTCACAGGATCAAGGCCCTCTCCTCCCATTGATGACTGACTTGGCCATCCTCTGCTATACATATGCTGCTGGAGCCATAAGTCCCACCATGTGTACTCTTTGGTTGGTGGTTTAGTCCCTGGGAGCTCTGAGGGTACTACTTAGTTCATATTGTTGTTCGTCCTAAGGGGTTGAAAACCCCTCAGCTCCATAGGTCCTTTCTCTAACTCCTTCACTGGGGACCCTGTATTCAGTTCAATAGATGGCTGTGAGCCTCTATCTGTATTAGTCAGATACTGTTAGAGCCTCTCAGGAGACAGCTATATTAGGCTGGCATGTCCTTCCTTCAGTCTCTGCTCCAAAGTTAGGCTCTGCAAACACCTTCTGTAGGTATTTTGTTCCCCCTTTTAAGAAGGAATGAAGTGTCCACATTTTGGTTTTCCTTCTTCTTGAGATTCTTGTGCTTTGTGAGTTGTTCCTCCTGTATTCCTAACTTCTGGACTAATAACCACTTATCAGAGAGTGCATACCATGTGTATTCTTTTGTGATTGGGTTACTTCACTCAGGATGATATTCCCCAGATCCATCCAGTTCCCTAAGAATTTCATAAATTCATTGTTTTTAAAGCTGAGTAGTACTCCATTGTGTAGATGTACCAAAATTTCTGTATCCATTCCTCTGCTGAGGGACATCTGGGTTGTTTTCAGTTTGTGGCTATTATAAATAAGGCTGCTATGAACATGGTGGAGCATGTGTCCTCATTACATTTGGGAGCATCTTCAGGGTATATGCCCAGGAGAGGTACAGCTGTGTCCTCCAGTAGAACTATGTCCAATTTCTGGAGGAACTGCCAAACTGAATTCCAGAGTGGTTGTACCAGCTTACAATCCACCAGCAATGGAGGAGTGTTCCTCTTTCTCCACAGCCTCTCCAGCATCTGCTGTCACCTGAGTTTTTAATCCTAGCCAATCTGACTGGTGTGAGGTGGAATCTCAGAGTTGTTTTGATTTGCATTTCCCTGATGACTAAGGAAGTTGAACATTTCTTTAGGTGCTTCTCAGCTATTCGGTATTCATCAGTTGAGAATTCTATTTAGCTCTGTACCCTATTTTTTAATTGGGTTACTTGGTTCTCTGGAGTCTAACTTCTTGAGTTCTTTTTTATACATTGGATATTAGCCCTCTATCAGATATAGGATTGATAAAGATCTTTTTTTACAATTTTTTGGTTGCCGTTTTGTCCTATTGACAGTGTCTTTTGCATTACAGAAACTTGGCAACTTTATGAGGTCCCATTTGTCAATTCTTGATCTTAGAGCATAGGCTATTGGCATCCTCTTCAGGAAAATTTACCCTGTGCCTATTTGCTCAAGGTTCTTCCCCACTTTCTTTTCTATTAGTTTAAATGTATCTGGTTTGATGTGGAGGTCCCTGATCCACTTGGACTTGAGCTTTGTACAAAGAGATAGGAATGGATTGATTTGCATTTTTCTACATGCTAACCACCAGTTGAGCAGGCACCATCTGTTGAAAACGCTGTCTTTTTTTCCACTGTATGATTTTAGCTCCTTTGACAAAGATCAAGTGAACACAGGTGTGTGGGTTCATTTCTGGGTCTTCAATTCTGTTCTATTGATCTACCTGCCTGTCACTGTACCAATACCATGCAGTTTTTATCACAATTGCTCTGTAGTACATCTTAAGGCCCGGGATTGTGATTCCAGCAGAGGTTCCTTTATTGTTGAGAATAGTTTTGGCTATCCTGGGTTTTTTGTTGTTCCAGATAAATTTATAAATTGCTCTCTCTAAGTCTGTGAAGAATTGAGTTGGAATTTTGATAGGGATTGTATTGAATCTGTAGATTGCCTTTGATAAGATGTCCATTTTTACTATATTAATTCTGCCAATCCATGAGCATGGGAGATCTTTCCATCTTCTGAGATCTTCAATTTCCTTCTTCAGAGACTTGAAGTTCTTGTCAAACAGATCTTTTACTTAGAGTTACACCAAGGTATTTTATATTATATGTAGCTATTGTAAAGGATGTTGTTTCCCTAATTTCTTTCTCAGCCTGTTTATCCTTTGTGTAGAGGAAGGCCTCTGATATGCTTGAGTTAATTTTATATCCAGCTACTTAGGTGAAGTTGTTTATCAGGTTTAGGAGCTCTCTGGTGGAATTTTTGGGGTCACTTTTAGTATACAATCTTATAATCAGCATAAAGTGATAATTTGACTTCTTCCTTTCCAATTTGTATCCCTTTGATCTCCTTTTGTTTTCTAATTGCTCT
>NC_045030.1:117261358-117271627 GCF_008632895.1 Mastomys coucha
ACTGTTTCTATTTCATTAGCAGATATGGGACTGTTTAGATCATTGTTCTGATCTTTATTTAAATTTGGTACCTAATATCTGTCTAGAAAATTGTCTATTTCATCCAGGTTTTCCAGTTTTGTTGAGTATAGGCTTTTGTAGTAGGATCTCATGATTTTTTAGATTTCCTCAGTATCTGTTATTATGTCTCACTTTTCATTTCTGATCTTGTTAATTAGATTACTGTCTCTGTGCCCTCTAGTTAGTCTGGCTAAGGGTTTATCTATTTTGTTGACTTTCTCAAAGAACCAGCTCCTGGTTTGGTTGATTCGTTGTATAGTTCTTTTTGTTTCTATTTGGTTGATTTCAGCCCTGAGTTTGATTATTTCCTGCCTTTGACTTCTCTTGGGTGAATTTGCTTCTTTTTGTTCTAGCACTTTCATGTGTGCTGTCAAATTGCTGGTGTATGTGCTCTCCAGTTTCTTTTTGTAAGCTCTCAAAGCTATGACTTTTCCTTAGGACTGCTTTCATTGTATCCCATAAGTTTGGGTAGGTTGTGGTTTCATTTTCATTAAACTCTAGAAAGTCTTTAATTTCGTTCTTTATTTCTTCCTTGACTAAGTTATCATTGAGTAGAGTGTTGTTAAGCTTCCACGTGTGTGTGGACGTTCTATTTTTTATGTTGTTATTGAAGAGCAGCCTTACTCCATGGTGATCTGATAGGATGGAAGGGATTATTTCAATCTTCTTGTATCTGTTGGGGCCTAATCTATGACCAATTTTATGGTCACTTTTGAAGAAGGTTCCCTGAGGTGCAGGGAAGAAGGTATATCCTTTTGTTTTAGGATAAAAGGTTCTACAGATATCTGCTAAATCCATCTGTTTCATAACTTCTGTTAGTGTCACAATGTCTTTGTTTAGTTTCTGTTTCCATGATCTGTCCATTGGTGACAGTGGGGTGTTGAAGTCTCCCACTATTATTGTGTGCCATGCAATGTGTGTTTTGAGCTTTAGGAAAGTTTCTTTTATGAATGTAGATGCCCTTGCATTTGGAGCATAGTGGTTCAGAATTGAGAGTTCATTTCAGTAGATCATAACTTTGATGTGTATAAAGTGTCCTTGCTTATCTTTTCTGATTAATTTAGGGTGAAAGTCGATTTTATTCAATAATAGAGTGGCTACTCCAGCTTTTTCTTGGGACCATTGGCTTGGAGAATTGTTTTCCAGCCTTTTATTCTGAGGTAGTATCTGTCTTTGTCACTGAGGTGGGTTTACTGTATGTAACAAAATGTTGGGTCCTGTTTACATACCCAATCTAATAGTCTATATCTTTTTATTGAGGAATTGAGTCAATTGATATTAATAGATATTAAGGAAAAGTAATTGTTGCTTCCTGTTATTTTTTTGTTAGAGCTGGAATTGCATTCATGTGGTTATCTTCTTTTAGTTTTGTTGGAAGATTACATTTTTGCTTTTTCAGTGATGTAGTTCCTCTCCTTGTATCAGAGTTTTCCATTTGTTAACCTTTCAAGGGCTGGATTTGTGGAGATATATTGTATGAATTTGGTTTTGTCACAGAATACTTTGGTTTCTCCATCTATGGTGATTGAGACTTTTGCTGGATATAGTAGTCTGGGCTGGCATTTGTATTCTCGTAAGATCTGTATGACATCTGCCCAGGATCTTCTAACTTTCAAAGTCTCTGGTGAGAAGTCTGGTGTAATTCTGATAGGCCTGCCTTTATATGTTACTTGACCTTTTTCCCTTACTGCTTTTAGTATTCTTTATTTGTTTTGTGTATTTTTTGTTTTGACTATTATGTGGCAGGAGGAATTTCTTTTCTGGTCCAGTATATTTGGAGTTCTATAGGCTTCTTGTATGTTTATGGACATCTCTTTCTTTAGGTTAGGAACGTTTTCTCCTACAATTTTGTTGAAGATATTTATTGGCCCTTTACGTTGGAGGTCTTCACTCTCTTCTATACTTATTATCCTTATTTTTGGTCTTCTCATTGTATCCTGGATTTCCTGGATGTTTTGAGTTAGCATCTTTTTGCATTTTGCATTTTCTTTGACTGTTGTGTCAATATTTTCTATGGTATCTTCTGCACCTGAGATTCTCTTTTCTATCTCTTGTATTCTGTTGGTGATGCTTGCATTTATGTTTCCTGACTACTTTCCTAAGATTTCTAACTCCAGAGTTGTCTCTCTGTGATTTCTTAATTGATTTTACTTCCATTTTTAGGTCCTGGATGGTTTTGCTCAATTCTTTCACCTGTTTGATTGTGTTTTCCTGTAGCTCTTTAAAGGAATTTTGTGTTTCCTCTTTAAGGGTTTCTACTTGTTTACTTGTGATCTCCTGTAATTCTTTATGGGATTTTTTTGTTTCCTTTTTAAGGGCTTGTGCCTCTTTACCTGTGTTCTCCTGTATTTCATGTCCTTCTTAAATTCCTCTAGCACCATCGTGAGATATGATTTTAGATCTAAATCTTGCTTTTTTTGGTGTTTTTGGATATCCAGAATTTGCTGTGTTGAGAGTACTAGGTTCTGATGAAGCCAAGTAGTCTTGGTTTCTATTGGTAGGATTCTTGCATTTGCCTTTCACCATCTGTTGATCTCTGGTGTTAGATGTTCTTGCTGTCCCTGACTAGAGCTTGTTCCTCCTGTGGTTCTGTAAGTCTGTGTCAGTACTTCTGGGAGATCAGCTCTCCTCTGGTAAATCCTGGGCACAGATGGTTGAGTCCCTGGGTTACAACACTCCCTGGAGGCAGGCTCTCTACTCATAGGGAAGGGGCAGTGAGGATTGCAGATCCACCACTGTCACTCTGAAGCTGAGAGAATCCTGTCCCTGCTGCTCTGAGACTTCCATGCAAAGTGTGAGGCCTATGCCTCCTAGCTGGTCCTGCCTTAGAAAGTCACCTGAGAGAAAATGGCAGATCTCATCTGAGTCCCTGGGTTAAAGCACTCCCTGGAGGCAGGCTCTCCACTGGAAGGAAAGAGGCAGTGAGGATTGCAGATCTACCACTGTCACTTGGAGGCTGAGAGGATCCTGTCCCTGCTGCTCCTGATTTCTTTCCCAGTCCATCCATTTGTATACAGGAGAGCTATTGATTTTTTTGTTGTTGTTAATCTGTATCTACCCACTTCACTAAAAGTGGTTTTTTGTTTGTTTGTTTGTGTTTTTAGCTGTATGAATTCCCTGGTGAAGGTTTTAGGATCATATTTTACTATCATACCATGCACTAGTAAGGATATTTGGACTTCTTCCTTTCAAATATTTATCAGTTAGCTGTCTTATTGCACTAGGTACATCTTCAAGTACTGTATTAAATAGATACATAGAAAGTACACAACCACGTCTTGTTAAAAATTTTAGTGGAATTACTTTGTGTTTCTGTCTATTTTATTTGATACTAGCTATATGTTTGCTGTTAACTGCCTTCATATTTTTAGATTAATGAATGAATGAACCAATACATTTATAAAAATATGCTAATACTCAATTTAAAAGAAGGTGTATGTATTTGGGGGTTGCAGAAGGTAGACTCCACATCTGGGTGTCTGGATCTTATCTGTAGCTCTTTGAAGACTGAAACACGATCAAGATCTCAGGTTATCTCTAGCAATAGTTACATTCCTTACTTCCTCCAGAGTCAAAGTGCAGGAGTTTTCTTCAGGCCTTTTTTATGCTTAAGTATATTTATTTTATCCTTAATTTCTTGAAGAGTTTTGTCTTAGAGGAGTATTGGGTTTTTTGAAAGCCTTTTTCTGCAACTAATGAGATGATCATATGGTTTGTTTATTTTCTGGTTTTCTTTATATGTTAGATTATATTTACTGATATTTTTATATTTAACATTTCCTGCATCTCTGGAATGTAGTCTACATGATCATGGTGGATGATCCTTTTAATGTGTTGTTGGATCCAGTTTGTAACTATTTAATTAAGCATTTTCACATCTATATTCATAGGGGAAGTGGGTATATAATTCTCTTTCTTTGTTGAGTCCTTATGTGGTTTCTGTATCAGGATATGTGACCTCATAAAATCAATTAGGCAATATTGCTATTGTTTTTATTTTGATGAGTATTTGGATTACCTCTTCATTGGAAGACTGAGAGAATTGTGAGTTAAAACTACCTGGCCTGGGCTTTGTTTTTGTGAGGATTTTAATGACTGATTCTAATTCTCTAGGGATGTGTGATCATTTCATTGAATTCTAGAAATTCTTTAAATTCTTTCTGTCTTCACCCTTTATTTTATTCAATATATAGTAGTTCAGTTTCTAAGACTTCATATTCGTTTTGTTGTTTCTGCTATTGTTGAAATCCAGATTTAATGTGTGATCATCTGAATAGTAGCCAATAGAGACAAATCAAAATACAAGAGAGGAAGAGAGAAAACAGAACCTATTTGAAATAATGTTGCATGAAGCTTAAGTCCAAGTGGATTAAAGACCTCAACATAAGACCAGATAACTGAATCAAATAGAAGACAAAGTGAAAAAGAGCCTTGAATTCATTGGCACAGGGGTAAATTTACTAAACAAAACTCAAATGGCTCAGGCTCTATGATCAAAATTGATAAATAGGTCCTTGAGAAATTGGATAGCTTCTGAAAGGCAAAGGACATATTTAATAGGACAAATCAGAAGCCTACAGATTTGAAAATAAAAGTCCCCTAACTCCACATCTGATAAAGGGCTAATATCCAAAATATATAAAGAACTCAAGAAACTAACCACTAAAAAACCAAACAACCCAATCAAAAAATGTGGTATAGAACTAAGTAGAAGAATTCACAAGAGAGGAATCTTGAATGTCTGAGAAGCACTTAAAGAAATGTTCAAAGTCCTTAATGATCAAGGAAATACAAATCAAAAGGACCCTGAGATTCCACTTTGCACCAATCAGAATGGTTAAGATCACAAACTCAGATGACAGCACATGGTAGACAAGGATGTGGAGAGAGAGAGGAACACTTCTCCATTGCTGATGGGATTGCAAACTGGTACATCCACTGAGAAAATCAATCTGGAGGTTCCTCAGAAAACTAGAAGTAGATCTACTTGAAGACCCAGCTATACCACTCCTGGGTATACACCCAAAAGTTGCCCCACAATGCCACAGGAGCATGTGTTGCACTATGTTCTTAGTGGCCTTGTCTGTGATAGCCAGAAGCTAGAAACAACCCAGATGTCCCACAATGGAAGAACGGATGTACAAAATGTGATTCATTTACACAATGGACTACTACTCAGCTATTAAGAATGAGGACATACTGAGTTTTGCAAGCAAATGGATGGAACTAGAAAGTCTCATCCTGAGTGAGGTAACTCAGACCCAAAAGGACATGCATGATATGTATACAATAATAAGTGGATATTAGCCTCAAAAAGTCCAGAATATCCACAATAGAATCCAAAGAATTCAATAAGGTTAACAAACTCAATAGCCCATGTGAGGATGTCTTAATCTCATTTGGGAGGAAGAAGAAAGCAACCACAGGAGGAAGGTATGGAGGGAGGGACCTGGGTCTGAAAGGGTACAGGGAGGGGAAGAGGGTAACATGATTGGGTGAAAGAAATAGTACTGAAGCCCTGAGGGCCTGAAGAAAGAATAGAAACAGACAACCCTGGGGTTACTCAGGTAACAATATTTAATCCTTCAGCTTAGTGATGAATATCTTGATTGGTTATATCTATGTGCAATAGTGAATTAAACAGCTATAAATATTTTTCTGCAAACATGGGTTTCCAAATCCCTTAACAATATAGGAAGTAGTACAATATCTCAGCTGCTTGGTAATAATACATTTACTCTTATTAAGAATTGCCAAATTTTATTCTATAATTGTAACTGTATTTTGCTTTTCCATTTGTATTTGGCATAGCCAATGTTCTATATGGTACTCAATCTAATTGTATGTAATGCTCTAATAGCATTTTGAATCAATGCTTGATTTAAAATGTAATTCTTTTGGTTAGAAATGAAAATTTTATGGTGTAATTCTAGAGGAAATTATTCCTATCCAGTAATACAAAGTTCTAAGAACTTAGGACACCCTGGTCAACATAAATTTAAGAACATTAAACAATACTTAGAATAACACTGTAATATTTATGTCAATTGATAAATAATTAAGTTTGAGTTTAAATTTTATAAAAATATAATTGATTATATATAGAACAGACTTTAAATTTACTGTAAATTTAATTTTTCTCACACTACATTTTGATTATGCTATTTGTCATACTTCAATGCTTCTTAGATTGATCGTCACAGTATTTGTATCCACCCAATTTCATGTTCATTAGCTCTCAAAAACAAAAATATCCAAAAATTAAAAATGAGAAAAAAAAAACTACAGCAGCAACAACAGTAAGGCAAAAATACCAAAACAAACAAACAGCAAACAAAACAAAGCATAGCAAATAAAATCCTATAGAGTCTCAGAATATTCTTGATCTCATCTAGTGGAATTTTGAGAAGAGGATGACATCACCACAGTGCTAAAGAAGGATGCAAGGAGATAAAAGTGAGGAGGTAGCTGGGCAGTGGTGGCATATGCCTTTAATCCCAGCACTTGGGAGGCAGAGGCAGGTGGATTTGAGGGCATAGAGATAACTTTTATTAAGATCTATGGCTGGTTCCTTACATTTATTTTATATGATCTTCACTGTCTACTCTAAAGAAAATACTCCAAAAGGATAATTTATTTACATGCTCCTATTGATGGTCATTAGGATTTACTCGTGTTTTTATAATTAACAGAGAAATGGAATATGCTGGTTTAATTCTGAAACAGCACCTGAAGGTATTAAGTTTTAGCCTGAAAAGCATGAGGAAAATTTGGTTTATAAATCAGTAATATAGGGCTTAAAACAGAACCTCAGACATCTTTTGTATTACACAATTTATAATGTTCCTTTTCACATTATTTTGTTATTTTAATTTTTCATTATTTATTCATTTTTAATTAAATTCAATTTATTCATGTTGTAGTATTTTCCTAAATGTAAGCTTACACTGACATCACACAACAATTGAGAATATTTACTTTTGTCTTAATCTTTTTGTGACTCTGCAGTGAACTACATAAAGTGTCTTGTGTCAAAGAATTAATTATTATAGGTTAATCATAAGGCAAACTGGTCTAATTTGTGTCCAGTATGCACATATACTCTGCATACATGCAATTTTACATATAGTGAATATTTATTTGTAGATATACATAATAAAAAAACAATTAAAAGACTGAAATGTTGAGAATTAAGCCAAACTCCAATGGTATCTTAAAATCATTTACTTCTGATAAACATAATAATTATTTCTCAATGAAATTTCACTTGATTGAATACTTTAGCATAATTACAAAAGATTTTGTTGTTCTTATGCTACAAGGTATTTCTGTGCTTAGTATAATACAGCAAATTTAAACAAACTCTCCATTATTCTATTTGTATCCTCATACTTCATTTACAAATGAAAATTCAATTACTTTGAAGCCACTGTAGGACTTCAATAAATGTATTCAATGATAAAGTCTTTGTTATAATTAAAATAGAACTTGAAAAGTCAGAAGTGAACAACTTCAATGGGTGGCTTATTCATTTATATATAAAATTAAGTCCTGCTGACTCGCAATTGTCTTTTGCATCCTAAGGGGTAATAAAGGATGTAAAGATCAAAAGGCACAGACAATTTGTTACTTAGTAAGTTACCCTATAACATCAAAGAACAAAGTGATTCAATTTTCTTGGCAGTTGTAGTCTTAAATATCATAAATATGCCTGAAGCAGAATGGAAACAAATATCCCTAACATGACTTATGGACTCTCCTTTTCTTTCTTTCCTATTCCTCTCTACTTTTCTGTGCTTTATCTTCTTTTTACCAATTCCCAGATGCAATTTTTGATTAATTTTCTTTTTCTTTTGAAAATATTTATTGGTGAGCTTACTATTTATTTATTTATTTTACCATAGTAATCTTTAGATAGGAGTATGAGTCTGTATTACTTAAATCTTATGATGATTTTATTCTGCCTTTTTATTGTATTTTTGCAGCTTATTATACTGTTTAGAAGAAATAGCATTATCAAGAAATTTACATTCTCCAGAAATTGTACCCTCTTAAACTGGTTCTTCTGGGGCTGGAAAGTTAGCTCAAAGTTTGAACACTTTCTATTCTTGCATTCACATGGCAGTTTAAGGACATCTTTTTACAGTCCCAAAGATTCAAATGTCCTCTTCTGACCAGGTATTCATCCATCCTTGCATCAGGTGTCCACAATGGTATACAAATATACATGTCATGAAAATATATATATATATATATATATATATATTATTAACATTAGTAAATCTATAAAGAAACATTTTAAATTATATTTCAGATAACAATGCATTTTAGTAAATGGGGAATTTTCTCTAACTTCAGGAATTATTTCTTTATATTTTGTAAAGTTATCACTTTTGTGCTTGGATTGTGATGTTAATTGAGCAGCCTTAAATATGGTAGACTAATATAGTCTGAGTAGCAAGAAATATGAATGAAACAAATGGATCCATTGCTAAAACATGTGGCATACTGCAAATATTTCACTTCCTATTGTTAGCACTTCTTAGTATTTTTCATATATTTTATAATCTAAAAGCCAATTTTATAGAGTATTTTTGAATATAGTCATTTCATTTAGAATGAATGAAAATGCATTTTTTTTTTAGCATTTTAGTGAACTCTTGGTTTATAAAAGATTGATTTTATTTTTCTATTTTTTCTACCTTGATAAATTCCTGGAAACATTTATTCAAAAAGAGAAAGAAAGAGAGAGAAAGAGAAAGAAAGAAAGAGGGAAAGAGAGAAAGAAAGAAAGAAAGAAAGAAAGAAAGAAAGAAAGAAAGAATAAAAGTTTTTTCTACAGTGTTTAATTTTACTTCAATTCTGGAAATTTTAATTTTTTTCCTTGTTAATTTCTTTAATGACTATTCAAATGTTTTTAGAACTCTGTGAATTTGTACATATCATGTAGCAATTTCCCCTGAGATAAGAGATTTAGAGGGAAGCTCCTTAAAACACAGAATGTTCTAGGGGAAGAGAATATAGTCCATCTTTCAGAGAAGTTCAGTAAAGTCTCAAATTAAACAAGTCAATAGTTTTAAGGTTTACCTGAAACCAGATTAACTAAGACCATCTCTAGATGCATGCAAGAGCAAGAGACAAGCTGGGCTGGTTAGAAGAGATTCAGTACATCTGAGCTATCTGGAAAAGACATTATTCAAACTGTCAAACTATAGCTTGTATAGTGATCTCTAGGACAATAGCTTTCATGAAATTGTCATCTATGCTGGGGCGGGGGCAGTTGGTGATGTAGCTATTTTTAGTAAAGTCTGATACTGTAACTTACCTTTCATTCATATTTCCATTTCTAATAGTGGTAAAATTGCTGGACTTTACTGGGATTATTATGCTGCTTTTATGTCTAGGTTACATACATGATAGTTCATTCTTCCTGAGGAATGGTGTCACACTTTATATTTTCTGTTAGAGCTAAATAGGAGGGAATTATCCATTGGTGGTAAGGTCCTGAATCTGATGTTGGGATTCTGTCCTTGCTGTTTCTGTTTCTTTCTTCCTGGGCAATATCTGTAGAATAGTTTACTCTGTTATATACTCCTAACATGAAGAACTACTTGGTTACAAACCTAAAAACAAGTGTCATGTGACAATTGGTTGAATTTTTTAATAAAACCCAAAATTTTTCAATTGTAATTTAATGCCATTATTTTGAAATTTTAATAGGAAACTGACTAACCACTGGTTGTACCAAAAAAATATCAAATTTTAGAATGAAAAATAATTAATTCAAGATAATACTCATCATGTATAGAAAATATTCCTGCTTCCCCTTTCTTAATAACTACTCCAGCATCTGAACATTTGTTTCAGCTTGTCCTAGTCTTTCTATTGTGCTGATAAAATACCATGACTATAGGTAACGTCAGAAGGAAAAGTTTATTTGGGGTAAACTTCCAAATCATACTCCATTGTTGAAGGAACTTAAGAAAGGAATTCAAGCAGGACAGGAACCTTGAGTCACAAGCTGATACAGGGGCCTAGCAGGAAGGCACCTTATCTGAATGTTCCCCTCTGACTTGGTCAGCATGCTTTTTCATAACACTCTATGCATACTCACGACACATAATTGTCTAGGGCTTCCCACATTAATTTTTTTTTATTTCTTTATTTATATGCGAATTTCTCCATTCCCAGTTTCCCCTCCAAAAAACA
>NC_045030.1:117273276-117285444 GCF_008632895.1 Mastomys coucha
GAATACAGGAAGAACAACCCACATTCCACAAGGAACTCAAGAAGAAGGAAGACCAAAAGGTAGACACATTAATTATTAATGTAAAAAATGCAGGGACAAAAATGGAGCAGAGGTTGAAGAAAGAAAGAAACGAGAACGGGAACAACTTGGGATTCATTCCCATTGGACGGTATCAAATCCTGACACTATTGCTGATATTATGTTGTGCTTGTAGATAGGAGTCTAGCATGGCTGTCCTCTGACAGGCAGTACCAGCAGGTGAGTGATAAAATGCAAATACTTACAGTGAACCATTGGTCTGAGGTCAGGGACCCTTATGGAAGAGTTAGGGGAAGAATTGAAGGAGTTGAAAAGGATGGCAACCCATGGGAAGAACAAAAGTGTCAACTAAATTGGACTGTTCGTAACTCCCAGAATCTAAGCCTCTAACCAAAGATCATACATACAAGGGCTGGTAGGAGGACCTGGCACATATGTAGCTGATGACTGCTTTGTCTGCCCTCAGTAGGAGAGGATACACCTAAACCTGTAGATACTTGATATCCAAAGGTGTGGGGGGAAGCTTTGGATGTTGGAAAGGGTTGGAATACCCTCTCAGAAATGAAGAGGAGGGGGAATAATGTGAAGAATTCTGTGAGGGGGGAATAGAGAGGTGGACAACATTTGTGATGTTAATAAATAAAATAATTAAGAAATACAGATTTGCTTAAAGACAAATATTATAGAAACATTTTCAGAAGTGGTAATACTTCTTTCCAAATAAATATAACCTATGCAAGTTGACAAGAAACTATTCAGGATACAGCCAGAGCATTGACCTTCACTCTAGACATTTTTTTTCTGACATAATCAATCATGAGTTATTACATTGGAGGTTCCTTGAATGTATCCACATTGAAATATTTACTCTTGACTTTCTATATATTTTTCTTTTTCATTTTTAATTGGATATTTTTTATTTACATTTCCTGGTTTCCCCTCCACAAAGACCCTATCCCATCCACCTGCCCTCTGCTTCTATGAGGGTCCCGCATCGCCCACCCACTCCTACCTCACTGCCCTGGCATTCCCCTACACTGGGGCATCAAGCATTCGCAGGAACAAGGACCTCTCCACCCACTGATGCCAGATAAGGCCATCCTCTGCTACATATTTAGCTGGAGCCATGAGTCCCAACCATCTTTTGTTGGTGGATTAGTCCCTAGGAGCTCTAGGATTAGTAATTAGTTCATATTGTTCCTCCCATGGAGTAGCAAACTCCTTCGGCTACTTGGGTCCTTTCTCTAGCTCCTCCATTAGGGACCCTGTGCTCAGTCCAATGGTTGGTTCCTAGCATCCACCTCAGTATTTATCAGGCACTGGAAGAGCCTCTCAGGAGAAAGCTATAACAGGCTTCTGTCAGCAAGCACTTGTTGGCATCCACAATAGTGTCTGGGTTTGGTGACTATATATGGGATGGATCCCCAGGTGGGGCAGTCTCTGTATGGTTGATCCTTCAGTCTCTGCTCCACACTTTGTCCCCATATTTCCTTTAGTCAGGGGCAATTCTGGGCTAAAATTTTGGATATGAGTGGTTAGCCCCATCCCTCAATTGGGGACCTTGCCTAAACTTTGGATATGGTCTCTAAAGTTTCTCCCTCCCATTTGTTGTCCATTTCAGCTAATCTCATCCCCTTTGTGTCTTGGGAGTCTCTTGCTTTCCTGGTATCTGGGACTTTCTGGTGGCTACACCCAGTTCCCCATCCCCCATTGCTACACAAAGCTCAGAATACTCAAGATACAACTCACAGACAATATGAAGCTCAAGAAGAAGGAAGATCGAAATGTAGATTCTTCTGTCATTCTTAAAAAGTGGAACAAAATACTCACAGGAGGTAGAGGGTGTGAGGGACTTGGAGAAAGAGGAGGGGGAGGGGAAAAGGATCAGGTATGGGAGGAGAATGGGGTGATATACAGAGAGTCGATACTTTTCTTAAGAATATCCTTATTCTGTACTAATTTCTTATTTGTCTTCAGTTTTTTCCCATTCTAAGAATTTCCCTTTATTGAAATTAGAATATTTTAAGTGAAAATTTAATCATGTCAAATTCAATCATATTGAAATAACTTCATTGTTTTTCCATTACCTTTTGTAAAGAAAAAAATTCTTAAACTTGGTAAATAAATATGTCTTCCAAGTATTCCCTGCCAAATCTTGACTAGTTGTTTCCTGTGAGATTTCAAACGTTTCATATATATATATATATATATATATATATATATACATTTGTAAGTATATATATACACATATATCACATAATCACATACCAATACATGTACACACACATATATGTTCATACACATTTATATATGCATATATGTAAAACAATATTTTAATTTTAAGGTTTTTAGTTTTCTCTATCTTCTCTCATCTACAAAGTGTCATCAACAACACAGATGGTAAATACACTATGGAATACACCTGCAGCACCTGGATATGTGTAAAATGAAGAAAAATTATTCTAAACATATTTTCTTCGGGTATTTGTGATGATAGAGTAATAACAATCAAGTCCTTTATCTTGTAGAAATTATTGAAATAGAATTCTAAAAGTTTTATGTCTCATTATATACCAAGAAATGATAAATAATACAATTGAGGATCTTCAGTTTTTCTTTAAAAGTACAATTAAGAAATCCATTTATTAAAAACATCTTTTTCAAGATAGTATTGCTGAAGTTATCACATAAGTTACATGATATTAAGAAATTCTTATGCCTCTTAGATTATATTTTCCCTTTTGCTAGTTAGCTTTTATAGTTCATGAACGAGTTAGAAAAACTTCTAGGAGACATAAAAAAATGTTTTTCTAATATGTACATTCTATGAGCATAAATAATGACTTGCCTGACAATAAATGCTCAGCATTGCAATAATGGTATAGTTGTACTGTACTAACTGTATTTTTATGTGTATTTATATTTGTATTTGTACTTGGACTTGTATTTGTATTTGTATTTTTGTTTGTTTGTTTGTTTGTTTGTTTGTTTTTGGAGACAGGGTTTCTCTGTGTTGCCCTGGCTGTCCTGGAACTCATTCTGTAGACCAGGCTGGCCTCGAACTCAGAAATCTGCCTGCCTCTGCCTCCCAAGTTCTGGGTTTAAAGGCGTGCACCACCACCACCTGGCTTATACTTGTATTTGTATTTTAGGACTTTTCTGTAGGAAATATCTCATACCAATTATTGTAATCCCAGTCAAGAACCCATGGATGGGGAGGTCATAAGATCTAGGGAGACCTTTCAACTGCTATTTTGATAAATGGACATTGTCCCAAATGGTTTTCTAAATATACATTTTTATATTGACATATATGTTCTGCTTTCAGTTTTCACCAAAGAGTCTTCATTTTACAATGGGCTATGATTAATATAGAGACTCATAAGATGTCAGTGTATGGAGAATCATTTGATAAAACAGGCATCTATATTATAACTTTCCAGAACAATGCAATAGACTCAAGTAAAAAGAAGCCTGTAAGAGCCAGAGTGAAGAAAGGAGCTAGAGAAAGGACCCAAGGAGCTGACGAGTTTGCAGCCCCTTAGGACTAACAACAATATGAACTAACTAGTACCCTCAGGACTAACAACAATATGAACTAACTAGTACCCTCAGAGCTCCCAGTGACTAAACCCCCAACCAAAGAGTCCACATGGTGGGACTAATGGCTCCAGCAGCATACGTATAGCAGAGGATGGCCTAGTCAGTCATCAATGGGAGGAGAGACCCTTGGTCCTGTGAAGGTTCTGTGCCCCAGTGTAGGGGAATGCCAGGGCTAGGAAGAGGGAGAGGGTTGGTTGGGAGGGGGGGAGGGAACAAGTTTTTCTTTTCTTTTCTTTTCTTTTTTTTTTTTGGAGGGGAAACCTAAAGGAGATATCATATAACATGTAAAAAAAGAAAATATCTAATAAAAAAATAAGCTAAAAAGAAAGAACAGAGTTGTGAAATTGTCTTTTGTATATACCATGCATTCACACTCTCAAACTCAGTGTAGCTCTTGTTATTATCACAAGACTTGCATATAATTGGTAAGGACACCAGTTCACCATTGATTGTATAGGGACATGAGGCCTTACACCTCCTTGAGGGTCTGTGGAGAATTCAGGATATGAGAAGATATACTGCTCTATTTGGAAGTAGTATAACAATTGAAAAACTGTACTGCTAAATAACTCACATTCACATGAATGTAAATAACTTCCATTAAACTAAGAGGATAAGAAAGGTGTGCTGGCTGGGTTTATGTCAACTTGACATAAGCTAGAGTTATCTGAAAGGGGAAAACCTCAACTGAGAAATGTGAGGAAATCAGCTAATTAAGGTCACAGTCTACCATTATTTCATAGCTCCTCTGAGCTCAGCACAAAATGGAGAACTCCATTTACTAGCAGGGCTTCCCGTTCTCTGAATTTGTCTGGGGATCCAGATTCCCAACACCCTTTACCTAAACAGAACTAGAAACTCCCTGATCCCCTTAAGAATCTGCCTAGAGAAGAGAGGCCCTTGGCACTGTGAAGGCCCAATGCTTCAGTATAGGGGAATGCCAGGGCAGAGAGGCATGAGTGCGTGGTGGGTAGGGGAGCATCCTCATAGAAGCAGAGGGAGGGGCGATTGGATAGGGGTTTCCAGAGGGGAAACCAGGAAAGGGCATAACATTTGAAATGTAAATAAATAATATGTCCAATAGAAGGAAAACCAAAACAAACAAACAAACAAAAACCAAAGAACCAGTCTAGAAAGTATTTGGGATTCCTGGAATGTTTCTTCAGATAAATGAGAGATTCTCAGAACTTTAAACTTTAGCCAATGATTTTAATTTATTCTGAAAACTCCTTCCTACTCTCCAAGGTCCATATATACTCCTCATTCACCCCCCAAATAGTGTGTCATCATACAAGCCCATACCAAAAACAAAAATAATAGATATATGCCCAAGCTAAGATTTTCTAAGAGAGCTGTTTCATGGAAGACTGTTGAAGAAGGTGTTCCTCTAAAGGACCTGTCACACTGAGTTCCTTGTAGAAGGTCTCTCATTCAAACTCTTTCACTGCCCTACCCCAGGATACTCCTAGCTAAACCAGGGTTCTGTAGAATGCTATTAATTATGGACCCTGCTGCATCTTTTCACTTGATGTGCAGAGGCATCTGGAGATCCTGAGGAAGTGGCAAATAACATGGAACTACAGCTGGAATCCCAACATGCATACCACAGAGAAAATACTATTGCACTTGCTGACAGGAGCTGATATAGCTGTACCCTGAGAGGCTCTGCCAGAGCCTGACAAATACAGATGCAGATGCACACAGCCAAACATCAAAGTGAGTGTGAAGACCCCAATAGAGAAGATAGAGCAAGGACTGAAGGAGCTGAAGGGGTTTGCAGCCCTATAGGAAGAACAGTATCAACCAACCAGACCCCACAAACCTCCCAGGGACAAAATAACGAACCAAAGAGTACAAATGGGGAGCATCTATGGCACCAGTTGTATATTTAGCAAAGGAATGCTTTATTAGGCATCACTTGGAGGGAAACCCCTTGGTCCTGTGGAGACTCAGATACCCAGGGTAGGGAAATGCTAGGACACTGAGGCAGGAATGGGTAGGAAAGTGGGGGAGCACTTCCATAGAGGCCAGGGAAGGAGGAAGGGGATAAGGGGTTTGTGGAGGGGAACCTGGGAAGGGGGGATAACATTTGAAATGTAAATAAATAAAATAATCAGTAAAAACTGGAAAAAAAGTCACTCTGGTGGTTCTAGTCTTGAAGTCCTGAAGGATACTGTCAGAGTAGCTGAGACTTGGCACTAAGATATGCCAGAAGAGGAAATCGGTGAAGGTGGAGCCTCAGAAGTAGTTGGAGAACCAGGATTGAAGTGGTCATGCAAAGAATCTGAGTATTGTCACCATGAAGAGTTCCCAGAAAAGCTATTGGTGAATGAAACTGAAGTCAAGTTGTAGTAAAATACTCCAGAATTTTGGAGATCATATCAATACTACATGATATCCTCCAAGAACAGCAACAGTGGTGCGGTGGAGCCCAAGCTGTGAGCTGCAGAGGGTTGAGCAGGAGAAATGGCAAAAGACTTTCGAAGAGCCCAGGAGACAATGAGTGAATCACAGGTATTAGATGTTGAGTTATTTATATTGTTGAAATTTGGTTTTTCGTTTTTCAAACAATGATTGAAGCCTGCTTCTTCCCTTTTGAACTGAGAAAGTATCTAATTTATTTTTGATTTTACAGGAGCCAACATTGAAAACTTTGAATTTCAAAGGACTTTTAAAGGATTTCAAAAGAGATTGGCTACTTTAAAGAGACTGAATTTCTAAGTGCTTAAATTTTTAAAGACTGAAACTTTTTTTTTCCAAGACAGGGTTTCTCTGTGTAGCCCTGGCTGTCCAGGCTACTCACTCTATAGACCAGGCTGGCCTCAAACTCAGAAATCTGCCTGCCTCTGCCTCCTAAATGCTGGGATTAAAGGCGTGCGCCACCACCGCCCAGCATAAAGATTGAAACTTTTAAAATTGACATTAATATATGATCTTGGGGGAGAAGAAGTAAGGAAAGCTTATGGCTTACCAGTGACATGTTTGTGTATTAAATTGGCAAGGAGTCAATTGTGCTGTCTAGTTTTATGTCAGCTTGACACAAGCTATAGTTACCTTAAAGTAAATAGCTACAATTGAGAAAATGACATCATAAAATCTAGTTGGAATACATTTTCTTAATTAGGGATTGTGAATGGGGCCATCTCTGAACTGGTGGCCCTGGGTTTCATAAGAAAGCAGACAAAGAAATCCATGATGAACAAGCCAGTAACCATCATCCCTCTCTTGCCTCCAATTTCTGCCTTGTTTGAGTTCTTGTCCAAACTTTCTTCAATGATGAACAGCAACCTAGTATTATAAGTCAAATAAACCTTTCTTCCACAAGTTACTTTGCTTAGGGTATTTCAACACAGCAATAGTAACAGTAATAAAAGTGACATCTAAATATGAAGGAGGGTATTGAAAAGAAGGAAGGTTTCATTGGGGTTAATGAGGATTGAACATGGCTAAAACTCAGTGTACAATGTATGTTTGTGTGTCTGTGTAGTGAGTGTGTATGTGTGTTTTGTCATATTTTCATGCAGAAATTAAACCTATCCTCTAAAACTATAAAAAACAAAAAAATTGGTATTAGAGAATTACTTTCCTTTATTTTTATGATATTTTATTTATTTACATTTCAAATGATATCCCCTTTCCTGGTTTCCTCCCTGTAAAGCCCTCTCCTATCACCCCTCTCCCTACTTCTATGAGGGTGCTCCCCCACCTACCCATCCAGTCCTACCTCATCTCTCCAGCATTCCCTTATACTGGGGCATCAAAAATTCACAGGACCAAGAACCTCTCTTCCCGTTGATGCAAGTTAAGGACAAATGAGAACTTTATGACAAATTTCAGGCCCTGTTATGTTTTTTGAGTGGTTAATATCACTGTTCCCTAAATTTATTGATAGTAATTATAAACAACACATTGACTGAATCATTTCCTGAAAAACTACACATGAATTCTGGTTATGAAGTTTAGAAAAAAAAAGACATAGGATATAAATGTGTTATTTCAACCTATGTTGCTTTTTAGTGGTTTGGTTGTAGGCTCTAAGTTTAAAAAAAAAAGTTTTTAGAGATGTCAGAACTTTGTAAAACAACTTCATATTGAATACAGTTAACAGCAGTCTATACGTGAAACATATTTGCAGGCCAAAATGTCTTCTCTTCCTGCTGCTGTGCCAGTTGGCTGCTGTTTCCTCCCAGAGGTGAAAGCAGTATCGTGATATGCTGACTCCTGCATAGAAATAGTCTGCAAAGGTGGTATGTATGCACCAGATTTTGGTGCTCTATGAAGTAAACTGATAACTTTTAAAGAGTTAAGTAGACAGGAAACAATTAAAATACTGTTATGTATGCAACTTTAAAAATGTAGAATTAACATGGATACAGAAATGATGATCTTTTATAATAAAGTATACATTTATAAATACTAGCGATTCTTTAAGAAGCAAAACAGAAAGAACAGCATCTCCTTTTCTGTAAGCACTAATCCGTATATGTTTTAAATGAATGACTAAAAAGTGGAAACACAAATAAAAGAAAAAATTATTTTAGTTCAAGCAATTTAAATCTATGCACCACACTGCTGTAATTTTGCAAAACAGCGTTTCAACATTTGACAACTCACTTGACATTTCAGGTCTCAATTACTGAGCTGAAAGTTAGGTACAAATTGTTTAAATTTACATAGGTTTTGAGAAGCTAAATTGTTTTCAAGTATGGTACTTGAATGATCAGAACTGCTGAGCGAAGAGCACAATATTACCTTATTTATTGTTAGTGAAGTGTAGATAGATATAACTGAAACAAAGGTAGAAATTACAAATCTAAAAATGAAAAATATATTTAAATGCCTTATTTTTGAAAAAGAAACAAACAGAAAACCATTTCACTTTAAAAGAAGAAATGTTTATATTTTCATAGTAAATCTCATGATTCATAATGGTAACTATGAATTCTGGATCTAGATCCACAGTACAAGTTAACATTCTTTTTACAATAATACTATTACTGGTGTTACATATAGATTTGTCATGACTTATTTCTACCCAGATAAGATATTTTGATTGTTGAATAAGTAATGATTTTTTTCTATGTTAACTCTATTTTTCCTATCTTGTTTTCAAAGGAAAATGCTATTTCAAAGACGGTAAACCATTAAATCTTATATTGAGTAGCTTACAGATGGACATTCATTTAAATTACAATAACCAACTTGTCTATATATAAACATGCAGAGAACCAGAAGTTTTATAGTTCTTGTCAACAGGAGACGCAGAGGCAGAGGAAGATTCTGATTAAGCATATTAATGGGGAAAAGTATCTCTCAGGATTGAAGCAGGTCCATAGAACATTTTCAATAAAATCATGTTAACTACCATTTTGAAAATTCTTATTTGTTTAAATTAAAATGTCAGGAATTATATACAATAATAGAAAATACACATTGGAGATATATACCATATGCTACTATTAAAAATAGCAAAGTTTATCATTTAAGTTGTCAGCTTAGAGACTGAATAAATATCTGTATGGCATATATATATATATGTATGTATATATATATACATATATATATGTATTTGTGTATATATATATTTATTTTATTCTGACAGAGAATTATATACTGCATACTTTATTCAATTTGCCATAGAGATGTATGCCTCATGTAGTTGTCTCTATTTCTACTTTTTTGGATTTTCTTTCTTCTACCTTTCTATACCCTCTTTTTTCCACCCTGTCAAACTGTAATCTTAGATAAGAAAGAAAAAACGATAGAAAGGAAAGAAAAGAGATCATAGAATAAAGCCAGGGTTCAGAAAGGGGGTGACATTATTACTAGACAATTTCCTGTTGATTAGTTCCTTGGGGAAGTTTTATGTCTACTGTTAAGATATCTAATTTCTTCTTGTTGTTACTTTTCTGTGCTTGACTAATTAACAAACCATGTCCAACAGCAATCAGCAACAACCAATAACTAATCATCCCCCCAACAAACCACCAACAATCTACCAGCATCCAACCAAAACATCTTCAACCTCTTAGGGCACTAGCATTTATATACCCTCTAAAAATTCCCCAGAATTCTAAATGTCATGCAATCTAGGAATCTATCTACACCTGTCAAAATAATGCTTCTGCTAGAGCACAAGGTGAATCATAGTTGCTGTGGACAATCTGAAGCAGCCCCTTATCCCACAATTGGGATTAAAACAAAAACATGAATTATTATCTTTCTGATTTTTATTAGATATTTTCTTTATTTACATTTCAAATGTTATCGCCATTCTTCGTTTTCCATCCGAAAACCTCCTATCCTAACCCCACTACCGCTGCTCACCAACCTACCCACTCCCACTTCCATGTCCTGACATTCTCCTACACTGGGGCATCGAGCCTTCACAGGACCAAGGAACTCTCCTTTCATTGACCTTCAACAAGGTCATCCTCTGCTACATATGCAGCTGCAGCCATTGGTCCCTCCAGGTATACTCGTTGGTGGGTGGTTTATTCTCTGAGAGCTCTGGGGGTACTAGTTGTTTCATATTGTGTTTATTTTATTCTGACAGAGAATTATATACTGCATAATTTATTCAATTTGCCATAGAGATGTATGCCTCATGTAGGGGCTGGAATCCCTTCAGCTCCTTGGCTCCTTTCTCTAGCTCCTCCATTGGGGATCCTGTGCTCAGTCCAATGGATGGCTGTGAGCATCCACTTCTATATTTGTCAGGCACTGGCAGAGACTCTCAGGAGACAGCTATATCAGGCTCCTGTCAACAAGCACTTCTTGGCACCCACAATAGTGCCTAGGTTTGATAACTGTGTATGGGATGGATACCCAGGTGGATCAGTCTCTAAATGACCTTTCTTTCAGTCTCTACTCCACCCTTTGTCTCTGTATCTCCTCCCATGGGTATTTTGATCCCCCTTCTAAGAAGGAACGAAGTATTCATACTTTGGTATTTCTTCTTGAGCTTCATGTAGTCTGTGAACTATATCTTGGGTATTCCGAGTTTCTGGGGTAATATCTCCTTATCAGTGAGTGCATAGCATGTGTGTTCTTTTGTGATTGGGTTACCTCACTCAGGATGATATTTGCTACTGCCATCCATTTTCCTAAGACTTTCATGAATTCATTGTTTTTAATAGCTGTGTAGTACTCCATTGTGTAACTATATCACATTTTCTATATATTTCTATTTTGAAAACCCAAAATCCAAAATTGTCACTACAGACATATAAATGTTATATTTCTGTTTTTTAAACCCAAAATTCCAAAAAATATTCACTTCAGCCACATAGGTATACACATATACATACACATATGCATAATAACACTGATATGTATATATGCATATACACACATACACATATATGCAAATATATAATATACATACCTATGAATATGTATGTGTATACATACTAATATTTTGGGTACATAAAAACAAGCTATATCTAAATAAACAGAAATTTGTATATAAGTAGGAGATAAAGTATACTATGTGAACTCATACAAGTAGTAAAAAGTAAAGCATTCTTAAATTATTTATATCACTCAATAACTATAATTTTTAGAGGATAATGAATTTATAGGAATATATTAAAGTGTTCAAGAGATATGAGCATATGAACTACTTATCTAAGAGTTTCATATTTCATATGCATGGAAATTTAGTAAATTGGGTAAAGTAAGATTGTCTGAACTTATCAAGGTATTCCCTTTAGGCTAACATTTATGAATTACATGACAATATTTATGACATAATTGTTGGACATATTCTTTCCTTATTCTTACATTCTCATTCCACAAACATCCTATTGTCTACCCATATACTTTAGCTACTTCTAATAATAAAAGCATAATTTAATCATGATACTTTCTTAAGAGTTTTCATTGGCCTCATATGGACACTGAGTAAACTATATCATTGCCTCATTTAGATTTCAATTTAATCTCTCATTATTTTCCTTCATTTTCTTAGCACTCATGTGAACTGAGACTATATAATGTTCACTAATATAACTCTCAAATTATTTTTCTTTTGTTTATGGCATTTTCTTGTATCTGAACTTTTTATATATTCATAATAACAATATCATTCATAAACTATTTTTCTCTTCCTCTTCTAATTCCTCAATTTTGTCAGTTTTTCCACCCATGCAATCCTTAGTTAAAACAAATCTGTATGAATATTGAAGATTGAGTGGGCATAGAGGTGCAGAGGAGGAAATAATACATAAAACAAATCACTAATAACTGGGAGACTGAAAGATAGATGAATTGTCCTAATATCTAATAGTCCAATCAGCCATTCAGAAGATAATGTTGTATATTGATTAATGTGTACATTTCAGATTCATAATACATTCCATTCTTGTAGTAATATTCTCTCCTTATCTGATGTTTCTTTTTTAACACTGATTCCAGGATTATGTATTCTTTAAAGGAACAGAAAAATTAAGCTTTTAGTCTCAGATTTTGTTTATAGAGACCTAGAGTAAGACAATATTCTTTTTTTTTTCTTTAGATGTTTAC
>NC_045030.1:117285610-117295346 GCF_008632895.1 Mastomys coucha
CACCACCCCCTTCTGCTTACTGGCCTTGGCATTCCCCCACACTGGGGCATAGAAACTTCACAGGGCCAAGGGCCTCTCCTCCCATTGATGACGGACTTGGCCATCCTCTACTATATATATGATGCGGGAGCCATTGGTCCAAACACAAGAAATTCAAGTCTCTGAAGAAGGAAATTGAAGAAGATCTCAGAAGATGGAAAGATCTCCCATGCTTGTGTATTGCTAGGATTAACATAGTAAAAATGGCCATCTTACTGAATGCAATCTACAGATTCAAGGCAATCCCCATCAAAATTCCAACTCAATTCTTCAAAGACTTAGAAATAACAATTTGCAAATTCATCTGAAATAATAAAAAAAACCCAGGGTTGCCAAAACTATTCTCAACAATAAAGGAACATCTGGTGGAGTCACCATTCCAGACCTTAAGCTGTACTACAGAGCAATTGTGATAAAAACTGCATGGTATTGGTACAGTGACAGGCAGGTAGATCAATGGAATACAACTGAAGACCCAGAAATGAACCCACACACATATGGTCACTTGATCTTTGACAAAGGAACTAAAATCATCCAGTAGAAAAAAAGACAGCATATTCAACAAATGGTGCTTTCTCAACTGGCGGTTAGCATGTGGAAGAATGCACATCAATCCATTCCTAACTCTTTGTACAAAGTTCAAGTCCAAGTGGATCAAGGACCTCCACATAAAACCAGATACACTCAAACTAATAGAAAAGAAAGTGGGGAAGAGCCTTGAGCACATGGGCACAGGGAAAAATTTCCTGAACATAACACCAATAGTTTATGCTCTAAGTTCAGGAATTGACACATAGGACCTCATAAAATTGCAAAGCTTCTGTAAGGCAAAAGTCACTGTCAATAGGACAAAATGACAACCAACAAATTGGGAAAATATCTTTACCAATCCTATATCTGATAGAGGGCTAATATCTAATATATACAAAGAACTAAAGAAGTTAGACTCCAGAGAACCAAATAATGTTATTCAATAAATGGGCTACAGAGCCAAAGAAATAATTCTCAACTGATGAATACCAAATGGCTGAGAAGCACCTAAAGACATGTTCAACATCCTTAGTCATCATGGAAATGCAAATCAAAACATCCCTGAGATTCTACCTCACACTAGTCAGAATGGCTAGGATAAAAAACTCAGGTGACTGCAGATGCTGGAAAGGTTGTGGAGAAAGAGGAACATTACTTCATTGCTGGTGGTACTGCAAGCTGGTACAACCACTCTGGAAATCCATTTGGAGGTTCCTCCCAAAATTGGACATAGTACTACCAATGGATCCAGCTATACCACTCCTGGCCATATATCCAGAATATGCTTCAACATGTGATAAGGACACATGCTCTACTATGTTCATAGCAGCCTTATTTATTCCCAGAACCTGGAAACAACCCAGATGTACCTCAACAGAAGAGTGGATAAAGAAAATGTGGTACATCTACACACTGGAGTACTACTCAGCTATTAAAAACAATGAATTCATGAAATTCTTAGGGAAATGGATGGATCTGGAGAATATCATCCTGAGAGAGGTAACCCAATCACAATAGAACACACATGGTATGCTCTCTCTGATAAGTGGATATTAGCCCAGAAGATTGGAATACAGGAAGAACAACCCACAAACCACAAGGAACTCAAGAAGAAGGAAGACCAAAAGGTGGACATTTCATTCCTTAAAAGGAGGAATCAAATACCCACAGAGGAGTTGCAGAGATTAACTATGGAGCAGAGACTGAAGGGCAAGCCAGCCTAAATATAGCTATCTCCTGAGAGGCTCTGACAGTACCTAATACAGATGTAGAGGCTCACAGACATCCATTGGACTGAGTACAGGGTCCCCAGTAAAGGAGTTAGATAAAGGACCTATGTAGCTGAGGGGTTTTCAGCCCCTTAGGACAAACAACAATATGAACTAACTAGTACCCTCAGAGCTCCCAGGGTCTCAACCACCAACCAAGGACTGCACATTGTGGGTCTGATTGTTCTGCCAGCTCATTTTTTACAGTCCAATCCACAAACCCCAAGAAATTTAAGACAAAGAAAGACCAAAATGTGAATACTTCATTCCTTTGTAAAAGGGGGAACAAAATACCCATGAAAGGAGTTGCTGAGACTAACTATGGAACAGAGACTTAAGGAAGGACAATCCAGAGAGTGCTCCACCTGGGATCCTTCCCATATTCAGTCATCAGGAGCCTGATATAGTTATCTGCTGAGAGGCTCTGACAGGACTTGACTAATACAGAAGTGAAGGCTCACAGCCATCCATTGGAGTGAGTACAGGGTCCCCAATGAAGGAGTTAGAGAAAGGACCCAAGAGCTGAAGGGTTTACAGCTCCTTAAGACAAAAAACAATATGTACTAACTCATATCCTCAGAGCTCCCGGGGACTAAACCACCAACCAAAGAGTACACATGGTGGGACTAATGGCTCTAGCAGCATATATATAGCAGAGGAAGCTCAAGTTGGTCATCAATAGGAAAAAGAGATCCTTGGCTCCAGTGTAGGGGAATGCCAGGGCCAGTAAGCAGGAGAGAGTGGGGTCATGAGCAGGGGGAGAGGGGAGGGAACAGGGGTTTGTTTTGTTTATTTTATTTTATGTTTTTTTTTTGGAGGGAAAACTGGGAAATAATATATTATATGACATGTAAATAAAAAATAATATGCACATTTACACAAGTGGATTATATGGAGAGATTAGCACTTACTGTAGGTGTACTGTTTTATTTTTGTATACTATGTATAGTTTTCCCAATCATTATTAAAATACTGATTTCTCTGCCCTCATTGTTTTAATCAGGACTTGGCCTTGTAATGCTTATACCAAGAATCTCCTGTCTCAAGTTTCTATAAAAAATTCTTATAATTTATTTTCTGCCTTGTCAGTAAATGCTTATCATTCAATGGCTAGGAAGAATAGAGAATAGGTCAGGAAGGAGAAAGGCAAAGAGAGAGATTGAGATCCACCCTTGAAGATATGAGGAGATAGACGCTTGGTACATGAAAACAGGTAACCAGCCATGTGGCAAAATATAGGTTAAAATAAAGGGGATATTTTATGTTAGAACTAGTCAGGGAAGAACCGAACTAAGTGCCCAAGGTATCTGTAAATATATTTTGACTCTGAGTCTTTTTTTCTTGGAGGCATGGGGCTGGGAGGAAGAACCAAAGAGTAACTTCTACAATTTACATTAAAAAGACAGAATCATCTCGAAATCAGTTCTTAAGTGTAACCATACAGAAGTCCGTATTCTGTGGGGTAGAAAATGTGTCAGTTTGAAAACTCTTGTCAGTCACAGTCAGAGCATTCTGTTTTGGAAGCTCAGCTTCAAAAACAAACAGTTTTCTAAGATGAAGATGAAAATTTGATGTTTGTGGGTTTCTTAGACATATGGCCATCAAAACTAAACAAAAGTCTTACACTGCTATGAGTTAATGCCTAATCACTTACATAAAAGAGTATGAAAAATGAAGGCAAAATATAATTTATGCTTAATAGTTGTAATTCTTACCAGATTTTCTAAGGGAATTATTGCTTTTTGTATATGGTGGACCAAAGTAAGTTTACAGGAAGAAGACAAAAATTTTCATATATTAAAACATGGTTCTGTGAACCTAAAAGTAAGAATATCAGATGCTGTTGTTCCTAACCCTTAGAGCAAAAGGAAAGCTATGACATAGGAAGATCAATTACTAGTATTAAATCATATTAATTGTAAATGGTTATAAATGTAATATATAATGTTTACATATAAATTAAGTTTAATACAATGAAAGCACAGTAATGTAATGAGATGAAAATACATTCAGAGCTTGTTAATACATTCAGAGCTTGTTAATAGAATTTGGGCAGCACAATGGTAGGGGAGAACAGAGATAGTAGGAAGTTGATATGAATTTTTAAAAAAGATCACTTGTAAAAATATATATTTTTCTAGTTGATAATAATTTGAAAAACTGTAAGTATTCTCTTTAAAAGCACGACTATAGAAATACCATAATTTTTAAATATCATAATTCTTTCAGATATTTTAAAAAGATAAACTCAATGAAGAAAATAAGACCACAGAGCATTATTCCAAGTTTGTGAAGCAAGAATACTTAAAAAAGATATGACAAAATCTGATGGCATTTATACTCCACTATATTTGCATAAAAAGGAGTAAAAAATAATATAAAGTATGTTTCTAAATAATCAGGCATATATAATTTACTAAGTGTCTTATATTTACAAATTTAATCAGATACAATTTAGTGATTAACAGCTAAGAACAACAAAGTGAAACTCAATAAAATATAAGCAACATGCTAAAAATTATGAGAAAAATATTACCATATCATTAAATTAGGTCTCTTTCCTTTATCTCATATTGTAATATGTATATATAGATAAATGTACATATATATACATATGTATTATATATGTATGTATACATAATATAATATGATTTGAATATATATGAAAACTTCAAAACCATGAAAAATAACAAAGGTTACTAACAGTTTAAGGAAGGCTATTAGCTCTTAAATCTTTTATTTCCATTTTCTGAAATTTTTCCAGAGCCTAGAATGGTAGGAAGTTGATATAGGGTTGCATATCTGAGCATTCAGAGTTATTTATATATTTTAACCAATTATAAGTTTTTGCATTAGTCATTGCCCACTGTAATAATAGAAGCTTCTCTGAACTAAGTTGAAAGCAACACTAACTACTGTAAAAGACAACAGCAGTGAGTTTTTGCTGTTTGTCTCTAGCATTCACTGTCATGGGCATTGGATCAGGACCACAATACACAGTATAACACTCCTCCTATAAAGCAGTGGGCACAGTCAAGTCCATGCTGAAGCGGTAACATGCAGTGTTAGGTAGGATCACTGATGTTTCTTCTGCATCAGCCTACAGAGAAACTTCTGGTACTGTGCAAGCTAGCCAACACCAACATAATATCCTGGAAAGTTAGAGGTTGATTTCTGTATATCCTGTATCCAAACAAATGATGTGTTTAGCTGCAGTACTGTCACCTACTTATTGTGGGCAACCCTGAGCAATGGTAATAGTCAATAGTGTTTTCCTTGCCTCTGAGGGGATTGGGTCACACATAAAGATGTGTCCTGAAAATAGGACTGGGGTTGTTGTTCAATAAGTAAAGCCAGTGTTGTCTACTAATACTGGTTCTCAATTTCCATTGTGCAATATATGTTTAATATATTATGTATGTTTTATATATCTTAATTAATTACTAATAGTTATATTTTTAGAAATCTTCTTTATATAGCCTAGTTTTGGCTAACTTTATATATAATTTGATCTCCCTAATACTCATCTCTATTTAAACTCTTACTACTTAATATTAATTAAATTCTGATTAATTTAATTAATTTAATTCTCTATTTTTATTTATCTCTTTTCTACTTTAACCTATTTTTTTTCAGGATGAATATCATAAATTCCTTATGGATTTTATATACACCCTTTATTTTGATGTGATATCTGCCTAAGGTAATCAAGTCACTGTGAATCCTCTCTAGAATCTGTACTTCCACATACACTACAGGTCACACATATAATTATTTTATTTTGTTTAAGCCTTCTGCCAGAATTTTATTTCCCCATTCCCCACCCAACCATTTTAATGATTAAAATTTTCTGCTCCCAGTATTCTCCTTCTTTACTTTCAATTCACCTTAAGTTTACTGTGATACATTCCTGAAGGAATCAAGTCCCTTTGAATTGTCTCTAGCTGCCTTATATGCACAACAGGTTACACTTATAAAACATATAATTCATGTTTCATGTGAGAGAATATGAAACATTTGTCTTTCTATGACAATCTGAGAAATTTTTCTCCAGTTTAATTTATTTATATTCAAGTTTTACAAATTCATTTTTCTTTATATTTGAGATAAAATTCCATTGTGCATGTGATCTACATATTCTTTATCCATTTATGAGATTATAAATATCATGCTTGATTGTATCTCAGAGATATCTTGAATTTGAGTGCAGTGAACACGAATGTTCTACAATCTCCATATTAGGATATACATTCAGCATTTTGGATATATGATGAGAAGTTGTATTACTAGCTCTATTTCCATGCTTTTGTTAAAGTCAGATTGATTTGCAAAGGGTCTACACTAGTTTACACCCCACAAACATGCATAAGGGAGCCTATTGACTCACATTACATAGACCACACTGGATCAAGCTCACAGAGATTTTTCTGCCTCTTCCTCTGCCTTCTGAGTGCTGAGTTTAAAGGTGTATGTTGCCATGCCCATTATATTCTTAAAATAATTTTAATTTGTGTTTAGATTATATATAAATTTGTTGAAAGATTTTGTGTGTCTGCTTACTCACCATTTATCTTTCTTGTTTTGAGAACTTTTTGTTTATTTACATAGCACATTTATATTGAGTGATTGTTTCTTTTCTTTTTGGTTTTTCGAGACAAGGTTTCTCTGTATAGCCCTGGCTGTCCTGGAGCTCACTTTGTAGACCAGGCTAGCCTCGAACTCAGATATCCACCTGCATTTGCCTCCCAAGTGCTGGAATTAAAGGCGTGTGCCACCACTGCCTGGCTCGAGCGATTATTTCTTAATGTTTTAATTTTTTTTAATTTGTGTTTTCTCCACACTAATTTTCTTATAGATATATAGCTGGAAAAATTATTCCTTTTATATTGGTTGCTTTCTCCCCATATATTATCTAATACTTTCAGAGTACCAACTCTTATGTTAAAATTATTGATGCATTTTGAGTTGAATTTTGTGTAGAATGATACATATACATACACACACAAACATATATATGTATGTATATATAAATATATGATATATGTATATATAGACATATATATGTGTATATATATATATATATATATATATATCACCAGTTATTTTTTTCTTCATTTTGATATCCATGTTTCTCATTACAATTCACTGAAAAATGTCTTTTCTACAAAGTAGATTTTTGTAGTACATGTGTGTGTGTGTTGCTGTATTGAATGGATTTATAGCTGAGTCCACTATTCTGTTCCACTGATCTATATGTTTGCTGTGTGTCAATAACATGCTGATTTTAGTATTTGAAATCTGTAGTATAGTTTAAACCATATTTAAATCTGCATCTTTTGTAGCTGTGGGTAAGACCAACAAAAAGCAAAAAGGTACAACTCACACAAAAAATCTGCATCTAAGAGTCAAAATCAGAATATTTAGTCAGAGATAAATTTTGACATTTTGAACCAAACTGTGAAACCATGGAAAACTGTAACAACTTGATATTTTCCAAATAATCATGTTCTATAATTATTTCTTTTTTCAATACTTTGATATTAATACTCACAATAGGTAGAATATTATTTCTTCTTTAGTCTGACTGAAATTATTAGTCTTTAATCTAATAGGCTTTATAAAATAAAATGTTTGTTTTTCATATTGTTGCATTGTTATTTTGAGCCGTCAACTGTCATTGTGTAAATTCAGGTACTCTAACATCTACATTATGAGAATGCAAGTATGTTTGTATGTGTGTGTGTTTGTGTGTGTATACTCATTTTTAGAAATATTTTAGTATATTAACCCTAGTAGACCAAGTTCCTGCTATAGTTGGAGTAATAATGTCAATGTCTATAATACTGATTTCTAAGTATAGTGAGAATAGCAGATGTCAAGTTATCAAGAGCTAAAAATAACAATTGCTGCTAAGTCTCAAACTAGTCGGGTGTCAGCTGATTGCAAAGGCTTGCCTAATTGCAAATATCTGTTACATTTTAATTATGAAGGGAGGGGGAATTGACCATGAAATGAGAAAATAATGAACTGAGCACTTGAGCATATAAATGGGAGAGGTCAATTCAATAAGTTCAACATATGGTGGATATTTTCCATCAATCTGAGTCTGATGAGGGAGCATTTCGCGAGTATTACCTTTCTTTTTCTGATTCAAGTGACAATTACTTTGATGAAGCATTGAGTGAAAATGAAAGTGGTAACACTGAAGATGAAAAACACAGTGTTGGAGGAGGGGAGCATACCCATGCCCTTCAACCAAGTGATAGGAAAGAGGCAGCTGTGATCATCGAGGGTTGGATTAGGAACTTTGTGGCACCAAATATGGATCTAAGCTTCGATGAGGATGATAAAGGGCAAGAGAACATTCCAGGTCATATCACAGGAGAAAGCATGAACATATATTTTTTCCTTGTTTTGGGGGACAACATCTGGCAGAATTTGACAGAAAAGGGAAATTTGCCTGCCCATCAAATACATGCAGAAAAGCCAAGCTACTATTATTCCAAGATTTTTTTTTTCAAGACAGGGTTTCTCTGTGTAGCCCTGGCTGTCTTGGAACTCACTCTGTAGACCAGGCTGACTGCAAACTCAGAAATCCACCTGCCTCTGCCTCCCAAGTGCTGGGATTAAAGGTGTGCATCACTACTGCCCAGGTTATTCCAAGAAATTAAAGGATGCTTCTGTTGATGAAATGAAAATTTTAATTGGGTTCAGAATATACATGAAGTACTTGTATGTAATACCATGCTATGAGGATTACAGGTCAATTAAGCGTCTGCAATATATGATGTCAGGATCATCTTGCACTCTATCTAGATCCTGCTAGGAGAACCCAACATCAACAGCCCTTTGAACACACATGCTGTGGAGCTCTGGAGAAAAACCATAGCATTTAAGAAGTACCTGCAAGAAACCTGTTCAAAGCAGGTCTCCAGACAAAAGCCCTCATGCAAGCTGTCTGCCTTTCTTTTATGTCATCTCTTTCTTAAACTATCTGTCCTTTCTCCTTGATTTCTAAGCTGTGCTGTTATTTTTGTTTTATTTGTTTTTTTTTTAATTAAGTCTGCTTGAAAACACATTAACTGTTTTTGTAAAAAAAATCAAATTTCAGTAACAAAGATAGACATTACTTCAGAGTAAAAGGATGGAAAAAGATTTTCTAAGCAACAGGTTAAATAACAAGCTATAATAGCCTTTCTAGTATCCAATAAAATAGAATTTGAATGAAAAGGAATCAAAAGAAATAGGGAAAGACACGCCATACTCATCAAAGGAAAAATCCACCTTGAGAATGTCTCAAGTCTAAGCATCTATGCCCCAAATGTAAGAGTACCAACATTACAAAAAAAAAGAACAACAACAAAAAAAAAAACATTACTAATGCTTACATAACACATGACATATCAGACTCCACACATTAATAGTGGGAGACTTGGAGACTTCAACACCTCATTCTTACCAATTTACAAGTCATTGAGGCAGACTATAAGCAGAGAAACAGAGTTTATGAGTCAAATGGACGTTACAACTATCTGTAGAATATTTCACCCAAACACCAAAGAATATTATGTCTTTTTGCCATCCATAAAACTTCCACCAAAATTGATGATATAGTCAGTCACAAAGCAAGCCTTAACTGATAAAAGAAGTTTAAAGTACACTTAGGATCTTATCAGATCATGATGGATAACAATTGAACTTCAGCAGCAACAGAAATGATAGAAAATTGTCAAACACATGGAACTGAACAACTCTCTATTTAATAATATTAGGTCAAAAAACACCAAAAAAGAAAAGAAGGAAGAAGGGAAGGAGGGAGGGAGAGAGGGAGGAAGGAAAGAAAGAAAGAAAGGAAGGAAGGAAGGAAGGAAGGAAGAAAGGGAAATGAAGAGAGAGAA
>NC_045030.1:117295358-117295905 GCF_008632895.1 Mastomys coucha
AAGAAAGAAAGAAAGAAAGAAAGAAAGAAAGAAAGAAAGAAAGAAAGAAAGAAAAAGGAAGGAAGAAAACTTAAAGGCTTTCTGGAAAGTAATCAAAATGGAGAGACAACATACCTAAATTCATGGGAAAAAAATTAAAGAAATGCTAAAAGTAATATTCAGAACACTAAGTGTCTTCAAAATGAAATGAGAAATCTCATACTAGAAAATTAACAGCACATCTGAAAGCTCTAGGAAACAACAACAAAAAACAAACAAACAAAACAAACACACCAATGAGAAGTAGACAGCAAGAAATATTAAAAACACAGGGCTGAAATTAATAAATTAAAAACAAAAAAAGAACAATCCAAAGAATCAATGAAACCAAGAGTAGATTTCTTGAGAAAATCAATAAACTAAGCAAACCATTGGTTAAATTAAGTAAAATACAAAGAGATAAAAGATGAGAAATGAAACAGAGGACATGAGAAATGAAACAGGAAATGAAAACAGGAGGAAAGCCAAAGAATCATTAGATCTTACTTCAGAACCACCTGTATTGCAA
>NC_045030.1:117296008-117298211 GCF_008632895.1 Mastomys coucha
CTATAACCCCTACCAAAATAGAAGTAGTAATTAAGTCTCCTATCAAAAAAAAAAATCCTAGGGTCCGATGCTTTAGTGCAGAAATCTACCACACTTTCAAAAAAAGCAAGAGTTCCAATACTTTTCAACCTATACCAAAAAATAGAAAAAGAAGGAACATTTATGCTATGAAACCAGAGTCACTCTGAAACCTAAACTAGAGAAATACTCAATGAATAGAATTTAAATACAATTTCCCTTATGAACATTGATGTGAAAATACCAAATAAAACAATCCCACACTGAATCCAAGAAAACAAATCCAAGAACACAGAAAGAAAACATCATCCACCATGATCAAATGTGCTTCATCCAAAAGATGCAGGGGTGGTTCTATATACTAAAATCCATCAACATAATCAGCATATAAACTAACTGAAATGGCTTGCATAAACCAGAGTTACAAAGCACATTCTTAAACACAATGAAGGCAAATATACAACAAGTCAATACAAAATATCAAATTAAATGGAAATAAATTTAAAGCAAATCCACTAAAATTAGGGGAAAGAGATGGCTGTCCACTAACTCCATGTCTCTTCTAAATAATACTTGAAATCCTAGCCAGAGAAAAAGACAACTAAAGGAGATCAAGAGAATACAACTTAAAAAGAAAGATGTCAAACTACTCCTTTTCATAGTTGAAATGATAGCATACATAAGTAGCTGTATACTTCTACCACAGACCTCCGACAGCTGAAAAACACCTTCAGCCAAGTGGCTAGAAACAAAATTAACTCAAAAATTCAGTATTGCTCATTTATACAAATGATAAGTGGGTTGATCAGGAAATCAGGCAAACAACACTGCTCACAATATCCCCCAAATAATGTGACATATATTGGTTTAACTAACCACGCAAGTGAAAGACCTGTATGACAAGAACTTTAAGTCTCTCAAGAAAGAAAGTGAAGATAGCTGAAGATGAAAATATCTCCCATGGTCATAGGATTAACATAGTAAAAATGGTAAAAGCAATTTACAGATTCAACACAATTACTATCAAAATTACAACACAATTCATTACAAACTTTGAGAGAAAAACTCTCAACTTCATATGCAAAAACAATCAAGTACAATCAAAGAACTTCAGTAGTCATTATCATCCCTGATCTTTGGCAATACAGCACAATGATATTATTGTATGTTATTTGTATAGAAACAGACAACCTGATAAAGGGAATATAATCAGATACCCTGAAATAAACTCACACAGCTATGGACTCTTGAATTTTTGACAAAATATCTAAAACAAAACAATGGAAAAAACAGTGTCTTCCACAAATGGTGCTGATCTAACTAGATGACTGCATGTAGAAGAATACAAATAGATTCATTCACATTTCACAAAAGGCACAAAAGTCAAGTCCAAGAGGATCAAAGACCTCAACTTAAAAGTAGATACACTAAATCTAATAGAAATAATAGTAGGGAAAGCTCTTGATCAAGAATTAATAAATTGGACCTCATGAAACTGCAAAGCATTTGTAAGCCAAATGTTGCCATCAATAGAAGAAAACTGCAGACTTCAGATAGAGAAAAGGCCTTCATTAACCCTATATCTGACAGAGGGCTAATATCCAAAATATATAAAGAACTCAAGACGTTAGACACCAGCAACCCAAATAACCCAATTAAAAAATAGGATTCATAAGCTTTATCAGTTTCACTGCATCTCTATTTAGTTTCTGTTTCAATGACATGTCCATTGGTGAAAGTGGGATGTTGAAGTCTTCCACTATTATTGCGTGGTGTTCAATGTGTGCTTTGAACTTTAGTAATGTTTCTTTTAGGAATGTGGGTGCCCTTGTATTTGGGGTATAGGTGTTCAGAATTGAGACTTTCTTTTGGTGGACGTTTCCTTTGATGACTATGAGGTGTCCTTTTCTATCTCGCTAGGTAATTTTGGTTGAAAGTCTGTTTTATTGGGTATTAGAATGGCAAATATCACTCTGAATAAAATGACATAAAATAATTTATTGGGTATAGCCTTCCATCTAGTTCCTATTTAAGTTCTATTTGTCAAAGGTTCATATGCAAAATTTGATATGCAAGTACACTCACTAAATGTTTAATTTCATTTAGTAATTTCAGTGCAGGAACTTAAAATGAATAAAGATTTTCCATGCTTATCATTATATTCAACTCATGATACTAGTAATTT
>NC_045030.1:117298221-117302376 GCF_008632895.1 Mastomys coucha
TCTTTTTGCTCTCTCTCTCTCCCCTCTTTCTTTCTACGCCGCTACCCTCTCTACTCCCCCTCAGTTAAACCTCTTGCACGTGGAACTGTCTGGGCCTGGTGTGATACTTGTAGATGCGTCCCACCGACACTCAAACACATCAATTTCTTTTAAAGTTTAAAGCACATAAATAAAGTAATAAAGCAAGATAATGAAAACAGAAAATAAAATATTAATAAAATACATTAAAGGGAATCATTTGTTCATATATTTATATTGGAATATGAGGAATGAATTCAACATATCAACAATGTTATTGTAAGAAGTTCTTTCTATCTGTATCTATCTATCTATCTAATATAGATGTCTCTTGGTGGACTTTTCCTTTGATGAATATGAGGTTTCCTTCCCCATCTTGATTGATAACTTTTAGTTGAATGTCTATTTTATTGGATAATATACATAATATTGAATATTTATATTATATTATATGAAATTATATATATATGTGTATATGTGTGTTTATGTGTGTGTGTATGTGTGTATGTGACCTTTCTCCTTAGTTGTATATATGTTCAGATAATTTTTTTAAGAAACTTGAATTTAGAGTGAAGTGAATTTTGAATTTTCTGAACAACTGAATATCAGCTTCTCTTTCTCTGTGCTTTGACTTTAAATAAATGTGTTTGTTGGTGTTCTAAATTTTCAAGATGCAAATAATAGGATGTGAAATTATTTTTCCAACCAATCAGCACTATTGAAATATATCAATTAGCATCAATTTTCCATGATAACACTATTCAGATGTTACAAGGATTTAGTAAAGAAGAAGATTTCAAAATACTACTTGAATCAAAGTAGAATATATTATAGTGATGGTATTGTGAATAAAACTAGGGCTAAAAAATAATTGGAACAAATGTGTACTTTTTGGTTGGTGGTTTAGTCCCTGGGAGCTTTGGGGGGGTCTGCTTGGTTGATATTATTGTTTATCCTATGGGGCTGAAAACCCCTTCAGCTCCTTCAGACCATTAGCCCCTTTTTGTTACTTAGCTTCTTTGGGTCTGTGTGTTGTAGCATGACAATCCTGTATTGTATGTCTGATATTCACATATAAGTGAGCACATACAATGTTAGTCATTTTTGTTCTGGGTTACCTAAATAAGGATGTTCTTCTCTAGTTCTGTCCACATTCTTGCAAATTTCCTGATATCACTGTTATTAATAGCTGAGTAATATTCCATTGTGTAAATACCACATTTCGTTTGTCTGTTCTTGAGTTGAGGGATATCTGTATTGTTTTCTCATTTTGATTTTTAAGAATAAAGCTGAACATAGTTGAACAAGCATCTTTGAGGTATGGTTGGAGCATCTTTTGGATATATTTACAGTAGTTGTCTAACTTTATCTTGAAGTAAAAATATTTCCATTTATCTGAGAAACACCTAAATTTATTGCCAATGTCTTACAAATTTTGACTCCCAGTTCCAATGGGGGATAGTTTCCCTTACTCTTCTACAACTTCAAAACCATGAGGAACCTGGGAAAGGAGATATTGTAAATAAAGTAAACATCTAATAAAAAAGAAAACATGAGCAATTGCTTGAGTATTTTTGTTGTTGGTTTTTAATCTTAGCCATTCTGTCTATTGTAAAATGGAATCTCAGAATTGTTTTCACTTGAATTTCCCTGAGAATTAAAGATGTTGAACATTTCTTTAAGCGATTTTCAGTCATTAAACATTACTCTATACAAAATTCTGTTTACACACACACACACACACACACACACACACACACACACCTTTTTTTTAATTATGGTATTTGGTTTGTTGATATCTAGTTGGTTGAGATTTTTTTATATTTTTGGATATCAGCCTTCTGTCAGATATAGGGTTAATGAAGATCTTTGCCCAATCTTTCTGCTGCTGATTTGTCCATTTGAAAGTGTCCTTTGCCTTACAGAAGTGTGTCAGTTTTATTTGGTTAAATTTATTAATTGCTAATCTTAGTACTGGTAGAAATGATGTTCTGTTCAAAAAGTTTTCTCCTGGGCTAATTCCCCTTTCTCATATATCAGATTTAGTGTATCTGGTTTTATATTGAAGTCTTTGATCTACTTGGATTTGAGTTTGTGCATGGAGATAAATATAGATGTATTTGCATTCTACTACATGTCGAAATTCAGTTAGACAAGCACAATTTGTTAAAGATGATTTTCCCAGATTGTATACTATTAGCAATTTTGTCAAAAGTAAAGATTTCATAGTTTTGTGGGTTTGTTTCAGAATCTTCTACTAAATTCCATTCATCAACCTGTCTGGTTTTATGCCAATATCATGTGATTTTATTACTATTTCTCTGTAATACAGCTTGAAATCAGATATGGGGTTACCTCCAGAGGTTCTTTTATTGTACAGGTTTGTTTTAGCTATCCAGAGATTTTTTTTTTCCTAATGAAGTTGACTATTGTTCTTTTAAGGTCTGGGAAGAATTGTTTTGGAATTCCTATGGAAATTATGTTGAATTTGTAGACTACTTTTAGCCAGATGGCCATTTTAAATAGGTTAATCCTACTAATCCACAAGCATGGGAGAGCTTTTCATCTTCTGATATCTTCTTCAGTTTCTTTCTTCAAATACTTGAAATTTTTGCCATTCTGGTCTTTCACTTGCTTGGTTAGATATGCTTTATAATATTTGTGGCTCTTTGTGAAGAGTATTCTTTCCCTAATCTCTTGCCTAGTCCATTTATTATATCTTTAAATGAGGGCTACTGGTTTTGTGTTTGGTTTTGGTTTTGTCTCTGTTATTTAGTTTATTTTTTATCCAGCAACTTTGCTCACAGTATTTATCATCTGTAGGAGTCCCTGATAGAAATTTTAGGTGGCTTATGTATATTATCATATCATCTGGGAATAGTGATACTTTGATTTCTGCCTTTCCAGTATTTATCTCCTTGATCTCAGTTAGTTCTCTTACTGCTCTAGCTAAAACTTCAAGTTTTACATATAAGAAAACTATATATACATATATGTATATATACATATGGAGAGAGAGGACAGCCTTGTCTTGTTTTTTATTTAAGTGGAACTGCTTTAAGTTTCTCTCCATTTAATTCAGTGTTGATTATTGGTTTGCTGTATATTGCTTTTGTTGTCTTTAGGTATGTGATTTATATTCCTGATCTAAGCAAGACATTTAACATGAACGAGTTTTGAATTTTTTCAAAGGATTTTTAAGCATCTAATGACATAGTTTTTTTGTTTGTTTTTCAGTTTGTTTATATGGTTTATTACATTGATTGATTTTTGTATGTTGAAATATCCCTGCATCTCTGAGATAATACCTACTTTAGTATACCTACTTTTTTTTACAGTTTTTTTCTACTTTGAAGAAAGAAACTGAAGAAGATATCAGAAGATGAAAAGCTCTCCCATGCTTGTGACTTAGTAGGACTAACCTATTTAAAATGGCCATCTGGCCAAAAGCAGATGATGATTTTGATATGTTTTTGGGTTCACAAATTTAATTGAGTATTTTTACATCAATATATTCTTAGTGGAAATTGGTTCAGAAGTTTATATTTTGTCTTTGGGTAGATTTTGTATCAAGGTGAATGTGACCTTATTAAATGACTTTAGCCATGTTCTTTCTGTTTCTATTTTGTGAAATAGTTTGAGGGGTATTGCTCTTCACACTTTTTTGAAAGTCTAGTAGAATTCTACACTAAAACCATTCAACTTTGGCTTTTTGGGGTTAGAGATTTTAAGGACTGCTTCTAGTTCCTTAATGGTTATAAGTCTGCTTAGATTGTTTAACTGATCTTGATTTAATTTTGGTAATTGATAGCTATCAAGAAAATCATCTATTGGTTTATATTTTCCAATTGAGGAATACAGGATGTTAAAATATGACCTAAATGTTCTTTGGATTTCCTCAGTGTCACATGTTATGTTCCCCTTTTCATTTCTGATTTTGTAACTTTGATATTCTTTCTCTGCCTTTTAGTTTATTTACTAAAAGGTTTGTATATATTCTTGGTTTTCCAAAATACCACATCTGGATTTTTTTTTCTTCCTTGGATTGTTTTCTTTTTTTCTTATTTATTGTTTTCAGCATTGAGTTTTATTATTTCCTACTATCTACTCCTCCTAAGAGTGATTGCTTTTTTTTTT
>NC_045030.1:117303398-117321877 GCF_008632895.1 Mastomys coucha
GTGTATGTAGCTTGGCTGATGGCTGAGTGTCTGAAAGATCTAGGGGGTCCAGGTTAGTTGAGACTGCTGCTCTTCCTATGGGGTAGCCCTCCTTTTCAGCTTCTTCCAGCATTTCCTTAATTCAAACACAGGGGTCCCCAGGGCTTCTATAAATTGGCTGGGGGTAAGTGCCTGCATCTGACTCTTTCTAATGCTTGTTGGACATTTCAGAGGACAGCCATGCTAGGCTCCTGTCTATAAGTATACCGTAGCATCAGAAATAGTGTCAGACCTTGGAGCCTCTGCTTGAGATTGATCCCAATTTGGGCCAATCACCGAACCTCCTTTGCCTCAGTCTCCTATCTGTTTTTGTCTCAGCAGTTCTTTTAGACAAGAATAATTCTGGGTCATAGTTTTTGATTGTGTGATTGCAACACCATCCCTCTACTTGATGCTCTGTTTTTCTTCTGAAGATGAACTCTACAAGTTCCTTCTTCAGGGACATTTTCTTTTAATTGTATCTCCCATGAGGGAGTAAGGGAAGTGATTTTTCTATGAACAAAGTACTTGAACAGCTCTTAATTTCCCCCTTTAACTCCAGATTAGTATTCTACTTCCACCACTTGAAATCATCAATGTCTTTTCCTTTAAATATGCACTCTCTTGCTTTGTCTAGGATTTGGGCTCATGATGTCTTCTCTGGTTGGAGTGTTGGACTGTGTCCCACAAATTATGTAAACATCTTTGATGTCATTCCTATATTTTCACTCCAGTTCCTTATGATAAGCCAACTTGTCACTATTATGCACATCAGTGTCTAAGATGTCATAAATATTGCTCATTTTCTAAAGCCAAAAAAAGGGGCCACTCCAACGGTCCACTTATGTAAGGGGTGGAGAGAAGGAGCAAGCCATCTACAACAACATGCTGAGTAACTTTATTTGTAAGTAGAAGCACAGGTACACATGTGAGCACAGGCACACAACACACACACACACACACACACAGACACACACACACACACAGACACACACACACACACACACATGTGCATCCACTTTACCAGGTACCAATAATCAACACTTTTAACATAAGATTTGTGCCAAATAATATTGCCTCTATGAATATATACATATATATATATATGTATATATATATATATATATACACACAGATAAATTGAAGATAGGATGGGTTTATTATAAATAGAAAGCTTTTAGTTGACTTATTTTAAATGATCTTTTACTTATAATATATTTATGGTAGGTATATATGAATTTTATCATATAAAATTGAGAGATACCTATATTTTTTCTTATTTTTCATCCACAAGCCTTGAATTATATATATTTTATTTTATGCAACATCGATATAAACAGAAAGAAGAGCTTTCAGTTATATTATATTGCTTATACATACAAGCTTGGAATTTTAAAAATGACCATGGTTTGTAGTATATAGTAGTGTGTTTCTGTTACTGTTTCTATAATACTGGGCTACTCAGCTGAAGACAAATAATATATTTTCTGTAAAGTCAAATGTCACATCTCTTTTTGTTTAGGCTTTTATTGATAAAACAATATCACACTCACATACATAATATTCTACTATTTCATGATACAAGTATATTCAATACTGAAAACCACAACCAGTTGCAGAATAAAGTATGCCACTGATATTATATAGGAGACCAATAATCAATTAAAATGAAGATATAGTTGTGCTAAGATAGCCTGATGCTAAAGATCAGCAATTAACTCAAAGTTTATTTCCCTCACTTTCCAAAGTGGCTTTTAATGCTCTTAACAAATGGAAGTTTTTGTTTTGAATTTGCATTCTAACAGGCTGACTAGTCATTGAACCATTCAAAAGTTATTAGAAAGTCAAAACATTATAAATAACAACAAAACATATCTTATGTCTCATTTCTCATTAAATCTTTGGTGTCTCTGTCACTGTATGAATCTACAATAAAATAATAATGTGAATCATTTTCATTTATTCTTTTCTAATTGATTGCCTTTTCTAGTTCTCTAATCTTACCATAGTTACCTTGTGAGAACTAATGTGAATGCTGCTGCTATTGCTGGTAGTGGCATTACTGGTGGTGGAACAGTTTCAAACATGCTGAGAAGAATAATAAGAAACATAACACACATATAAGGAATTATATCATTTGGTTGATATTTCAGATGAGACACTATGATTTTAGGTGTCAAAATACTTACAAAGGAACTGAAAAATGATTCAGTGGTTAATAGTACATTCTGCTTTTTCAGGGGACTTATGTTCAGGTCTATCAATCCCAATTGTATCTCCAGCTTCATGGACCTGATATTCTCATATGATCTCCACAGGCAACAGGTATACACATGCACAAACTTGTATATGGTAATAATACACTGATAGACATAAAATAAAATAAATCTTTCAAAAATTCTGTTACTCCATGTATTTGTTTCCTTTTTCTTCAAAGTTTTGATAACTCAAACAGGTTATGTGATATTGAGTCCCTCCAGGCTGCTTTATGGGACAAAGTACATGTGGTATTTAAATGGTGAGAAAACTTAAATGGTATGTTTTCAGTTATAGTTCATGTCAATAATCAGCTAACTTTCTCTGAAACAATACATATCTGGGAATAAGAGAAGGACTGAGGTGAAAGCCTTAGGATGCCTCCCTTCTTTCAGACACATTTATGTGAAAAATTGTTGGCAAGATCAATCTCAGTTTCATGTGATTTCAAATGAATAATAGTGCAATATTGAGATGTAAACTCGAGAAAAGAGACCCAAAATCTAATTGAATGAGCTACACTGTGATTGGTCAATATTTCAAACATAAGAGCTTTCTATGCATTGATTTCTGCACATTTCTTGCAACAATTTATCCAATATTCTTGATTGATTGTCTTTTTGAATTGTAGGACACATTTATTTGAACGAAATACCTACATCATCAAATCAATATAGAGCTGTGTTCCTGCATTATGTACCATTTTAGAAAGTGTGATTGAATTTCCATAGAAATGAATTGATGTAATATATTTCTTTGCTGTTTGGATTAGACATTAGAAATAAGAAACAAGGGGTTATAATTTCACTATGTTTTAATAATAAAAATAGGCTCAACTGTTTATTTTTTTAATTCTATTAGTTACTGCATGTGATACTAGTTACTACATTCAGTCAGCCAAGTACAAATTTGTATACCTTTTAATGACAGGCAAGAATAATACTAAAAACAATTCCTAGAAAGGGCATGGAATTCATCAAAAGAGTTTATTCTGGAATAAATAAACAATAGTATATTTAAAATTATTTGTTATTGTTGTAAATTGTGCTCTGCCACAAATTAAGTGAAAGTCATAATTTTAATGTGGTAAAATCACTGCAATAAATAATACCTGACATATTTAAAGTCTCTAGAAGAAGTCAGTAATCTTGGTATTTTATGTTAATCATTAGATAGAATACTTTTATTCTCATCGTCATCTCAATGTTTGTGCTTTTAGTCACCAAAGTACTTCATAAGGGCTGCCTGCTTTGTACACTGTAATTTCAATTACTAGTACATGTTAATAATATCTCAAAAAAAACTAATGGAACAGTAAGTGACATTTGGACTGTTGGCTTACTAAAGAACTGTAATAGAGCTTACCCAGGAGAGCATAGAAAATTAGTCATAATAAACAGAGATGCCAGAACTGTTTTGGGGTTCTGATCCCTTATCTGATTCCTGAATGACTTGAGGGTTATCTTTTCAGAGGAGGATATGAAAATGTAACATTAAAGGGTCCATTAGGAAAAAATACTGATCAGGAAAATAGAATCTCATCCCTAGCTAGGTGGAAACCTAATATTCTAGTCAGGTCAAATTTCTGCCTCAGTTAATGCTTTCCCTTACAGAGCATTACCATGATGGTTCATAAGGTGGCCTGCTCAGAAAAAAAATATCTTCTGGTTTCCTTTCTATCTCTGCTTTAAGCAGTTTTTCCTAACACTTTGGGATTCCTTAGTCTTTCTTTAAAGCCCCCTTGTCTGCTATGAGGCTATTTAATCTACCTTATGACTTACTTACTTGCCAAGTTAAGTGGCATAGATTTTTTTTTCTGTTTTTCATTCTCCTCTACTGTGAAGCTGTTGAGATTAACAGCTTGTGTATCCTAGGGTATTGTTTATTAAATTCTAATAAAATTTTTTGAATGTTAAAAAACAACTTACCATAATAGCATTATGCAAGATAACTAGATCTTCTATTATTTTTTCTTTCTAGGAAATTGACTACTAGGTATCAATACATCATATTGGGTGAGAATGTATGTGTATTTATCTACAGTTGTCCATGTTGGCCATGAGATTCAGATAATCTAGCAGCTGGAGTTACAGGTGGCTGTGTACCACGAGGTTCTTAGGAAACACACTGAGGTTCTCTGAAAAAATAAGTACATGACTTAAAAACTGAGCCATCTGTCCATTCCCAAATTGTTCAGATGATTATTTTTCAACAGCATTTTAGCAGGAATTTTACACAAGATTTTTATAAAATATTCAATGTGACATTATCTCCCTAAACTTTAAATAAGGAAAGTATACTGTAGGTATTTTCTTGATGTATGTAAATATATTATTAAGAATAAATTGTCTTACTTCACAAAAGAAGGAAGAAACACTAGAGAAGGTGAAATTGGGGGAAGGATAAGTTGGGATGTTTAAAAAGCTTTATAAAAACTTACAGTTTAAGCCTTCATATTGATATGTAGCTTATAAATGTTCTTTAGACTATGAGAGATATTCAAGCTCAAACAACATATCTGCATGTCTATACACACAAACACATACATACATACATGTTTGTTTACTTGGAATTATCAAATATAATGGATTATACTCATCATTCAAAGCCATAGGTTGCTAAGTAAAAATATAAAAATATGTCTGTTTGAATTCATGAAAGAATTATCTTTTTTCTTTATAATTCATCTATCTATCTATCTATCTATCTATCTATCAGTCTGTCTGTCTGTCTGTCTGTCTTCAATATTATCTATATATCTCTTTATCTTTTTCACACACACACACACACACACACACACACACACACACATATATATATATATATGTTTTATTTATTTTTCTATTAGTACAATAAAACACAACAACTACTGGAATTGATGGAAAGGAGGGTTTATTTATGCTTACAGTTCCGGAATGTTAGTGTCCATAATGGAGAGAACAGCATGGGAACTGTTAGCAGTCATAACTGGATTTGGATGCTGATAACTAAGAGCTCACATCTTGAATCACAAGCAAGAAGCACAGAGAACAAATTAGGAATGGTACATGGCTTTGAAAACTGCTAGTGACTTATTTGTTCCTTCAAGGCTATGCCTTCTAAGTTTTCCCAAACACCAAACAAATGGAGACGAAGTATTCAAATATATGAGCCTACAGAGAACATTCTCATTCAAACTATGTGTGAGTATGTGTGAGTGTGTGTGTGTGTGTGAGAAAGAGAGAGAGAGAGAGAGAGAGAGAGAGAGAGAGAGAGAGAGAGAGAGAGAGAGAGAGAGAGAGAGAGAGAGAGAGAGAAAGAGAGACAGAGAGGAAGAGAGAGAGATATTGAAGTTAGACTACACTTGGGATTGTCTTCAACCACAAAGTCATAGTTTGCCATATAAAATCTCAGTTTTATATCTCCTGTTAAGTTGTTGGAGTTAGTGGTTTCCTGAGGAATACTCACTTCCACTCCAAATAAAGCATATTGTTATTTTTCTTTGAAAGACCAAACCTGTGAAGTTCAGACTTCATTTTAGAGAACCTGACCTAAATTTGAACTCAGGCAAACCAACAGGCAGATACCTAACATTATATTTCAAGTTAACGCTCAACAAAATCCCAGCCCAGCTCCAGTTTCTAGGGTAAGTTCAACAAGACCTGTGTCTCCAGGTTAATCTCCCTAAATAAATCCAGCATTTTCAGCTTACCCTCAACAAATCTGCACCCCCAGGTTACAGGCCCATCCTTGCTTAATAACCACCAATGCAGAGTGAAGCAGAAGTTAAGTTTATATTTTGACTCCCAGAACCAGTCAACTATGCTAAAGGCCATAGTAGCCCACTAACAAGATGCTAGCCAAACTAGAAACACTCACCCCTTACTTGCTGCTTTCTATAAAACTTGTCTCAATGAATGTTCAGAGATTTTCCTCCACTGGAACCATCCTTCTGGGCAGCACTGAAGTAAACCAGAGCTATCTCAAATAAAGACCTTGGTATGATTGCATCAGATCAGTACCTGACTGATCTTTCAGGGTTCACTAACGCTTTCTTGACACTGTCCACCAGAACATCATACTACAAGTCTTTCATTAAAGATACCACATACATTGATCATAAGCCACAGAGACATCCACTTTGTACTGAAAAAACAGTGTCTTCAATTGTAGCTAGCACTCACTGTAGTGGAAGGTGCTATAGAAGCCACTCAGGGAAAAATGACATAAGCAGTCCTACTCAGTTGTGAACCCTATCAACTTCAAGAATGGTCCACATGGCAACATATGTCCATGGGTAGAAAACTGCATATATTTTATGGGGATATACAGCCATTTTATGATGGAATTTAAGAAACACTCTCCTAGAATCAACACATGATTAACAGTGAAAATCTGGCTAAAAACTCATGGTTAGGCAAGTCACAGGTCTAAGTGATGGGCCTTCTTTTCCTCAGGCTTCTTTCCATTTCCATTCCTGTAATTCTTTCAGACAGAAACAATTATAGGTCAGAGTTGTGACTGTGGGATGGCCCCCTTTCCCTCATTTGATGCTCTGACTTCCTGCTGGAGGTGGGATTTATAAGTTCCCTCTCCCTACTGCCAGAAATTCATCTAAGGTCTCTCCATTTGAATCCTGAGAGTCTCTCACCTCACAGGACTCTGGTGCATTCTCGAGGGTCCCCCCCCTCAACAACATATCTTCCATATTTCCCTGTTTCCATTCTCTCTGCTGGCCCTCAGGGCTTCCATCATTTTTCTTTACCCAATACCACATCAGGTTCATCTCTCCCCCCAATTCCCTGCCCCCCTGTCAACTTTCCCTCCCAGGTCTCTCCATCCCTCCCCTCCCACTTGTAATTGCTTTCTTTTCCCTCCCAAGTGGGACTGAGGCATCCTTACACAATCTTTTAAAAAGCAAAGACTAACAGATCTCATTTAAGACATTAAAAAAATGGATACATGTTGTTTGAAGAAAATTTCAATAAAATGAAATTGGTGGTTAAAATTTAAGCTAAAAATTATTAACTATGACGGCTATGTAATGGTGAACTAAGTTCTGAATAAATAGAATTCAGAATTATGAAATAAAAGATAAGTGGAAACTCTTAGAAAAAAAGATACTTGCTAATAATAGAATAATTAAGTTTCTAATACATGTTTTTATAATACATGACTCAACAGTTTATGTATATATGCATATATATATATACACATATATATGTATATATATAACATATATATGCATATAATATATTCAGGTAATAAGCAGAGACCATGAAGTTGAAGAAGAATGATAAGAAATATATGAGAGGTTTTAGAGGAAGGAAAGTGAGGAGAGTAACACATTTTTTAAAAACAATGAAAACAAAAATTAAGAAAATATTAAAGTATGGAATAACTAAAAAAAAGAAATATTTCCACTTGCATTGGAAACATTTAATTCCACTATATATACATACTTGCTCATATAATTAAGAATAAAAGCACCACTAAGAGTCTAAAATATCTGAGTGATCATCAAACAACATCATCCAATTGAAATTTATATGATTCCCTCATCAAAAATATAAAAACATTCTTTAATAAGCATGTTGAAAATACACTAATATAAATGATATGCCATAAAATATAGATGAATTTTAATTCATCAATATATTTACTTTGGCTAGCAAACACATCCAATGATCTAGGTCTGTGTGATCTGGCTAGAATACAGACAGATCTTTTGTACATACTTTTACTTTTAAACCATGAAGTCTAATTGAGGGGAAAAAAAGTAATGAATCAGAATGATTTGACAGAATGAGTGAGAGATAGTGTATAGTCTCTAAGAATTCTCATGAGATCAGACAGAGAAGAGTGATCATAAGAGAAGTGCACATAGGTTGAATTGAGGTCAGTTAAGTTTGGTGCAGTTTAGTTTAGTTTAGTTTGATGCAGTTCAGTTGATTGCAGTTGAGTTGAATTCTTGCAGTTCCATTCTGTTCTGTTCAGTTTGTGTAGTCAATACTGTCAGTGAAATTCAGTTGCTAGAATTCAGAGGCTATTTTTCCAAGAAGAGCAAATTAGTGAGAAGAGCAGAGAATTCAATTTGAATCACTCAGCTTGGAGAGGACGAGACAGAACAGCTGAGTTGAATCAGCCAGCCAGAATTCAGAAAGGGTTAGAAATACTGAATTTTTTGAGATATTTGAAGTTATTGCTATACAGATCTTTCTCTTATTTGGCTAGAATTATCCCAAGATATTTAATATTTATTTAAGGGAGTTGTTTCCATAATTTCTTTCTCAGCCTGTTTATCACTTATATAATGGAAGGCTACTAAGTTAGTTGAGTTAATTTTACATCCAGCCATTTTGCTGAAATTGTTTTTCAGGTTTAAGAGTTCCTTGCTGGAATTTTTGGGGTCACTTCAGTATACTATCATATCATCTGCAAATAGTGATATTTTGACTTCTTCCTTTCCAATTGTATCACTTTGACCTCCTTTTGTTATCTAATTGCTCTGACTAGGACTTCAAGTACAATATTGAATAGATAGGGAGAGAGTGGGCAGCCTTGTCTAGTCCTTGATTTTAGTGGTATTGCTTCAGTTTCTCTCCATTTAGTTTGATGTTGGCTACTGGTTTGCTGTATATTGCTTTTACTATGTTTAGGTATGGGCCTTGAATTCCTGATCTCTCCAATACTTTTAACATGAAGGGGTGTTGTATTTTGTCAGATGTTTTTTTCTTGCATCTAAGGAGAAGATCATGTGATTTTTTTCTTTGAGTTTGCTTATATAGTGTATTATGTTAATGAATTTTCATATATTGAACCAACCTTGCATCCCTGGGAAGAAGCCTACTTGATCATGATGAATGATGTTTTTCATGTGTACTCACTATTAAGTGGATATTAGCAAAAGCAAAGAAAAGTACATAATACCCAAGATACAGTATACAGAACTCAAAAAGTTCAGCAAGCTGAAGGGTCAAGTGAGAATATCCCAGTCCCACTTGGGAGGGGAAAGAAAACAACCACAAGAAGGGATGGAGGGAGGGGCCTTGGAGGAAAAGGGGAGAGGTCAGGGAGAGGGGAATGTGATCTGGTATTGGGTGGGTGGAATGACTGAAGCCCTGAGGTCCAGAAGAAAGAATGGAATCAGGCAAACTTGGGAGGTATAGGAGAGTGGGGGGACCCTCCAGAATGTACCAGAGACCTGGGAGGTGAGATATTCTCAGGACTCAAAGGGAGGGACCCTAGATGAGATGTCCTACAGTGGAGAGAGGGAACTTTTAGAGATTACCTCCAATATTAAGACAGGGCATCAAGTGATGGTTGGGGTTGTTGTCCCATAGTCAAAACTCTGACCCATAATTGTTCCTGTCAGAAAGAATTACAGGGTCTGGAAATTGAAAAGAGCATGAGGAAAACAAGGTCCAGTGGCAAGCTTAAAGTGATATCCAGCTCAAGGGGTGGTCCCAAGGCCTGACTGTGTGTGAGGCTATGGAGTGCTTACAAAAAGGGACCTATCATGTCTGCCCTCCGAAAGACCAAACAAGGAGCTGAAAGAGTCAGATGTAGATATTCATAGCAAACCAATGGACAGAAGCTGGTGACTCCTGTGGTTGAATAAGGGAAAAGCTTGAAGAAGCAGAGGAGGGCTGCCCTATAGGAGGACCAGCAGTCTCAATTAACCTGGACTTCTGAGATCTCTCAGACACAGGATCACCAACCAGGAAGCATACACCAGATGATATGAAGCTGCCAACACAAAATATACAGCAGAGGACTGCCATGTCTGGGTTCAGTAGAGAAGATTCACCTAACCCTTAAGAGATTGGAGGCCCCAGGAAGTTTAGAGGTCTGGTGGGGTTGGGAGAGTGAGGACATCCTCCTGGAAACAGGGGTTGGGAAGGAGGTATGTGATGTGGAACAGTTGGAGGACATAGAAGAGAATAAAATCTAGAGTTTAAAAATACAAGAATAATAAATAAATAAATAAATAAATAAATAAATAAATAATAGCAATAATAGTAAAAGAGTGAGTTTATTAATCAGTAAGTCTCAGAGGCTGAAACATTCTAAGTCTATGCTATGGAAAGGAGGACAAACATGGTCACTCACATATGAAATAATAAGGCTTATTACAGTAATTGGTATTGTCATTTTGGTGAATAATTTACTAATATCTACAATTTGAATATAAGTGAATAGAAAATGTGTATGTTTTCTAATTAAATTATTATTTTCTGTCAGTTATAGTGAGGCATATTTATAATAGCATTATAAGAAAGGCAAATGACAATAGACAGGCAACAAATCAGAGTCCAAACTAGTTTACATAATAAGGTTCAAGTTAGCTAGTGCTACAAAGACAGATCCTACATAAAAGAAAGAGAAACAAATAAAGAAAACACAAATAAAAAAATCCTGTTTTTAAAGCTTGATTCAAATATCTAAGGAAACTGAAAGTATCATTAATTTTAATCTACCTCTGCCTCCCAAGTACAGGGATTAAAGGCATGCACCGCTGCCCAGCTTCCTTCCATGGGTATTTTGTTTCCCTTTCTAAGAAGGATCAAAGTATTTTTCCTTCTTCTTGAGTTTCTTGTGGTTAGTGGATTGTATTTTGGGTATTCTGAGCTTCTGGGCTAATATCTACTTATCATTGAGTGAATGCCATGTGTGTTCTTTTGTGATTGGGTTATCTCACTCAGGATGATATTCTCCAGATCCATCCATTTCCCCCAAAAATTCATAAGAGAATAGTAATAAATCCATTTCTAATCTAGTTCCCAATTCTTTTGTCCTATGTACACTAGAAAAGAAAGCATAATTTTAAGTTTAGTTAAGGAAAACTACTACTATGATGGAGTAACTTTTTTATTAGATATTTTCTTTACTTACATTTCAAAAGATATCTCCTTTCCTGGTTTCCCTTCTGAAAAAAAAAAGATGTTATGTTCCCCTTCCACTGTTCATCAACCCACCCTATCCCCCAACCTGGCCCTGGCATTCCCCTACACTGGAGCATAGAACCTTCGTAGAACCAAGGGCCTCTCCTCCCACTGATGACCAACTATGCCATCCTCTGCCACATATGTAGCTGGAGCCATATGTAGCTAGAGCCATGAGTCCCACCATGTGTACCCTTTGGTTGGTGGTTTAGTATCTGGGAACCCTGAGGCTATAAGTTAGTTCATATTGTTGTACGTCCTAAGGGGCTGCAAACCCTTCAGCTCCTTGAATCCTTTCTCTGGGTCCTTCAATGGGGACCCTGTACTCAGTACAATGGATGGCTGTGAGCCTCTACTTCTGTATTAGTTGGGCACTGTCAGAGTCTCTCAGGAGACAGCTATATCAGACTCCTGTCAGCCAGAATTTGCTGGCATCCTCAATAGTGTCTGGGTTTGGTGATTGAATATGGGAAGGATTTCCAGGTGGAGCAGAGCAGCCTCTGCCTCCCAAGTACAGGGATTAAAGGCTTGCCCCACCACCACCCAGCTTCCTTTCATGGGTATTTTGTTCCATTTCTAAAAAGGATCAAAGTATTCACACTTTGGTCTTCCTTCTTCTTGAGTTTCTTGTGGTTTGTGGATTGTATTTTGGGTATTCTGAGCTTCTGGGCTAATATCCACTTATCAGTGAGTGTATACCATGTGTGATCTTTGGTGATTGGGTTATTTCACTGAGGAAGATATCCTCCAGATCCATCCATTTTCCCTGAAAATTCATAAATTCTTTGTTTTTAGTAGGTGAGTAGTACCCTATTGTTTAAATGTACCACATTTTCTATATTCATTCCTCTGTTGAGGGACATCTGGGTTGTTTCCAATTTCTGGCTATTATAAATAAGGCTGCTATGAACATAGTGGAACATGTGTCCTTATTACATGTTGGAACATCTTCTGGGTATATGCCCAGAAGTAGTATAGCTGGGTCCTCTGGTAGTACTATGTCCAATTTTTTGAGGAACTGCCAAACTGATGTCCAGAGTGGTTATATCAGCTTGAAATCCCACCAGCAATTAACCAGTGTTCCTCTTTCTCCACAACCTTGCCAGCATTTGCTGTTACCTGAGATTTTTACCTTAGCCGTTCTGACTGGTGTGAAGTGGAATCTCAGGGTTGTTTTGATTTGCATTTCCCTGATGACTAAGGATGTTGAACATTTCTTTAGGTGCTTCTCAGCCACTCGGTATTCATCAGTTGAGAATTCTTTGTTTAGCTTGTACCCCACGTTTTAATAGGGATATTTGATTCTCTGGAGTCTAATTTCTTGAGTTCTTTGTATATATTGAATATTAGCCCTCTATCAGATATAGGATTGGTAAAGGTCTTTTCCCAATCTATTGATTGCAGTTTTGCCCTATTGACAGTGTCCTTTGCCTTACAGAAGATTTGTAATTTTATGAGGCCACATTTGTCAATTCTTTTTTTTTTTTTTTGTCAATTCTTGATCTTAGAGCATAAGCTATTGGTGCTATGTTCAGGAAAATTTCCCTTGTGTCACTGTGCTCAAAGCTCTTGCCCACTTTCTTTTCTATTAGTTTTAGTTTATCTGGTTTTATGTGAAGATTCTTAATCCACATGTACTTGAGATTTGTACAAAGAGATAGGAATGGATTGATTTGCATTCTTCTACATGCTAACCGCCAGTTGAAACAGCATCATTTGTGGAATATGCTGCCTTTTTTTCACTGAATGCTTTTAGCTCTTTTGTCAAAGAATAAGTGACCATAGGTGTGTGGGGTCATTTCTGGGTAAATTCTATTCCATTGATCCACCTGCTTGTCACTGTACCAATACCATGTAGTTCTTATCACAATTCCTCTGTAGTGAAGCTTAAGGTCAGGGATGGTGATCCCACCAGAGTTTCTTTTATTGTTGAGAATAGTTTTTGTTATCCTAGGTTTTTGTTATTCCAGATGAATTTGTAAATTGCTCTTTTCAAGTCTGTGAAGAATTGAGTTGGAATTTTGATGGGGATTGCATTGAATCTGTAGATTGCTTTCAGCAAGATGACCATTTTTACTATATTAATCCTGCCAATCCATGAGCATGGGAGATCTTTCCATCTTCTGAGATCTTCATCAATTTCCTTCTTCAGAGACTTAAAGTTCTGGTCATATAGATCTTTTACTTCCTTAGTTAGAGTCACACCAAGGTATTTTATATTATTTGTGGTTATTATGAAGGGTGTTGTTTCACTAATTTCTTTCTCAGCCTGTTCATCCTTTGTGTAGAGGAAGGCCTTTGATTTACTTGAGTTAATTTTATATCCAGCTAGTTTGCTGAAGTTGTTTATTAGGTTTAGAAGCTCTCTGGTGGAATCTTTTGGGGTCACTTAACTATACTATCATATCATCAGCAAATAGTGATAATTTGACTTCTTCCTTTCCAATTCATATCCCTTTGATTTCCTTTTGTTGTCTAATTGCTCTGACTAGGACTTCAAGTACAATACTGAATAAGTAGGGAGAGAGTGGGCAGCCTTGTCTAGTCCCTGATTTTAGTTGGATTGCTTCAAGTTTCTCTTCATTTAGTTTGACATTGGCTACTGGTTTGCTGTATATTGCTTTTACTATGTTTAGGTAAGGTCCTTGAATTCCTGATCTTTCCAAGACTTTTATCATGAAGGGGTGCTGGATTTTGTCAAATGCTTTCTCAGCATCTAATGAGATGATCATATTTTTTTTCTTTGAGTTTGTTTATGTAGTGAATTACGTTTATGGATTTCTATATATTGAACCATCCCTGCATCCCTGGGGTAAAGCCTATTTGATCATGATGGACGATCGTTTTGATGTGTTCTTGGATTTTGTTTGCAAGAACTTTATTGAGTATTATTCATAAGGAAAATTAGTCTGAAGATTCTTTTTTAGGTGTTTGTATGGTTTATGTATCATAGTAATTATGACTTCATAGAAAACATTGGGTTGAGTACTTTCTATTTTTTTGTGGAATAGTTTGAGGAGTATTGTTAGTAGGTCTTCTTTGAAGGTCTGATAAAACTCTGCACTAAACCCATCTGATCCTGGGCTTTTTTTACTGAGTGTTTCTATTTCTTTAGGTGATATGGGACTGTTTGGATGGATTATCTGATCTTCATTTAACTTTGGTACCTGGTATTTGTCTAGAAAATTGTCCATTTCATACAGCTTTTCCAGGTTTGTTGAGTATAGTGTTTTGTAGTAGGATCTGATAATTTTTTGGATTTCCTCAATTTCTGTTGTTATGTCTACATTTTAATTCATCCATCTTCACCTATGAGGGACTGCCGATCCACAGCCCTCTGCGCAGTTGCTCTGCAGCTTCTGTGGCCTTTGATTCCTAACTGTTCCCTTCTTAGAAAGTGACCAGAGTAAAAATTGCAATCTAGCCTGAGTCCTGGGTCAGAGTATTCTGTAGACATCTGCTCTTCCCTGGTAGGAGAGGTGCACAGAGGTCTGTGGAACAGGCACACCTCCTGGCTGTAGATGGAGATAGAAAGTACCCTGTCTCAACTTCTCTGCTGCTTCTGTGGACTGTGCTTCCAGCTGGTCAGAGTAACTTTTTAAAAATTGGATATTTTATTTATTTAAATTTCAAATGTTGGTCTCTTTCCTGGTTTCTCCTCCGTAAACTCCCTATCCAGTCCCCCTTTACCCTGCTTCTATGAGGGTGCTCCCCCGCCATCCTACCCATTCCTGCCTCACTGATCTAGCTTTCTTCTACACTGGAACATCAAGCCTTCACAGGGCAAAGGGACTTCCCTCCCATTGATCCCAGATAGGGCTCCTTCAGTTACTTTACTTCTTCCCCTAACTCTTCAGTTGGGGTCCCTGTGCTCAGTCTGATGGTAGGCTGTGAGCATCCACATCTGTATTGGTCAGGATCTGGCAGATCATCTCAGGAGAGAGCTGTGTCAGGCTCCTGTCAGCAAGCATGTCTTGGCATCAGCAATAGTGTCTGGGTTTGGTGTCAGCAAATGGGATGAATCCCCAGGTTGGGCAGTCTTTGGATGGGCTTTTCTTCAGTTTCTGCATACTCTTTGTCCCTGTATTTCGTTTAAACAGAAGCAATTCTGGGTTAAAATTTTGGAGATGGATGGGTGGCCACATCCTTCAAGTGGGGAGCCATGTCTAACCTCTGGATATGGTTTTGACAGGTTCTCCCTCCCTTTTGTGGAGTATTTCAGCTAATGTCATCCCTGTGGGGTCTTGGGAGGTTCTTGTTTTCTTGGCATATGGGACTTTCTGGTTGCTATCCCCAGTTCCCCATACCCCATTGCTACATATCTCTTTCCAATTTCTGGACTCTCATTGCATCACCTCCATCTCCTCCCACAACTTCTCATCCCCTCTACCTCTTCTCTTCCTCCCAAATCCCTCCCACCCTCTACTTCCCTTGATTATTTTGTTCCCCCTTCTAAGTAGGACTGAAGCATCAATTCTTTAGAATACCTGCTTATTGAGCTTCGTGTGGTCCATGAGTTGTATTGTAGATATTTAACTATCTTTGCCTAATAATCACTTATCAGTGAGTACATATAATGTGTGGTCTTTTGTGACTGAGTTACATTAATAAGGATGATATTTTCTAGATCCATCTATTTGTCAATGAATTTCATGAAGTCATTGTTTTTAATAGCTGAGTAGTAAGTGCTCCATTGTGTAAATGTACCACATTTTCTGCATCCATTCCTCTGTGGAGGGACATTAGAGATGTTTTCAGCTTCTGACTATTGTAAATACGGTTGCTATGAGCATAGTGGAGCATGTGTCCTTCTTACATGTTGGAGTATCTTCTGGGTATATACCCAGAAGTTTTCTATGGAACTGCCAGACTGATTTCCAGAATGGTTGTACCAGCTTGAAGTTCCACCAGCAATGGAGAAGTGTTCCTCTTTCTCCATATCTTCACCAGCATCTGTTGTCATGTGAGTATTTGATCTTAGCCATTCTGATTGGTGTGAGGTGGAAACTCAGTGTTGTTTTGATTTGAATATCCCTGATGATTAAAGATGTTGAACATTTCTTTAGGTGCTTGCTGGCCATTCCAGTTTCCATGGTTGAGAATCCACTGTTTAACTCTGTTCTACATTTTTCTATAGGGTTATTTGTTTCTCTGGTTTCTAACTTATTGAGTTCTTTGTATATATTCGTTATTAACACCCTATGGGATATAGGATTGGTAAAGATCTTTGACCAGTCTGTTAGTTGTCATTTTGTCCTATTAACAGTGTCCCTTTTCCTGTTTTACTTTGCAATTTTATGAGGTTCTATTTGTCAATTCTTGATCTAAGAGCATATTCCATTGGTGTTCTGTTCAGAAAATTTTCTCCTGTGCCTATGTGTTAGAGATTTTCCCTCACTTTCTCTTCTATTAGATTCAGATTTTCCCACACTTTCTCTTCTATTAGATTCAGTGTATCTGGTTTTATCTGGAGGTCCTTTATTGTCTTGGACTTGAGCTTTAAGGATGGATCAATTTGCATTCAATTGCAATTCTTCTACATGCTGACCTCCAGTTGAGCCAGCACTATTTGTTGAAAATGCTGTCTTTTTTCCACTGGATGGTTTTAGCTTCTTTGTTAATGATTAAGTGACCATAGGTGTGTGGGTTCGTTTCTGGGTCTTCAATTCTATTCCATTGATCTATCTGCCTATCACTGTACCAATACCATGCAGTTCTTATATCACTATTACTCTGTAGTACAGCTTGAGATCAGGGATGGTGATTCACCCAGATGTTATTAAATTGTTGAGAATAGTTTTTGCTATCCTGGGTTTTTGCTATTCCAAATGAATTTGAGAATTGCTCTTTGATTGCATTTTTAGTAGAGAAAATATTTGTGGTGGTAGTGAAGGAAGTTGAGTTTTATGGAATCTCTACCTTATAGTAGCTATTTGTCTACTAATGTCCACCAAGATATATTGAAATTGTTGTACAACTAAGCATGGAGAATGCTAATTCTAAGGCTATATATAATTTGAACATGTAAGTTTGATGGAAATGTTGAAATAATTTCTTTATCTGAACCAACTAGTAGGTATTTTCACTTTTGAGAGTGAGATTAATATTAACATACTACAGATAATTTAATTGAGGCAGACTTTAAGGTCTGTCATCCTTATTATTTTAAGAATTAATATATTATGTGTATAATACCATGTTTTTGAATAGGCTATTAATATTATTTGTACAGCTGGGTAGAATGGGATGACCATGAACAATAAACTTCATCCTACATCAAACTACTTCTTCCAATAAATAAGGAAGAAATGACTATGGATTTATTTCCAGTAAACTGCACATGGAATTTGAGAGCAGGCTGCTTCTTTGCTTCTTTCTGAGTAGTAAAACTTCATAGAAGATGGCAATAAGTAATATGTACCTTTTAGCAAATAAAAATTTTAGCAAGTTGAAAAAAGAGAATGGTCCTTGACACATGGGATTTAAGAATTGGATGTAATTAATCTGTAGTTTAGTGAAAAATACAGTAATAGAATATAACAAGTGCCTGTACTATTTCTTCATATGGAGTGTTGGAACCAAATGTTTCTAAGTGAGATGAGATGAATCTCTTATTGTTTTGTTGTTTGTACTAATCTCACTTTGCATATAGAGCCTCTGGTAGTGAGAGAATGTGCCTCATACTCTAATGGCTTATAAGGAAATTAAAGAGAGGGATGAGGAGGCTTCGTTAGAGATATATTGCAAATTAACATTTATGTACAATACTAGTGGTCTCCTTCGAGAATATTATTCGCATAAAACAAGGAAGAAATACTAAGGCAGAATACATTTCCAGGATATTCTGCAGAGGAAAGAAATTGTACTTTAAAAAGTGCAGGCATAACCAGTTAAGAGTACACAATTACTAAACACAGAGGAGATTTGTTGAATTAATATTTTGTCACAAAGACTAAGGTAATAATTGTAAGGAGTATACCTCTTTAAAACATGCTTGTTCATATGAAGAGTTATAAACCCTTTATCAATACTTTGATTTCATGATTTTTATTTCAGAATTCTGTACAACTAGTAATGTTTACTGAGTATCTTCAAAGTTTGCAAAGATAAGAATTATGAAATCTCTCTACTTTCTAAAAGAAAATTTGGTAATGAATAAAGTACTTCAGCCACTATAACACTCAAAATTCTCCATAAAAAAATTAGCTGAGGCTTTTAGTCTCAAGCACCAATCTTGTCTCTCTACTTGTCTTATCTTAGGTAATTTCTCAGGCTAAAATC
>NC_045030.1:117322205-117323181 GCF_008632895.1 Mastomys coucha
AATTTCAATGTGGTTTGAGTGAAACTGTCCCGCAGTTTCACTAACTTTGGGTTCTCTCAGTGGAAGGAAGAAAGCACCTGAAACACAGGGTTCGAGAACAAAAGGACACAAAGTCAAGAAGTCAAGTTGAGCCCCAATCAAGACTTTGCACTTTACTTTTGGGGTTCAGCAATTATTCATACATGAGAAACTGAAATTGGATCTCTAGGTTACAATGATATTTGCATAACATAAACATTGCGGTAGGAGTCAGGAAGGAGTCAGGGATGAAAGCTAGGATGTCTGCCAGTAGGCATTGTCCCAGGCTTAATTGTATCTCAACATGAACTTCCTGGGTAGCTTCTTTCAGAGATAAGCTGATAGTCTGCAGAGAGTCTTTTGTCTTAATGCCTCAGGTCGAGACCACCAAAGTCTGGAGGCTGAACTGGGTGGGGGAGGCAACATTTGAGGTTTGCTTTCAATGGAAACCAAACTAATAGAATTCACATTGAAGAGATAACATAGTAATTTACTAGAAACTAAATTATATATTCCAGCATAAAATAACATGTATATGTTAATACATTGAATGCCATCATGCTAAAATACTTTAGACAAGAAATTGTTCTAATTCATGTGCTTTATAGATCTCAAATGCTCATAAAACACTACCTCTAATTTTAAATATGACATGCAATGCTTCCTGATAGACAGAGTAAAAGTGATTATTTAGAGCACATTTCTACAAAATGCAGACAGACATCTATGCAAATTGGCCCTCTTCTTATATAGTCTGTTTGGGGATGATTTGCTAGAGGTAGTAGTTCAAGGATGTCAGAATTGTATTCCTCATGAAGCAAACACGAAGTAGGATAAAGGAGGGTACTTATACATACTTTTTAAAGATCTGCTATAACTATACAGTTTCACCATATAGATCATTAGTGTACAGAAATATTCTTACATCTACTTAAAATACAAATATATTTATTGTTTT
>NC_045030.1:117323988-117328254 GCF_008632895.1 Mastomys coucha
GTCTTATATTAATAAATAAATGTAGTTATGAATGACATTTGAAAAGGTATAAATTGTAATTGTTTTTTCAAAACATACTCAATAACTAAATAATTTTATTATAATTAACTACCTGGTATTTTGTACATAAACTACATATAGTTTATTTTTATTCATTTTATTATTTATTTTTGTTTTTGTTTTTGTTTTTTCAAAACAGTGCTTCTCTGTGTAGCCCTGGCTGTCCTGGAACTCACATTGTAGACCAGGCTCACCTCAAACTCAGAAATCCACCAGCCCCTGTCTCCCAACTGCTGGGATTAAAGGTATATACTACCACTGCCCAGCTTTTTGTGTGTGTGTGTGTGTGTGTGTGTGTGTGTGTGGTTTTATTCATTGGTAACAAAAAATTGAAACTATATTTAACAATCACATATATCTTTTTTTAAAGATTGATTTGTTATTATACATAAGAACAATGTAGCTGACTTCAGACATACCAGAAGAGGGTGTTAGATCTCATTATGGGTTGTTTGTGAGCCACCATGTGGTTGCTGGGATTTGAACTCAGGACCTTCAGAAGAGCAGTCAGTGCTCTTACCCTTACCCACTGAGCCATCTCTTCAGCTCCAATCAAGTACATCTTGTCTTTAGGATTAAACGAGGTCTGTGAATTAAAATATGGCAAAAAGTTGAGTAATTATTTATTCTAATTATTTGAAATTAAAAATATATTATGAGTAATGTTGGAAGAAGGTACATTCAGAATATTTTCAATTGTAATTTTAAGTCATCTTAAAAATGGATGTATGTTCATAAGCATCATGATTTACCGCAATCTGAAATATTTTTTCTTTTATATTTTTCTTTTCTTTCCTTCTTTCCTTCCTTCCTTCCTTCTTTCCTTCCTGCTTCTCTTTCTTTCCTTCTTTCCCTCCTTTTCATCTTCTTTCCTTCCTTCCTTCCTTCCTTCCTTCCTTCCTTCCTTCCTTCACTCCTTTGTTCCTTTATTCTTTCCTTCCTTCTGTCCTTCCTTTTTCCCTACCTTCCAACCTTTTTGGCTTTTCAGGAGTAATGTTATCTCCATAGCCCTGGCTGTTCTAGAATGCACTCTGTAGACCAGGTCAGCCTTCAAAGTGCTGATACTAAAGTCATGTACCACCCCAGCCCAGCTGCATTTTTTGTATGTTGTTTATATGATGTTGATGGAAATGTAAGTTTGTTACCAGCAACTTTTCGTGAAAAACATATTATTGTACTTGTTATTATGTTTCATTATAATTAATTTTCAATAACTATTTTATCTAATGAGACTGAAACTATGTCAATCTTAAATTCATTTCATAAAGACTCCTTATGGTTTCATAGTGTAAACAGTTTTATAGATCCTGTCTATTCATTCACTTAATTTTCTTATGAGAATGCAAGTAGTTCTAGGAAAGATATCTCTTAGAAAACTGTCAGTGATTTCAGTATTATTTCTCTCTGGTAGTGGGGTGCAGCGGGGGAGGAGATCTTTGATCTTTATGTGTCTGGAAGACCAGTACTCCAGCTGTTATTAGCTAAAGTATGAGGGGCTTTGTTCCCAACATTTTCAAATCTCCCTTCCCTTTCAGCCTTTCTTCTTTTAGCCCATTTCCATAATCTTTGGTTTATATGTGGTTTCTCAGGTAATACATAGCAAATAGCTCTTGTTTTTCTTATGTTTTTAACTGCTTTAGGCCTATTTTGATGTAAGAGTGAAAATTTATTTGATGGAATTACTAGTATATATATAAAGACCTAGTTCTTCTGGAGCTTGTACATTCAAGAATGGTTAATCTGTGTAATAGACTGATTACTACAGTCATTACATATAATTTTGTGTGAATAGACTTTTTGATTTAAAAACTTGGTCTAGCTAAGTTTAGTGGTGGATTTTTCCTCACCCCTGAAATGTTTTCATTTATATTTGTTACATTTCAAAATTATAAAACTTGTTCCAGTTTAGATACTACAAAAGATATAAGAGTAATTTTATTAAACATGATAGAGGCATAAAGTTAAAGGCATTTTCACGAAACATATGTATGAACCATTCCAGGAATATGACTGTTACAAACTAAATAAATTTGCTTTGTTAATGAAACAGAGCACCATTTCTCCAAAACTTTGTGACAGTCTCTTGGTACATAGGACTTAGAACACAAAGGTGTTACTGTTTGATAAATTAATTGATTATAATCATAAAGAGTCACTGATCAAACCTGGGGGGAAGGAAGAAGAAAGTTTAAGCTAATTCTGAGCTATATGATAATACCATATAATTAAAAACAGGAAAAGAGAGAGTTAAAAGAAATATATGATATCATGCTTCAATTAACTATACCTAGCCAAAAAAAAAAAAAGAATGAACATAGTATATTGGCAGTGTGATTAAACATATTCATATGCCCACTAATTCTGTATAAGGATTCCTATTTCCTACATAGGCTTCTTATCAATTAATTTTTAAATTGTTGCCTGCTTTTAGATATCTTTCTGCTAATTGGACTGCCCAGTCTATCTTCATTGAGTGAAGATGTGTCTGGTTCTACTACTGCATTTGGTAGCCAAGGAGGGTTGATATCTATGGGAGGCCTCCCTTATATCTTCTACAATAAGAACTCATTATAATCTTTTTTTTAATTTGAAAGTTCTAGTTTATTTGTTTTTTTCTTGTTTGTTTTTAAACCAATGTTTGTTGGGATTTTCACAACTATGTAATTTGTTTTTGATTTTAGAGAAAGAATCTCTCATCTTCATAATGTTCACTTTCATGTTAATTGTGAGATTCTTCTCACAAGCTCCATTTATGTTTAAGCTTATTCCTTCTATACAAAAGGTGGACGGGTATAAAAAAGAAGAAAGAAGCATGGGCTATCAGTCAGAGGAGCATCAACAAAAACAATATATGAACATGGCATGAGGAAACTTACTATTTTTTACAATTTATTTATTATAATTATGCATTTGGTGTTTTATCTACATATATTAGTGTGTCAGATCTAGAAATTATAGACAATTGTGAGCTGCAATCTAGGTGTTTTTAATTGAACCCAGGTCCTCTGAAAGAGCAGTGAGTGCTCTCATCTCTGAGCCATCTCTCCAGCCAAACATATCTTTTTAATGACAAAAATAGAAGAGACTATGAAGAGTGACATATGATGAAATCATATAGCTGCCATGGTCTTCAGGATATGTTTCAGATTTGACATAAAGCCTTACTCTTATGAGTCAGGACTCAATCAACAACTGAACATAGTATCCCTCCTATAATTTCATTATTTCCATCTATAGAGAAGTTTAACTAATGGTCAGATTCTATTTCTGGATAGTCTGTTCTTTTACCAGATTCTAAGAATCTCTATTAAACTTAGCTTCCTTCCAATTTTCCATCACACATTCCTTAACTATATGCAATGAAAGGCTTTATCATGTGCTCCTTGTTTCTTCATATATCCATTTATCATGCATAAACATTACCTCTAAATGTATTTCCTCCTTCTTTAATTAAGAGATGAGATGAGAGCCATACAAAAGATATGCAAATAACGTGGCTTAGTATATAAACAGGGCATTTCTTTCTCCAATCTAACTATCTCTGTACATAGGCCTGAAAGCTTCTAGTCTCTATACAATCTAGTTTTCCAGGTTGACTGATTCAATCCAGCTTCTCTTGACTTCTCACTGAACTGTTCTGGTTGGCCTCATACTAACTTCGTCAGTATGTTCTAATCTTCTGGCTCTTCTTCATTCTCTGTCTACTTTTGTTTGCACCTGGGTCTAGCATCCTCTCTCTGTAAAGCTACCCTGGTAAAGCTGCCATACACAAACGCCACACTGTCATGGCTATTTAAATTGTATTCCAAATGCTATGGTGATCATGGAATAAGTAGTCTTGGTTGTAGAAAGAATAATGGTCTTGGTTGAAGTAAGAACAATAAGAACAAACAAACAAACAAACAAAAAAACAAATCCCAGTATATTGGATTGTCTTTACCTAGAATATGATTCTCATATGTAAAAAATAAATATAATGAAGTAATGTTTGAAATGCAAAATGATTGTCTTTACATAGTATATTAATTCTCAGTAAAGGAGAATTTATAATTAAGACTTAGTGTCATGTTATTTTTCTTTGTGTATGCGTAGCCATTAATAGATTGGCCATAATTTAATGAATTACCTACACTTTTGGATACATGGGCAGCAAAATTAGATGCAGACATATTTGTGGAAAAAGGTAACATGAAGTTAGGATTAGAA